>NW_027466957.1:11177500-11212500 GCF_046128005.1 Genypterus blacodes | reverse complement strand
TACACGGCTAATTTATGCAAGTATGATTAGTTTTCTACTGGAATGTAACCAGTCGCAACCAATGCCTTCGAGAAAACGACGATCATCTTGATTCACTATCCAAGTCAAAGATTTCACCTAAACGTGACTTTAAATGGCATTTAAACTCGCTAAAGAACAACATCTCCCGCTTCTTCCTTATTCAAAACCACAACATGGCTGAAGTCGACGTTCGGCCATCGCGCGATTTGATTGGCTGACTGGATAGCGTCAATCACAGTGTTCCTCCGGTTCAATGGCTGGTTGTTTTTTTTTCATTATAACTTTATAGAAATAGTAAGAAAACATAAGCAGGTCAACAAAAAACTATAAACGGCATAAAATAAGAACACATTAACTTAAATCAAGATATTACACTTATAATAAAACTCACCAATGTTAATTTTAAAAAAGAACCTTAAGAATGCTTTTTTTTACATTATCAGAGGTGCCATTTGACAATAAAATAGTTTTCAAGATAGATGCAATGCAATTCTTTTAAGTGTATTTTCTTCACATTATTAGACATGGGGTCAATAGCCAATTCTTTCTTATTAATATGATCAATCAGGTATCCTGTTTAGCAAAAAAGCTTACTACCAAAAAAGAATTATTGACAATTTATTAGATCAGAAATCACAAATGTTTTCATACACATTAATCCTTTAATTAATCAATACACCACCAATATTACAATGAAATGTAGGACACTCCTACAACAACAAAAGATCACACCATCAGTTAAAGATTCCAAGGTCACTTTGAAAGAGTTATAAATTCATTTCAAGCTCAAAATTCACCAGTCTGCATCACATAAATAAATACTTTCTTCAAGGTATCATTTATAGAAAAATAAAGCTCAAATATGAAGTTCAGAACCAAGACCTTTCTCAAATACATGCTTTATGAAATGCTACAATAAACAATCCATGCATGAATGCCACTGTTGTGGGTTTGCTCATTTCACTACAAAGACTAATATGCTAATGATCAAGTTTTACGGCAAACTGAAGATGTGCCAACACTAATTGTCACAAATAAATGAATAGATTGCCTACAGGGGATATGAGCGAGAAATCAAGGTAGAGATGAGCCAAAACATCCCAGATCCAATCAATATTTTCTCAGATTCTCATTCAAAACACATAAACCCACATAAACTCAGTTTGTTCAACAACATCACACACGTTCTCTGTTTTTTGACATTATCTTTGTGCTTTCATTCACTTACATTCACAGCAATAGTCAGCAATACGGAACAAATGTGCATTGGCATAGTTAGAGCATCTGCTTAAGGGTCATGCATAATGTATTGTAGAGCAAAAATAATGACCTTTTACAGAGCATTGACATTTATTGTTTTCAGGTTTGTGACATCTATAGGCAGGCATGGATATAAAGATATCCTTCCATGGATACACACAAAGTATGTTGGATTCATCATTTTGATAGTTTGCTCCTAAAGTTTACTGAATATTTCCTGTTGGTGAACTAGCAAACTATAACCCCACAGTATTGTTTGGGTCTTCAACATGCTAGAGAGGAGGAAACTGTTGACATTTTGCATGATGAGCATCTACGAGTTATCTGTACAAGGAGATTCACAAAATATTCACCTTGTCAGCGTCTAAAATTTCTAACCACAATCACCAAAATCAAAAGACTGACTAGATTCCCATGTTGGTGCGCCCCTAACGGGTAGAGCAGGAACTCATAGAGTGATTGGATTTACTCTCTTTTTGATCCAAAGATTTGGAGGAAGAAGGAGAAGATGTAGATGATGTCCAGGTAGATGCTGAGAGTGGCGAAGACGTACTCCTCTGGACTCATGGCGTAGCGTTTGTTCCCCATGATGAGCTGGGTGTCGAAAGCCAAAAACTATAACACCAACAAAACCAAACAAAGTCAGACATCTTTCTGTTTGTGTACATTTATACATAAAGGTTTGATTGTGTCTGTACTGAGCTGTTACCATGGTAAATAGTATGGCTCCCAAAGCAGCATAGATTCCATCCAGCCAAGGTACCTATACGAGTAAAAGATGTGCTTGATTTGATGTCAGCGACCACCTTAAAGTTATTTATGTAAATTCAGACTTCACTTCACGCCATCAGGTTACATACATCAGCTTTTACATTAGCGCTTGATTAGGATGGCCCTGCTTACATATTGAAAGGGGAGGACGACTGCCAGCATCATTCCAGAGATGAACATGACCATGCAGAAGATGAAGAGAACACCTTGGTAGGAAGTCACGTCAATCTGGATGGAGAAAAAGACATGAAAACAAACAACACTTAACATTAATGCAAACGATGTAACGTACAGAGATGGTTACTTGGAATTTCCTCTTGCTCACCTTAGTTTGGAAGCTGAAGACTGTGACGATGAGACAGACTGCTGCTGTGATGCCCAGACACATCACCACTGACTTGGTGTTATAGAAGCTACAAAATTGAAACAGGCTAAACTTAGGTCAGGCTGTGATGGATCGAAAGCAATCCTATGTGCTGGACATGAAAGAAAAAATAAACAATATAATACCCATATAAATATTGGTACAAGAAAAGTAATTCAACAATAGTACCAAAATGACAAAAAATTGTATTTAGATAAAAAAAAGTAAGGCTTTTAGTTGGCTTTTGGAAGACTTAACTGAGTTCGCCTGTTGGATGTTTGTTGGTAGAGTTTTCCACAATCTGGGTGCATAAATACTATATACATATACGTATACATAAAAAAAACTGAAGTGTACCTGGACAACATCCCAGTCATGTAGGAGAGGGACAGCGTCTGTCAGAGGACAAGTGATGGACATGTGAACAAAGCTGACAACAGAAACGTCAACTACTTCAGGTCTGTGCATTATAAACGCACACTCCAAGTCTAACTGTAAACTTCTTTGCCATTATGGAACTCTATCAACACAGAATTTATGCACTTACAAAGATGGCGAGCAGAATCAAATTCCATGGAAACTGTCTCCTGTAAGAACAAGACACATCAGAGGTGGAAAACGTTTTGTATTAGACTTCTTGATGTTGTCCTGTTTTGTCCAGAGATCCTGCAGCTTACCTTGGTGCAGAGCAGCAAGACAGAGTCAGGTATGTAACAAAGAACACACCACTGTAAACAAGAACAATAACATTAGATATAATAGACCAACAAAGCACAGAGTGAATGTATGTAACTGTGTGTATTCTGACTTGAGACTGACTAAATGTGTGACTTACTAAGAGGCCCAGTACCACCCTGGGTTGGTCTGGATGTACTCTTTAACAGGGTCGCTAAAGGAAAGAGAACCACAGTAAACACAGAGAAATGCAGAATACACAAAAATGACCAAAACAGCTTAGTCAGAACTGCAAAATCACAATTGGGAGTAACACTCACCAGAAAGTGAAGAGAGCCACTATAGCCAGAGTGACAAGGAGCTGGATCATCAAGATGGCATACACCTACAAAGCAGAAAGAGGATAGTAGAGTGGGGTCTGTATCTATAGGTGCTGGGTGAGGAAAGAGATTTTGTGTATATTTTGGTGTCTTTTTGTAGGAAATATACATTCTACAGCAGAGCTTTGGTACCTTGCGGATGAAGATCCTCCTGACATTCAGATCGTTCCAGGTGAACTCTCTGAATGTGTCAACATCACTGTAGCAGGGAGTGCTGGTACCTGAACACAGCATTCCTATATTAATACCATGTCATATTTCTTTATGTCCAATATTCATCAAACCAGTTTTTGTTATAAAGTTTCAAATCTTGACCATCCTGAGTGACATGAACACAGAAAATCAATATATTTATGAGAGAAAGTGACACGTGCTACGTTTTCATGATATAATAAACGCTCAATCATACCAGCAATGGCTTCCTCATAGCTGGGGGGAAGCGGAGACACTGCAGCCTGTCCATCTGTGGACCCACTGCTGGACTTGTTCGCAAGTGATAACTAAAAGCACAAATATATATAAACAAATGAATTTCCTTTAGTATATAGGATCAATTATGTGAGATGCTGTTGGGTAAAGAGTTTATAAAGAGCACAGTGCATATGTGAACTAATTTTAAAATGAGTACAGGTGACTCATAGGGCCTGGAGTCTCTAAAATAGTATCTTCATCACTAACGTAGATTAGGATAGATCACCATCTGTTTATGATTTGATGGTGTTTGATAAACTTTCATAAAAGATGACAGGATTCTATGATATGAGTTGATAAAATGACCCAGATTCTTACTGATACACAGTGGATGGCACTCTACCAGAGCTACAGAGAGAAATGGGTTGTCATGGTGACGCAACATGGCAAAAAAAAAACCCCAGCTTGTGACGCATGTGACGCACACAATAAACTGAGCTAAATATCTGAGCTTTATACACTATAATACTATAATCATGACTTCAATAACAACCACCTCTATGTGCTTTTTGTAGTTAAGTATTGAATCGTGCCGGAGCCCTGTGGTGGCTGGAAATACAGCTGCAGGAATGCAAATTAGTATATGACAACACATTAGCCAAATCTCATGGCACACGCAGCCGGAATTTCCACCAAGTAGAACAAAACACAGATGGGGGGGAATGGAGCACAGACACGCACTTTCACTCTGTTACATAACAAACCAGGCCAGATGCAGGGATTCCAAATACAGCAGCTGCATCTTACTCACTGGCAGATAGATTGAAGGACAGACCAGACGCATTGATTGGACGTGATCATAACAAACCTCTTACCTTGCCCTGGGTCATGATTGTCTATTATCCTGTAGTAGGGATGCAGAATCTGATACCTCCTCCTGTCTTGATATACTGTGGTTGATGCAGAGTCGAGCAGAAACACTAGCAAGGACCACAGAGTGTTAATATCCCTCTTGCCCGGTCAGACTGCTCACGTTCAGTGTTGTAATCCAGCAACAACGCAGTTAAAAGGCTCCTGCAGATACCCCTCCCTCACCCACAGTGGGATATTCTAGCAGCGTCCAGGTAAATCTGCAGCATCGAGGAAAAAGTGGGACTGTACCACCCCCAACAGGAAAAGTGGGGAGGATGGAGGCTTGCAGGGGTTTCTAGAGAGATCTGGACACACACACACACACACAGTCTGCAGCCAAGGGTCTGAAATAATGATACAGAGGGTGTAGATTTGATTGAACAGGCTGCTAACTGCATCTGAAGTGCTGTGACTGTAACACCAAGATGATGAAGAATGAACAGAAGTCACATTCAAATTAATTTTAATAATTATTTGAGGACTTTTATCTTATATCTTATAATATATCTTATTAACTGAAACACTTGACCAATATTAGATAAGATAAGATAAGATGTCTCCCCGTTGTGGGACAAATAAAGGATTATCTTATCTTATTGACATTATTATACTAGTTGTGGAATTGGAAGTGTAGAGGCTCTTCGTCTTACCTCCTCTTCCTGGAACTGTTTGATTAAAAACCCGAACGGTCAAGTCAAGTTAAACCTACGGTCAAAACGATGTGTTCCCTCCAACTATGTCACGCTCCATAGATAAACAAAAGTGATTCATCAAACTACCAAAGTTACAACAATGTGGTTCTTCCACATTACTATATCTGGTTCACCTCTGGCTCTTAGATGAAGCTCTTACCCGCAACCACAGATTAAAGAACGCATCAGTACGCCACCAAATACAACACGTAGCATTTTATTGATTGATATGAAGAACAGAGAAAGGTGAAGACACGACAGAAAATACAAATGATGCAGAAACTGAGACGTATTCCAAGTAAGATGACCTATATTGACCCGTTCAATAAAATATAGAAAACAAAAAAACCCTAATACATTCACATTCTGGTCCACATGGTGTTGATTATGGTTATTCCTCTTCCTGCACATGTGTTCCTGAACAAATGATGATATTTCTGTTTTATTAGACCACATCATCATCTTGTCTTCCTTTCTGTGGCACATTAAAGCAATTACCTGCAGTCTGGAACTGTTAATGGAATAACACAGAGGTACGTAACTCATAGTATAATTGAATGCAGACTTCTGCAGAGTGAAATGGAACACTCACTGGATTATGATTTGACTGTTCCATTTTTGGCAAAACTTAAAACTTCTGGTCCTGCAGAACACATCAGTACCTCCACATCTGGTTCCGTTTCCTCCTCCTCACATCTCACCCTCCCCTCTGGTTCCCTCCAGTTTCAGGTCTGTGTCATTCCTGCCCAGAGTGAACAGACTCACCACAGAGAGCAGAGCGGCCAGCATCATGACGGCACAGCCCCCGAACATGTGTCTGGTGCCGCTGCCCTCCTCCCCTCCGCCCGTTCCCGACACCTCCCCGTGGAGCGCGAGCAGCCCTAAGCAGGCCAGCAGGTGTAGAGGCACCCGGAACCAGGCCAGCACGCCGGCGCGCTTCTCCTCTGGGATCACCCTGCCCTGGAGAAAGCTGACTGAGGGGAAGTACAGACCGCAGGCCAGCTCCAGCAGCAGGAAGGCCAGAAAGGACTCGTGAGGTCGAGGCTGGCCCGGGGCGGTGGAGAAGGTGAGCATGAAGAGGGAGAAGAAGGCCATGAGCACGGCCACGCAGAGCAGGTGGCCCGGCTGGAGACGGTAACGGGTGGAGGTGGCTAAACGGTACAACAGGGAGCCGGCCATGCTGGCAGCCATTAGGCAAGAGAACACTATCCCAAGAGGGGGTCCGTGAGGGTCCAGCACTGGGGTCCACAGGAACACAAAGATGTAGAGCACGCTTTCAAACAGAGCCTGCACCCCGCCCAGCAGCATGACTCTCCTGTCTGACAGCAGGCAGCGCAGCCCCTCAAGGCAGCTACGGGAAAAACGGGCCTTTGCAGACATCCGGACCGGGGCAGCGTTCGGAGCTCCCAGAAGCGCCTGTTTGTCTCCTTCCAGGCCTCCCTCAGTCTCCTCCTTGCCCCAATCAGTCAACACTACCCAACCGCAGCACAACAGGCAAGGGACAGCCAGGAGGAAAGGAGCCACCGGCCCCAGATGGAGCCACTCGGCCAGTAAGTTGGCCACCAGCCCTGCGCCCACGGCCAGGCCATGGTTCCAGGTAGCTGCCTTGGTGAAGGTGCCGGGAATCCACTCCTTGGGGAAATCGCGGACTTCAACATGGCGGTGAACGTACCAGGCCTCAAATGCGGTGGAGAGAAGTGAAGTGGACAACCCGCCCAGGACGCGACCAATAATCAAAACAAAGTAATCTCTGGATAGCTTTGTGAGACAACAGGCTGAGTAGGCCAGGCAGAAAAGGAGACACGTCTGTCTCCGTCCCAGGGCCTGAGGGAGCCACCCCGCGATGGGAGCAAACAGAACACAGGATGCCAGGCCACACACGTACAGGATGGCTATTTGGGATTCCAGGAAGCTGTAGTGGCGGTAGAGTTTGTAGAGGTAAGGACCCTGGAGCCAGTCTGCCCACAGAGCCAGCAGGTACGCACGCAGGAAGACGGTCTGGAAGCCACGGAAGGCCGGGTTGGCTACAGCCGAGGCGGCCGGCTGGGGAGGAGTGAGGCGGCGCGCTGCCAGCTCCAGACACACACACAGGGCCAGCAGGACGACCACGGCCAGGTACGCCGTCACCAACATGACTCAGGTGGATAGACTGCACCCACCTGAGGTCAAAGCTGAGGTTCAGGGCCTTTTTCAGCTCGTTTTGGTCTATTTCCCAATACCTGAGAAGACACAACATGACACTATTATGACTGTTATCATTAAATCATCTTAGCGTATCTAAAACAAGGTTACAAAGCACTCAGTGATAAATAGCGATACAGGAAGCATAGAGACACGTAAAGGTACTCCAATGCAAGAAATAAAGTAGTGAAATGAGTGAAACAGTGACCTGTTAACATAGAGCGATATGAAGCTCTGCTTCAGTGAAATGAAACGACCTTTAGCGTGTTAGTCAAACATTTACACTGTTAATGCGGAACTTTATCCGTTAATGTTAACCTGTCATTTATTTTGGTAAGCTAACACGTTAGCTTTCAGCGTGTGCTCACGCGCTAACCCGGACACTGAGCTAAAGTAGCGTCGTTACAGTATCGCTTCTTTGCCGCCTGAGTGTGTGTGACGGAGCGTGTCTTACCGTGCACCGTAACCGCGGGCCCATAGTAAGTCCACGGCGTCGCTAATGAGAGATCATGCGAAACATTGTTGATAGCTGCTGAGACAGGCACAGGTGACAACTACAACAGGATGCTCACTTCCTGGTTACACCGGACGCCGCCACTAGAGGGCGCGCCAACCGTGTGATTTGAATCCACCACCCGGGGAAAGGAAAGGGAAAATATTCAGGTAGAAAATCCTCTTTGCTCAGAATGTATGTATTTACTCCTTATGACTACACGCTTTATGATAATTTTAGCAAATGGGTAAACCCAAAGTAAGAAATTATTTACTGAAGGAGGCCTCTGTACTTCTAAGGAGGCACTATGTGTTGGTTGATTATTTCTATCTTTTACATTTTTCTACTTTGATTTTAAGTATTTACAGCTTTTACAGCAAGTGCCTTTATATGTGGACCCTGAATGCCACACAGGGCATTTGCGTTGGAGGAGGCACAATGTAGATCTGTTACGTTATTCAACTGTGCCGCTGTGTGCTACTTTAAGTTGCATCTCTCAGTTCTGTGACCCAGATAGCCTGTCAGCACAGTTTTCTAGACTCCATTTTTACTGAATGGGCACAAAGGAAGGACACACAAGCAGAACCAATATGCAATCTGGACTTTATATCATAATATCATTTCTATTTAGGAAGAAAGATTTACAAAATGTACAAGATGTGCGCAGCCATTAATCAAACAAGCAATCAATACGATCTCTCACCTAAAAATATCTCTTGTGTTTGTATGACAAACATTGGGGGCAGAGGAAGGGTGTGTGTGGAGTGAGTGCTGGTGATTTCAGAGATTATGCTGGTCGGTTACATCGTCTAATAGCATTAGGTGTGTCATCTGAGCTGTCTGCGAATCCCTAACAAAGCCCCCTTGGCATAGCCAAAACCCTCTCAAAGTACAGGAAGGTCAATACATTCCCCTTTACAACACTTCTGTGCAATCCAACAAATCAGTTCAGTTATCGATACATTGAGGAAACAAAATATTTACAGAAACAACGGAACTTCAAATCCGAACTTCAACATGCATGGAGTCCCCATAAATCCATGTGTCATTCCAAATACCTTAAACAACGCAGATACAATATTCTTGTGAAATAATAACAAAACGGCATTCATTTGTGAAGTTGGCATTTTTTGAACACATGATATAACAAATGGAAGTTTTCTGGAAGTTTAGTCAAAGACAAGACAAGAGACAGAATGCATCTTATTGTGTCCAGCTGACACATTGAAATCGTGGCTTGGTTTCAGTCCTAATACAGACGGCATGTGAATTGGTGACACACAATAACCTTTATGTATGTATTATATACAGGGTCCCTTTCTCTAAAACACAAACTGAGGCATAGTTGATGATCACTAATGGTCCCTATATAATAGCTGGATCTACAGTATCTGTCTTTACGGTGCTGCTTACCGATGGTTACGGAATAAACTGTACACTACTTTCTTAGCGGAACAATATCTCTTAAGAGGTGTTGAGGTTTATATAGGCATGTGTGTGTGTGTGTGTGTTTGCATGTGTATATTTGTATAATTTTATCCCAAAACATTTTTTGAAGATTAACAGTAAAACCATTCCTCAGATTGCAGCATTCCTTGTTCCTAAGATTTCGAGAGAGTCTGACCCTCGGAAGATGTGTGTGTATGGTACATGTGTGTATCTGCATATAGGTGTGTGCATGTGGGCCCTGTGTATATGTGTCTTGCTCAAGGGTCGATGCGGAAGGCCAACAGTTTGTCAGAGTGCAGATTGTTGAGGGTGCGCAGGTCTGGCAGGCGCAGGAGGAGTTTGGGGAAGAGAGTGGTGTCGTCTGGGCGACGGCGGGTGATCAGCGACCGTAGCGCGCGGATCAGACCCTCCTGGAGCTGCTCCACAGCCCGCATGTCAGAGATGCCGGAACGATCTGAGGATAACAGAAAATCCCAGTGTGAGCGGTTGTCAGACAGTTACTGCATTAATCATCATTAAGGTTCTCTTTCCCACTGATTATGAGGTCGATGGCGGCCCTCTCTCACCTGCAGAGACCAGCACCACAGCCATGAACAGGGCCATTTCATCAGGCTCCAGCCCAAGGGAGCCCAACTTCTCACTGAACTCAAACATAGCGTCCAGCAGGGAGCCCATGCCCAGGGCCCGCAGAGTGGATAGAGGGTAAGTTTGGCCATTCAGGAACGTCACCGTGCGCTCCTGAGCATTGAACAAGGTGCAGAACCTCACCATCAGAACCTGAAAGAGATTAAACAGCTTGAGACAAAATACTTTCACACTGAGTAATGATTCACACGCTCTGCTTTGAGTACGACACATGTTAATCACTTGTGTGTGTCATTACCTGGAAAGTGCCTGATTTGAGCAGCATGACCTGGTCTTGCTGGCTAAGCTCTTGAAATCCCGGGATGCCTTTGGCAAACTCCACCACCTCCTTGACAGCAGGGGTGAAGCACTGAGAGAAGGATTCCCAGATCTCCTGACTGGAGCGGTCCGACCCAGACACAGGGCAAGCGTTGAGAGGACAGGCCTGGGAGACAGAGGGAGGCAAGGCAAAGACACGGTCATACATCGCTGGACAGACAAAATGTCAAGCTTTGCACAATTAACAACTCCTCCTTAACTTACCAGCACTTTAGCTCCTTGAGCCATTTTCCATGGGCAGGAGGTTGGATGTTGAGGAACATCTGCATTATGGAAACTGTTGTAATTAGCCACACTGGCCCTTTGAGGTGCTGAACCATTGGACTGGTCGTGATTCTGATTTGATGATATTAAGTATGTGTAGCGACTGTTGTCCACATTGTTGAATGTGGGATGGTTGTCATTAGAGGTCACTGGGCATAGAGTGGCAGAAGCCCTAGGGCAGGACTGGTAACTCTGAGCAGCTTGGGGATAGCTGCTCTCCTGAGAGAACTGAGAGGCGTTGTTGTTGTTTATGTTGGCCCTCCTGGCCGATCTCTCCTGGCTGCTGTTGCTGTTGCCGGTGGTGAAGATGTCACGGTAAGCTCTGGAGATGGCGCCGATGGCCTCCTTTGAGTTGCCGTCTTCTTGGATGGAGGGAGCGTCCCTCACTGTAGATGGGTCCATCTCCATGGCGGTCTGCTCGTTCAGGCTGTTCATGTAGCTCTGCATCTCGTCAAGGAGTCGCTGCTTCTCTCTCTTAGGGATGCGGCCGAAGCGCACAGCTATGGAAACACAAGCAAAGACGACAGATGAGTTTCTATTCGCTCTGAAAACACAAACATTTATGCAAGACTCAACACAGTCTGGAAAAATCTCAGTTTTGTTATAATAGCGGATAGAATGGACTTAAATTCACACCAGAGAGATACAAGAGCTCTTCTCTGATACACAAATATATAACTTTATATACAGTGCAGTCTATGCTGCATACTGTATGCTGCAGAGGAGAACTGTGTTAGAAGAAAACTTCTTCCTCTTCACCCGCATCCCCATTTCCCCTCCCAGAGAAACCATCAGCTGGAGCGGCTATTTATAGTCCCCTGCTGCCATCTGCCTCATCCTCTCCTCTATCCACTCCAGTCTCCCTCTCCCCCTCCCTTCCTCCACTTGTAAGTAGGGCAGTGGGGCAACGTGAGCGTGATGTCACCGGCGCTGAGATGGAGAGAGGGAGAAGGATGCGAGAGGTGGGCAAAGAGCGGAAAAGTGAGAGGAGTGAAAATGAGAAGAGGAGCGATTGGCGAGAGACTGCGAAGAAGGTGTGGACCATGAAGTGAGAGTGTGTGCGAAGTGTGTGTGCATGGTGAAGGTGGAGAAGTAAAACAGGAAGGTCGGGTAGGCGAATAACCTACAACTTGATTTCAAAGAATAGCGGCAATAAAGAAGCAGCGTACTCCTACTGCAGGGTCAAGAGCAATATTAAGTGGAATGAGGGGATTTAGTCACCGTAGTGACACGCAGGGTGGATACTGACGTGTTTATCTAATTCTCAGTAATCTCGGCACTTCCTGAAAGATCTTCTCGACGAGGTTGAGGCCAACGATGTGCGTGAGATTAATCCCTTCATCATGGTTAAAAGAGGCAAACGCAGCCTAGTGAGGAGCTGCTCTGAAAGCGATGCTCCACTTAGAGGCAGCAAAGTATGCCATCATGCCAACCGACTTACATATTCGCCTGTCTTGCGAAGCCAAAGTCACACAGCTGCGCATCGTGAAATCAGGGTGTACTATTTTTTTGTGGGCTGCTGGCAGTTGCGGTTTTCCTGTTTGCGCAACGCCTGAAACTCAGAAAAAAGGGGTTTCTAGGTTGTGGTCCTTAAACTCTTCGAAGGGGGTCGGCATGGACGTTTGTTCTCTTCACTGACTCATACTCCTCCACCGCTATTTTCTCCCCCTGCACCAAAAGTGTCAAGCACATGCAGAAATAACACTAACCTCCTTACTAGATTGGGCAATGCAGAGGTGCCGGAGGGCGGAGATAAGCAGAAAACATGCTGAGAGGTAGAAGACGAAGCAAACTACACCAACTAGGTCACATTGTACAGGTACAGTAGAGGCCCGACTCGGTATTGTTTTTCTAGGTCAGCCCAGCTGTTTTCTAACTCTGTAACGATAGGTGATCAATCAGTGTTCACCTATCAGAGTAGAAGCGGGTGATGTGAGCGTCACGTCTGATAAATCCTGACACCACGACTGGCGGTTTTTCTGCATCCCTTGCTTAATTGTTTTCCATATCCCTCATTAATTGCGGCAAGCTGTTCTAAGGGCATATACAAGGTAATCAAGTTGACCGTGTTCCATTTTCCTAAAATAATTCCTGTGTTTGCTGCAGTTTTCTGGATGATAGATAGCTTCGGGGACTTCAAGCCTTCTCTTCTCATAAATCATAGTCTGCGGCGTGGAGGAGCTGAGAGAACATGGTGGGCACGTGTAGGGGGAGGGGCACAGACACGACACACACACACACGAGGAAGAGGAGGAGGAGGAGGAGGAGGAGGATGCAGCAAAGGGCGAGAGAAAGACTTCAGAAACTTCAGAGATGGCAGGCCGGATGGTGTTCTCTTGCATTGCGGTGACGCAGTAGAAGGGCAAGGCAGGTGCAGGGCTGCTAATGACTGTGACTGAGCTACTGGCACCATGACCTCAAAAGACTCTCTGCATTACATTTTTCACACAGACCCAGATATCGCCGCAGCGCCTCATTCAAGCGGCACCATCTCCCCGCTGGTTTGGCTAATCAGAGCAGCGTGGCAGCCCCGTGCAGCAGAGAGGCACCGGCGTGTCTCTCTCAACGTGTCAGGATGTCTCACCGTCTCTAGACATGCCCACTGAGAGGCATTTCTTGAAGCGGCAGTGCTGGCACCGGTTGCGGTTCATGCGCATGATCAGGCAGTTCTCGTTCTTCACGCACATCTTGTAGTTGATGTTCTGCTGGATGCTGCGGCGGAAGAAGCCCTACAAAGCCAAAGAAAGAAGTCATTAGATGAAACCAGGCCCGAAAAGTGTGGGATCATTGGAGGTGATTTTCCTGATGGGACACTTACTTTGCAGCCCTCGCACGCATGCACACCATAGTGGAACCCAGATGCAATGTCCCCGCACACTTTACAGAGCAGGACCATCCCACCTGTCTCTGAGGATGAAAGGGGAAAAAACAGCCAGTTAGATGAATTACAACAACACAGATCAGAGTGTAAATCTCTTGCTAAACAAGTCAGAACAGAGAGGAAACACTCACTGGTAAACGTTCCTGGCATCCCACATGGCCTCTTTCCAGCAATGGGGTGCGCATAGGTGTGCTGAGGGGTGGCGGCCGCAGAGGGCCCACTGTAGACCTCTGGGAACTGGAACACCAGTTTGTTGGATGAGGAGGCCGCCCTCTGCTTCAGCGCCCCGATCTCAGTGAAGGTAACCTCCTCTGGAGACGAGGGCTGGGAGTGGGAGGAAGGTGACTGGGTCTGGTACCCGCTGGAGGGGCTGCCTGGGCTGGGGCTGGAACTACCTGATGAGCCCGCGTACAGGATCACACCTGCGCCACCTGCGGGAAGAGGGTGGAGGACATGAGTTGACCTCAGAGGTAAGACGCAGGGGTCAGGGAGTTCAAACACGAGGGCATGCTCCTGATTAATCACAAGTGTCACTCAGGCTGTTTCAAGGGCATAAGGAGGAAACTATCATTGTTGTTGAGTATGAGCTTGGCTGTGTTTACCCACTGGCCTCCAGCCTCTGGGGGAAGTCCAAGGTTGAAAAGTAGAACAGGAACCCTTTGATGTGAAACCATTGTAGGATTTTAATTATGTCAAAATAAAGTCTCTTGCCGTCTCAACTTTGGCTTTCTGGGCCGAGTTTATCTTTAACTGAAGTGTGTGAAGCATGCTGCAAACCCCAGAGGGAAGAACTCAACCACTTTGTCAATTTTGGTAGAAAGCACAACTCATGATCTGTCACCAATGAGCTTCATGTTGAATGAAGACTAACAGCTCCAGTGTGCTTTTATCATTTACATGTTGACATAAAGCAAATAAACAAGCATCAAGTTCACCTACAGTCCAATACAAAATAATAGAAATAGACTGTGAGCTTATTTATTGTTGTAATGATACCAAAGTCCACTTCATATCTATGTTGACTTGATGATTATGTTGGTACATTGACACACATACATTGGGTCGGGGGTCCAGAGGGGTCATGGGTCCTAAAAGACATTGATTTGACTTTAGAATCGCCTGTACTTTTCTGTTTTGTGTAATTTTTGAAATTATTCCTATTTCTTGTCAAGTTGCTTTGCAAAACTATTCATTCATTCTACAACTCCTGCCGCTTTGTGATGTAATGTTGCACAAGCTGCGGGCAGCAGAATGAAGCTCTTGGTGTATTTGCAGCATCGTTGCCTCATCCTGAGTGTAACGGGTCCGATGGTGCGCTCAAGCGGATCGAGTGCGCGCTAAAAATACTGCCGGTAGCACAGCAACAGAGCAGCAACAGAGCGGCAACAGAGTGGGCAGCGAGTCTCGTGGTCAAGTCGTACTGCGTCAGGATCGTGCAGGAAAGAAATCGTGCGAATCTGGACGCGTTTTCTAACTTGGTCATGTCATGAAAGTTTCTCCCTCCCTCCCTCTCTCTCTCCCTCTGTCAGGCTCTTCTAGTCATGCGTCGTGGATGAGCTCACGTGTCTGCGGGATTTGCTTCCTGCTCCGCTCCAATAATAGCTCCTCACACACACATACACACACATGCCGCCCCCTCCCATGGCACCGTTCCCAGCGTGCAGCAGCTACACCTGACCGCCGCCTCACATGCGTGGACTCCTCCAGTCATCCGCGGTCACTGCGCCGAACCAAATCCCGCAGTCTCGTGTTGGGAGGCGCAACAACAATGTCAAAGTCAGATCAGTGTGTGGGTGGGTGTGGGTGTGTGTGTAAAGGGACCGGGAAGCCGTCCGTCACGCGTGGAGGAGGGAGCGGGTCACGTTTTTGCCCAAGAGCAAAGAATCCGGTTGAGCTGCTTCATAAAGCAACAGACAGGAGGAAGTTCATGCAAAGTGAAGGTTAATGTTTGATTGACTGGTGATAAGTGTATTATCTTATCACACGTGGGCCCAGTGAAGCCCATAAAACATCACTGATCAAAACAATCTGAGAGTGTGTTGACAGCAGTGACACCTGGTACAGTAACCCAGAGTACAACTTATATGACTTATTTATGGGTTAGTCATCCTGTGTGCATAAACACACTGAGCCCATCCCTGTGTAACTGTGTGTATGTGTGCATGTGTTGCCCTTTGCAGCAGGAAGGTGTTTGTATAGCTGGAATGTTTTGATAATCCCTCAGCCAGCACGTGTTGGTGGATTTGTTGACTCATTCCGCAGCCATATATGTACAGACGGAGCCCAGCTGAGCCTCACCTCATTCCCCAGCTCACACACGCAGACAAGCTGCTCCACCCTAACACATTCCACGCCCACCTGAGAGGCTCACATGCGGGCCTAGAAGCGTTTTACGAACGATGACCCCGCCTCTGTAAATACTGTCAATTAACAACCTGTTTTTACTGTCTCATTTAGTTGGAACATTGACCATCGTAAAGCATATGGCCGACGACCGCGAGGAGGTCAGAGAGCAGCTGCTTTGCATCAACTTTACAGGGGGGTTTCAAGGTTTCCTTATGGGCGCACACACTCGTTTTGAAGACACGTTCCACACAGGGAAAATAGATGCAAATGTTTGTACAGGGTGGTAAGAAATCAGGTCAGCACGGCCTGCAGAATAAAGAATCAGCCAGGCTCCCTCTGCCAAGCATATAAGCTTCATCCTATGCCCATACATGCAAGCGCTAATCTGCCAGGAGTGGAGCAGCAGGCAGGGAAACGTGAGCGGCGAGTGTGTTTCCTCCTCTGCTCTCCACCATAATGTACAGGTGTACCACACTTTCAAGTTTACAATGGTGGCTTTTTTTATTTGTTTCCTGTCAGCAACATGGTGTTTATTGCGCTATAACATAACATCATGTAGATGAAGCCAGTAAAAGGATTCACTGTTTGCTTGTGAATATGAGCAATCTGCAGCAGCACTGCTTTGGGTGCTGGCAGGCTGGTGTAAGTAGGTCAACATCATGGGAACCTGACAAGAGTTTGTGCGCCTCCAGCATCTCCGCACCGATGCTGCATCACGCACGGGCTCCTCTAATCATCGGCACGGCCAATAGTACATTATTTATACACTGGATGGGATGTGCAGATGTGCTGGGAGGCTCAGGAGCAGAGAGAGAGCGTCATCCGCATGTGAAATCCGTTGTCGTGAGAAGAGAGGGATAGATTTCACTGCCGAGTCACGTGCCACATGAAAAGGCACCATGTGTGTGCCCTGAACCGATGATTGACAGATGTTGGATACTAAGATCCAGTCTCGTGCAGCGTTGGGAGTCTGAAAATAGCAGCTTTGAGTAGAAGATGAAAGACGCATGAGGCAGTAAAACGTGACGAGAGAGAGAGAAAGTTAATGCTATCCGTGACCCACTGACCAGGCGCTCCCTCACCATCACCGCAGGCGGTCCGTGAGAGGGAGGGGGGGGAGGAGGGAGCCGCGAGCTCACGCGTGGCACGCGGCTGTGCAGGGCAGCCACGTGAGGAGGATTTTAAAAAACGGAGCTTTCACCGGAAGGAACGGAGCCGCAGAACAGCTGCAGTGACGCCTTCAGACCAGCAGGGGGTTTATACGAGACGAGAGAGACGGAATGAAAGGGAACAGCAGCACGTTTCAGGAGGTGGGGGGACTTGAATGAGGGGGGGCACCCGTTAGTCAGTCAGTCAGTCAGTCAGTCAGTGAGACGTTTAAATGCACACAGGACACATTCAATTTTGCCATTACAGCATCAACAGCCTGCAACATCTAAATGTGGTGTTATTCTTTATTTTTAGGCAGCCATGATATAGATAGAACAGAGGAGATTGAGATCAGTCACAGGTCAGTGGTGACGCCTCAGCCTCCTCCAGATCATCATCATGTCCTCATTGCAAACCATCAAAATTCTACTTTTGCGTCAGTGTTCATGAATTCATATTTCAATTAAACCTGAAATGATTCTGAGATCAATACAGTAAACTGCTATTTGAGAGGAGATGTATTATTAGTTATAGATTATGGTTTATCACAGGACATCAATATTTACTTTCAAGATCCCACACAACTGGGTAAGAAGCTGACTAACTGACTTTAAGGCAAAGTACAATAAAGATGGTATAAATACTTTGCTGTGGTTTTTACCTTAGGCTCTAATTCCACCCAGCGTTCATCTGAGAAAGCTGTGTGGAGCGTTTGTCAGAGAAGCCTGAATCAATTTGAATCTACCAATAAGTCACAGATTAGTTTGTGTGAGCATATGGTATGTTATCACGACTACCAGTAGATTACCAACAGCATGTATGGAATGCTATAAGTGAACCCGCAGACGAGTTCATAAACGTGATTCGCTCGCCTATAGCTGAACACAAAAAACGTGCAGATGACGAGGACCAGATCTGACTCAGTGGTTTATACATTAAACACGTGTCCCTGTATTCTGAGGTTACCATAGATAACAAAAGGACATCGAAGGAGACATTAGTTTACACTGTTACAGGAACAATGAGTTATTATTATCATTATTATATAGAAATGTGCTTTTGAAATTTAACAAGCCCAAGACATTTATGTATGTTTTATATCGACACATCACTCTGACCACACCCTACAGTGTCAGTGAAAGATTGAAGGTTAATGTTGTTTTGGTTTCAGTAGATATGTGTTCAATAATTGAATCTAATGCTCATGTCCCAAAAGTTATGTTTTTAATTCCCTATGGACCGACTACATCTATTTGTACATTATGTGGTATCAGCTATAAAATGAAACACGTCCCAACCGCACAGCAATCTATATGTATAGGCTATAGGTTGTTGTTGCAGTTGTGTGTCAACATCTCTGTAAGGTCCAGATGACCCCTGCCCGCTCACCCACAAACACATAAACACCCCCCAACACACACACACACACACTGCTCCCACTGTCTCGTTTCATCTGCTGGACTTTATGAGCCGTGGACAGTACAGCAGACCACTGTAGCCCTGATGTTTACTAGATTTATTCAGCCCACTAACCTGACATCAGCAGTGAACACCACAATCAAAATCAAGGTGGTCAACCCTTTAAAATGATTCCATATAGACTGACATTTATACTAAAGATACATGGGTGCCATCAAAATACATGACGCTCCAGCATGTTTTTTTTATGTCTACTGTCTGACTAATACTACAACTCTTATCCGTGATTACTCCTTTAATGGTCTCCTTGCTCCAGTCATTTCCTCCTTGAACACACACACACAAACACACACACACAGCTCCGGTCTATCAACACAGCCAGGAGTCATAACCCGGTGAGTGGTTTTATGGCGCCTTCACATCAGTGGGAACATGTTTACTTAGCACAGGCTGCGCCCATCACCTGCGCGGAAACGTGACCGGCGCAGCTGGAAACGCACCGGGAGCAGAGGCGCTGTAAGGCCGGGGGAGAAGGTGAGCCTCCTCCGGGTGTGCGCCTCAGCCATACACCTACCTACCCCCCGGCCTTGACCGTGGATCCACACACGCCCTGAACTCTACTGTACAGCGCCGCCGTCACTTTATGACTGTACACTGACAGCCGCGCTGCACTGACGCGCCACGTGAGTTTGTTTTCATAGGAGACACAGGAAGTGGCCATCAAACCCGCAACCTAATTCGCGTTTCACCGCAGGAGCAAACACACTGTTGCGCTTTCCCATCACATCTGACACTTTGAGTACAATCTCGGAGATAATTAGATTATCAGAACAAAAAACACTCATGAACATTGAATTCATTTTTACGCACAATTGCGCAAATATCAACATTGAGCGAACCAATGAATCAAAGGGGGGAAATTATAAATGATTCGATACGATTCTAAAGAAATACCTTTCCGAGAGATTAATTACAACCTTAAACTTTAATTAGTTAAAGTTGTGATAGAAAAGTCTGAATGAAAAGGCTTTTACCTTATCGATGTGGAAACAACATGAATGAATTCAATCAATTCTTATGCCATGATCACAGTCACTCATAAATGATAATAATAATGAATCTTACCGGGGCTGTTATCCATTTCTCTGGTTGTTGTTGACGACTTTGAATCGACTTGGACGTAGACGTCTGTGAGTGTCAATGCACAGGAGCAAAAGTCTTGTGAAAACAGATGAGAAAGTCTTGAAACACCTTTGCGTAAAGCACCTGTTCCATGGAACGCAAAGAGGGGAAGGGTGATGAAAATGTGTCCGCTGAGTGTGAGGTTCCCCGGGTTCACTGCGGGAGGCTCAGTGGGTTCAGCTCTGCTCAGCTCTGCTCTGCTCTGGATGGAGCTACAGATACCTGGACACCTTCTGCGCTCTGGGTTACTGTGCGTGTGATCGAGATCAAACGAGTCTATGAATCCAAACAAATTGGAGTCAGTGTGTCCGCGGAGGAAATGTCAAGCATGTCACACGCCCCCTACTGATATAAACACCCGCGTCAATCACGTTTGGAGTTGAGAGAGAAATGGGAACGCCTTTCCGTCCCTCCAACTCCTGTTGTGTCTGTTTGTGTGGGGTTTGGCTCTGGTCTCTGTATCCAGCGAAGTCCTTCCGCTCTCTCTCTCTCCCCCGCTCTCTCTCACCCCCCTCCCTCTCTCTCCTTCACGCCTTTGTGCGTTCTCATTGGCGGGGATCTGAAGCTGAGGGGAGTTCGATGTGCTTATTCGAGCTTGGTGCGCGTTCAGCAAAGCCACGCTGCATGTGCGCTCTGCATGTGCCGGGGAGAGCGCTGCCCTACTGACACACATTTTATGCAAAACACAGAGCGTGTGATGTGGAAGGATGGAGAGACGGGAGGCTGGAGCACATGGACGGGAGGCGTGGCTCAGCGTGACTGCTCGCTCCGTGGCACTCAGCACCGGTAAACACGGAAACGAGCCAAACACCGTGCAGGTGCCAAGTTTAGAGTTCATGTGCCAAAGGAAAACACACCCGGAAGGAGTGAGCCCGTCACGCACTCACACACTCACCGAGCTGAGATCTGATGGATGGTAGAATACTGCCTCAATGATATAGCCTCCAACTGTAATGCCACTGATTTGGAATAATAACAAACAATGTCATAGTAAATAATTGCAAAAAAAAAAAAAAAAAATCTGTTTGAGAAATTCTAAAAAACAAGCAACAAACAAACCACCAACCTTACAAACCTAGTTTATGAGTTTATGGGGTAGAATGTGCAAGATTCGCAGCGCTTCCCAGTGAGTGGGAAGCGCCCCCCCGTGACAGATAATGGTACTGCTCTTTCTATCTATCTGTCTGTCTGTCTGTCTGTCTGTCTGTCTAGTAGATTTATTATGAAATTTCACATTTGGGAAATTTCATTACCAATTTCGATTTAGATAACAGAGATAATATGGTGAATTTAAAAAAAAAAGTGTTGTGTTGAGCTTAATGGAAACAGCTAAAAACTGCGGAAGACACATCTGTCGGATAAACACTGGGATGTTTCGTACAAATAACAAGTGTCTTATTTTACCCTCACGGGGGCGCTGTAGGCCAGCTCTCATGTCGTGAATTGTGAAGGCAAAAATTGCAGAACTGAGAGAACCTTAAGCAAATTCAATGACATGTCTGGTGTTGTGTGCATCGATAGTTTAGTCCAATGATTCAGTCCTGTAGATGTTGCAGTGCGTAGCCAGACAAGAGAGAGGGAGAAATGAATAAATGACAAAATTAGAACCAAGTTTATCCACTGCAAAACTGGATTCAAATTCTGGAACATTGAGATGCTAAATATATGTAGATATACTGAACAAATACTGATATTTACACATTTACACAACAACAATGTCCATTATTTAACTAAATGTAAACGTGGATTTAATTTAAATGTAAAACCTACTTTAGTCTATGTGTGGGCAGAATGTGCTGGTCTGAGGTAAAGGAAAGTGAAAGAGAATTAGCGTTCTCCTCTTGGATGAATACAGTCTAAACATAGCGCCTTGTTTGCATCCGCTGTACTCGTGCTCATTGTATGGATGTCTGCTGTCTCCCCTGCTGTCTGCTGCAGTCCTCCGTGGTGCCGCTAGAGGTCGTCACAGCGCCAGAAACCCTCCCTCCCCCCCAGTGTGTGGTATTGTGTGTGAGTGCTGCCTGTCTGTATCTACGCCCCTTGAGCTGCCGGGCTGTAATGACGGGACCGCCAACAAACGAAGGAAAACACGCCAAATGACTGAAATTATGCGTAAAAAAGCATTTAGCGCCGCTCTGTTGACTGCGCTGCGCCGTAAGGGAGGACTTGTTTGAAGTCTGCCCGTGACTTTGTCTCGTTCTCCCCGGCAACAAAACTTCGGCGCACCGCTCTAGTCATCCACTTTTCACGCGTGGAAGTCCCCGGGAACGAGCTCACCGCCACGGCCGACCAGGTAGGACCGTGATTAACTGTGTGTGTGTGTGTGTGTGTGTGTGTGTGTGTGTGAGAGAGAGAGAGACTCATGCAGTCATCATGAGAACACGTTCCGGCAGGAGATAATTACAGGCTGCTCGGTGCTGTTTGTGGACTGAGCAGAACTGAAGACTGCCAGCAAACACACCTGCACAGCACCACCGCCCCAGGCTCTAAAGACAGCCCGTCTGTCTGCCTGTCTGTCTACCTGCCTGCCTGTCAGTCATCATCTCCCTGTCCCGCCCCCTCCCACACCTTGTTCAGGCTCTCATTACTGTAAACATGGGGGACAAATCAAAGGGGAAAAACTATTTGAAAGGGTTTTTGGTGTACACCTGTTTTGTTTCTCACCAGTGTGAACAAACTAAACCAGATTTTTATTGTTTCATATCTGGTTTCCACCTGTGACGCCTCCCGTGTGAACGCTCAGGTCAGAATTCACATGTTTTTGCACGAGGGGAGTCCAGCAGAGAGACAAGTTGATTCCAAATCTGTTCTCTTAACACAAAGAAGCTGGAGGGAGGAATGGTATTGCGACAGAGCAGTTATGTGTAAGAGATGGCAAGCAGGGATCCATCTTCTTTTTGTTGTTGTTGTTGTTGTTGTCCACGGATCTCATCTCTGGTGTCACTCAGAAACATGAAGGCGAACTGTCAAGACTGAAATATAACATCTGATTGAACAAAGCTCGTCTCTGGAACTCCCCTGCAGCGATGGAACACAGCAATCCCTCATTTGGTGTTTGGATCTTGGTGTCGAGCGCCATCGAACACGCTCCTCCAAATTCTCCCATAAGTGTTCATTTGGGTTTTGATCTGGTTTGCACGGAGGCCATCCCCATGATTTACATCAGCAGTCCTCCAGTTTCTACAGAGCAGCATATTTTCCACGTCTTGCCGCTCTTGCTGATTAGCTGAATCGGGTGCGCTCGCTTGATGAAGAGTCGGTGCTTCCGCCACCTTGATTGGCTAAACACACGCTAAGCATACCTGATTGCTCTGGCTAATCAGGTGTGTGTAGAGCGGGGAGTGATGGAAAATATGCAGTAGGGGTTGTAGCCGTCTCTGGAACATCCACAATCACTCTTTGGGTCGCAATTTGGTAGCGGTTGCTTTGTTACCACGTGATGAATTGCTTCCACCTGGAGTCTCAGGTACCAGGCAAGCAGCTTGGGATGACTGGAGCCCCCTTGCCAGCAGATGCCCCTCAGTGGGACAGAGCCAGCAGACCTTCTCACTGTAGCCACGGCTCTGTTATGATGTGTGTGTGTGTGTGTGGGCGGGGCATTCTGCTGGCACAATTACTAAGAAACTTCAAGTTGTTTTTTTCCTTTCATTTGTCATGTGTCTGAGTGTGTCTGTGTGTGTCTGTTGTCGGTGTGTAAGGTGTGTGTGTGTGTGGGCGCTGAGCACGTCAACAAGTTTATACCAAACTGAGTCTCCGTGTGTGTTTTAGATTAGCGTCCGGGATGGTTGATTAATCTCAGGAAAGCAAAGCAAATCAGCGAAGAATGCAGAGAAATTTCCAGTAGTCGTTGAGTTGTGTGGCCGCCGTGATTGGCGTCGGCGGCGGTCGTTTTCTGCTCGCCGAGTAACGGTGCAGAAGAATGGCAAAAGCAGAACTTCACCTAAGCCCGTCTGAGCCACATACCAAAAAGCAAACGCAAATAAAAAGTTTGTTTTTTCATGTTTTGCTGCTCAGTATTTAGTGCCCGGCGTTCTCACAAGGACAGTTTTATGTGCGGGGAAGGAGGCATGGAAAAGAAGACTTTTCCTTTTGAGCTCACAGATTTGCAGTAATTACAGAATCACTTCCATATGTGGCTCTCTGGCTGCCTCCTCGCTGCCCCCACCACCCCTCTCTTCCCCCCGTGTTCTCTTTCCCTCTCCCCGCTTTCATTTGCATTCTCCCCCCGATTCCTCTTTTCTCTCTCTTCCCCTCTTGCACTCTTCTCCAGCGTTTTCCTTTTTTCCCCCTGTTAAAAACCACAGCTTAAACAAAGTTTACGATAATCAGAACATCCTGGCATATTTGGCAAAGGACAGCGCTTTTTGGTGATTCAATTAGGCTGCCCTTGCCAAAAAAAGGAAAAAAATAAGTGTGTCCTCGCTTCGGCGAGAGAGAGAGAAAGAGGAGAGGATGGGATGGGAGAGGGGAGGAATACGGGAATATGAGGAAGAAAGGGAAATAATGGGAGAAGAGCAAAGGGTTCAAGCTGAGAGAGAGGCAGGAGCGAAGCGTGAAGGAGGGAGAGGTGGAACAGAAAATGAGAGAGAGGGGGGAGAGAGAGAGAGAGAGGGAGGGCTGGAGTAATGCTTTTTGACAGAGGTGGGTTCAGGATGGGTTCATGGTGACATCATGGCTGATTTGGAGGAAAGTATAGACAGGAGAGCCATTCACCTTTCATTGGACACACATGTTGGGGAATAGGCAGAGTGCGTATGTGCTGGCACACGCGCTGGTAGCCGCGTCCACAACCGCTGAGCGCACCCCAAAAATGCACAAACGCATACACACACACACACACACACACTTGCACACTCTCTCACTCTTTCTCTTTCTCTTCCTTTCCATTTATCTTTTTCTCTGTTTCCCCTGCAGTAAAAATTGCATTTCTCTCTCTCTCTCCGCTCCAAACCCCGCTCATGTGTTTGTGTTAGACTGGCATATGCCCTTTTAGTCCCCAACGCATACATCTCTCCCTTTGCCGTGAGTAAGTCATTTTCCTGCGAGTGCTATTCCTCCTTGTATGTTTTTACTGTTGGTTGGACTGTAAATGAGCCCAGTTTGCCAGGCGAGATGAATGAGCTCCTTCATTTCACAGGATGTGTGTTTAACTCCGTAACCAAGAAAGTGCGAGCAACGTGTATATTTGTGTGTGAATGTGTTTGTGCCAACCCCTGTGCAAATGACTCTTAAGTGTGGAGTGTGTGTGTGTGTGTGTGTGTGTGTGTGTGTGTGTGTGTGTGTGTGTGTGTGTGTGTGTGTGTGTGTGTGTGTGTGTGTGTGTGTGTGTGTGTGTGTGTGTGTGCTTGTGTGTGTGTCCCTTGCCTCTTTCAGTGCGGCACCAAACTTCACATGACATCAATCTGAATGTGGGGAAATAGTGATCTCATTACAGGCATCTTGTTACTGATTAAAACCTGCCGCCGCAGGCACCAGCTCCCCAACACCATCAGCTCGCCCGACACACACACACACTCACGCACACACTCTTCTACTATGCCTTTGAGATGTCAGCAATAACATGCTGTTTTTTGGAACCTGCAATCTGCAGATCGTAAAGGTCCACGATAGTCCGGATCCTTAATCCAACGCTGTTTTTTTCAGAGCCCATATGGTGTTTTCACTACAGCGTCTCAGAGAAGCTGCTGACTGAACACCTTTAACACGGAACCATGTCTTAAATCTCAGCCGCTAGCTAGCATAATTGACAGAGAGTCAACGGAAACATCTTTCCCGCAGCTTCTGCACTTTGGGGCTTAAAAACAGCGTCTAACCATTTCAATCATGTAGCTTGTTTGTGCAGTTTTGAATTCAAACGCAACGTCTTTACCCTACGTACGTTGTGCGTATATATATATGGATTTGGTAAATAAATGGAGGAGTGGATTATTGGAACACAAAACGTTACCTTATAAGCATCTGCTAACATTGTACTGACACCTGCTGGTGATTAAGGGCAGCAGCACAACTACAAAGATGTGCTGAACACATCTAACAACTAAAAGAAACAACTTGAAAATTAAAAATATTGTGATGGGTAATATGGCTCATACGTTCCATCCCTCTCTCCAACACCACCACCACCACACACTCGAACCTCTCACTTCCTGCTGCTACCTCCTTCTCCCCCGCTGTCACCCTCGTCTCGTCTCTCCTCTCTGTCTTTGCTGCCTCTCCTCTCTCAGCTCGCCCCGGGCTGCTGCTTCATAGTTTTGGAGAATGCAAATAAGTCAATTCTAAAGTGGAAACACGTATTGTCATGAATATTTCATGTCACTGAAAACAACCGAAGTGGCTGCAGAGGAATCGGCTTCTTCATGGTTGACTTTTCTGTCTGTGTTAGGATTGATGTCGCTGGTCGGGGGCGCGTGTTACGATGCGACTGGCTGAAGTTAATGATCAGGGGACGTCAGAGGCCATAGGCCGCATTTCCAGTGGTGCCCAGAGAGAGAGAGAGAGAGAGGGGCGAGAGATAGCACCCTGATCTGTCTTCATTATCCCCCACTCTGCAGCCTCCCAGACACAATGATCATAAATCTCTGCCTGGAGCACACTTCACTGACACTGAAACACAAACACTAGTAACCTCTGACCTGCTCACTGCTACTGCCTACACACACTCATCCATGCACACAGACACACAAATATTCACAAATGCACACACACGCACACACACACACACACACTGAACACACCCCCTTCTCAAGCTCACTGCCATAATTCAATAAGAAGCATAGCATGCTCTGCACATTGACACACACACACACACACACATGTGTCTTCACACACTTGACTACACGTTCTGGTCTCATTCGCTGACACACAATTCACACTTTATCAATTTATAGAATTAGTGTATCTGCGTCCCATTGCTGTGTTTACTTTCCTGATTCATATTACACATTTGCTGTTTTAGTACTGCTATTTAAACACTTAAAGGCTCCGTATTAACTGGAGGAACCTCCTAAATCAAAGTAAACCAGATAAGGATCAGGAGAAGTGCTTTCTGCAGCTGGGCTTAGACCTCCGAAGTTAAGATATGCTGATGAGGGCCGGGAGACACGAGGGCCTGTGTGGACGTGAGGTGATCCTATCTCAGGTCTGCGATGGTGACGTCGATCGTAGTCCGGTGAAGTCGAGTACGAGTGTGAGAACTGTTCAGGTCCCTTCAGGTCTTGGCGGTCACGTGAGGCTTCACCATTGACTCATAACTGTACTTGGTCTTCAGCCAAATGACTCTGAAAACACTTAGAAGATTCATAATGATACATTACACATAGGAAGTTTTATAGTCATTTCTAGCTAAGTTGATCAGGAAACTAATAAATATAAATTGACTACACTGTTGTTTCGATGACATCAAATTTGGCTCTACAACTTGTTCAGGACTGTAAAAATGAAAGTGTAGGCCTGGTGACTTGTTTGTGACTGTGCAGAACAAACACACACTCGGTGTCCCACCTCTGGGTGAGCACGCGCGTGTGTGTGTGCCCGTTGAGGTGCCAGTTGAGGTGTGTGCCTCCTCCACCCATTTCTGAGGTTTGGGGTGCTGCGCTCAACCAAAACAACTTGAGAAACATCACATTCAGAAAACGGGGCACACGCCCAGAACCACAAACACACAAACACAGATCAGAAACATATGATCTCATAGGGAGAGAGGGGCACGCTGAGGGGCACACCCACATCTGCTGCTGCTGCTGCTGCCGCTGCTGCTGCCATCGCACAGGGGACTTCCCTGCACGTGTGCCATCGCCGCTTTCAGCTCAGGAAGGCGAGTGATTCAGGAGCCCAAAGCCCACAAACCTGCAGCTTTCTTTATTATCCTGCCTTCTCTTTCATATTCTCCAATGCGTCGCGCTTGGCAGGGTTTTGGCAGATCTGGTTTCCTGAAAAAATATTTGATTTGCGCTTTGGATGTCAGACATTCAACTTTTCGTCCATATTTCCCCACACTTAGGTGTAAGTAAGGAATGTTTGTAGATATCCAGTCAGTTTTCTTTGTGTCTGATACATTCCTAATGAGTAGTAAAAGGGTTCTCATACTCGCTTTGCTACATATACGTACTCGTATGCAGTAGGACTAAGTGTGTAAATAGTTGTAGAAGTATTTGTGTTTTTATGGAAAGTTCCTCTGTCACATTGAAGTCCATCCTGGCTTCTGCACAGTTTCATCTAAATCGGATGAAACGACTGTTGGGAATTCTGGAATGAGGGAAAAAAAATCTGCCGCTTCTGTGTGAGACACGAACATTTATCTGCGTGTCACGACACACGACTGCTGCGTCTCGACACACCCAAACAATATGTAGGTAAACTGTGAGCAAGTCTAGGAGTATGGCAGAGAGACAAAGAAGGAGAGAGAGAGACGGAGAGAGAGAGAGAGAGAGAATTCAAAACAGAAACTCAAGCTCTCAGGCCCTTTTTTTCCTTCCCTGTAGGCATTTTGTGGCTTGTGAAAAAATGCGCTGTTATATTTGAAGTGTTGGGTCACGTGACAAAGAAAGGCTTTATGAATCAGAGAGGAGGAGAGAGTGATTAGAGAGAGAGAGAGAGAGAGAGCGCGCCTGTGTTTGGGGAGTGAAACAGTGATTTTTAAGAGAGAGAGAGAGAGGAGGAGGAGGAGCAGTAGAGGGAGAGAGAGAGAGACCCGCTGCCGCTCTGTCTTCGCTGTCAGACGCTCTGTGATGAACGGACACAAATCTTTTCTCCTTTTTTCTTTGGCTCCAGTCGCTCGTCACCTCGTCACAGCAACGCAGAGAGTCGCCGGGTGAGTAACTTACTGACAAGAGAGTACACACACAACACACACAACACAGCCAGATACCACTGCAGCCGCCGTACTCTGCCCTTTTTCACTCTCTGTGTCTGAGTTAGACAGAGACAGAGAGAGAGAGAGAGAGAGACATAGACAGAGAGAGAGAGAGAGAGAGGCTGTGGTTCCACTCTTTTTAATTGGAGACACAGTTTAGTTTGATGTCCTGAATGGAATGAATCGGCTCTTAAAGTGAGTAAGTGTGTGTGAGACATTCCTCGGGCAACGTCTGTGTGTTTGCTCGCCGTGTTAAAGTGTGTTTACGCTGCACATCAAAACTAAATCAGGCATGTGTATGCGTGTGTGTCTGTGTGTGTGTATATGTGTGTGTGTATTGTCTGCGTCTGCATGTGCCCGTGTGTGCTTATTAGCGAGTGTTTCAAGTGTTACCCGCTGCCTGCTGTGGAGCTCTTTTTTTTATTATTATTATTAGCACATGTGTGTGTGTGTGTGTTTGTGTTTGATGTGTGTGAGTGTGTATTCACCAGAGGAGTCACCAGTCCTTGACCTGTTTTTTTTTTAATAACCAACACATGAAGGCTTTGGAAAGGAGAGCATTGTTTTCCACCAGTTTCAAAGTGTGGGCGTGTGTGTGAGTGAGTGTGTCTGTGAGTGTGTGTGTGTGTGTGTGTGTGTGTGTGTGTGTGTGTTTGCTTGTAGTTTACACGGACGTGGTACTCACCCTGTTCCCATACTTTGCGTTGTCCCTGCAAGTTATGTGTCAGCGCTGGCATGGGCTCCAGGTTAACAGGTTCCACTTGTTGCTGGTCTGTGCACGGCGCCATGTGTGATGTGGGAGAGATCAGATGTAGATCAGGCGGCTGATGTGTGTGTGTGTGTGTGTTTTTCGTGTGTGTCTCCTCAAACGTGTGGCTTTCCGATCAGCTGAAGGTAAAAACCCTCCACAGCTGCAGCGCTCGGGCTTTTGCACCTGCTGTCCACCTCTGATTTCCCCCCTGGTGGAGCTGACATAAGTGTGAGAGCAGAGGGAGATGAAAATACACCCACATGGAAGGTGTGTGTGTGTGTGTGTGTGTGTGTGTGTGCTGTCATCTGGTCTTGCTATCAGTGTGACAGAGTGTGTGACATCTGCAGTGCGCCCCCTTTCCTGCAGAGCGCCTCGTGTGAAAACCTTTTGTGTACAAGCTCGGCGTGGTTCCTCTCCTCTTCTTCATCTTCTGCTTCTTCTGTTCCGAGTTTGTGATCAATCAGTGGACGTGCTGTGAGTTTGTGCGCTCCAGATGTCGGCGTCGTTAACTCGCGATCGCAAAGTCACACTCGCACAGAAACGCCATGATTCATGTGCTTCACTTCTACGCTCGCTGGTTTTGTCCTCCGACCGGACAAATCGCAGGAGGAAGACGACGAGGACGCGAGCAAGTGGACATGTTTGATAAGCAACCGATGACGTGCCATTGAGCAATAAGTCAGGGAGTTGTTGATACCTGTCTTTCTGTCTTTTTGTCTTTTCCTGGAATTCCTCTAGCAATTAAGCGAAAATAGCCGGGCGGGGCAGCACAGGTGGTTTCAGAGCGAATGGCGGCGCTCGCTGCCTTAACGCTATAATTAAGAAGGAAACTACCTCCCCTGCCATTTCCTGCGCGTATTTTCACAGGTGTGCCTCTCATTGTGAGGATCTACATTTCCATTCTGCCTCCGAGCCTCATTTGGCAACAATCCGAAGCGAAGCCTCCCCGCCATTGTTTTTTGCGAGCACGCGTGCGTCGGCGGGCAGGTATGCTTGGCCGTACGTGTGTGTGTGTTAGGGCCTGTTTCTCCCTCCTCCTCCTCCTCCTCCTCCTGTGCTTGTGTTGCTCTGACGCCCCTGAGGCTAAACGTGGCGGCGTTGAACCCATCCATTATGTATCTCTTTATACAGAGAGAGGATTGTTTGAGGAAGGGAAACACCTTCATCGCTGCCCTTTGTGACTCCTTTGCCAGCTCCTCCCTCGGTAATTACCGACCAAGATGTGTTATTATTAGTAGCAACAAGCTTCGGAATGTAAAGAGCAGCCGTGACGCTGTGTTTACCTGCACCTTAAAGCTTCTGTGATACAGGAAATGCATAGATTTTTGCCGTAGAGACCAAAAAAATTGAAGTAAACTTCCTCCCAAGTGGACTTATTCAGGCACGTAAATGTCTTCATGGAGTAAGACGCCTTAATCCTCTTAATCCCATCCATCACTACACTCACATCCGTTGAATACTCAGATTAAGAAAACAATGCATTCCTCTAATCGCAGTATGATAGATGTTTTAACTTGTATCATGCAGACGGAAAGCATGTATACGTCTTCCATCTGTGCCTAATTTCAGAGAGAGGAGAGTGTGGAGTGCATGTAAACATCTTTGCGTCTTTCAGCTCTCTGTCTCTGTCTCTGTCTCTCTGTCTCTGTCTCTGTCTCTGTCTCTCTGTCTCTCTGTCTCTCCGTCTATGTCTTGTCGTGCCGGACACCACTGGAGTCTCTGTGTTGACTCCTCCAAATAGCTCTAGCACATCATGGAAATGGCGAGCTGTCAAGATGACATCATCGCGTCACAAAGTGTTTTATGTCTCACTCCCGGCTCTCACTCTTTCCGTACTGCACGTCAAACACAGCCTTGTTACTTTGGCGCAGAAATGGAAGACAATCAAAACACAGACAGATGATTTGACATGATTTATTGCCGGAGAAACCAAAAAGGATGACAGACACAGACACACACACACACACACAGAGTGACAATGCCCCTTTAAGTGACAAATGATTTCACACAAAGGTGCTCGTTTGCATTGTTGCTGCAAGCGAGTGCATGTTTGTGTGATGCCAACAGCATGCAGATGTCAAACAAGTTTGAGATGCAGGAATGCGGAGCTGTTGGGAGGCATTGGAGCGTCTGTCACTAGGCGTCTGTCTCAGAGCCATTAGCAAGGCACTTGTTGAAAGACGAGGAGCTGTCAGCGTGAGTGTGCAGGATATTGTGTTCCAGGGCCAAAACAGCCCCGATGCCAGCCAGCAGATCAGATAACGCTCTCATTATCCTCCGTCATTATTTTTAATTTATCGGTGTTAGTCACAAACAATCACGACTGAGTAAGCCAGTCTGTCAACTCAGGACACACATACACACACACACACACACACACACAGTATGGACTCATTGTTTGGCTGCTGCTGCGGTTCTGTAACTTGCCTGTGACCCACAACCTAAACATAACCCTCCGTGCTTTTGAGTCCGCGTTTCCGTTACCAAGTCGTCTCTGCATAAATCAGGTTACTCTGCTGACAGAAGGGACACGGTGCCTGGGTACACGGTGCCATGAAGACATGCATGGATCCGTGTGAAGTGGCGAGCGTGTAAGAGAGTGCGATGTCTGAGCGGCGGCACGCGCGGTGACGATAATTCATCTGGAGAAGCACCGGTGGAAGAATCCATCCATCCGAGTGAGTGAAGGTTTGGGACTTGCCCGGCCGCTCTGACCCGGACAGAGCGACCCCCGATTCACTTCTAAGAAAAATTGCGTCTTGGCTTTAAAGTGGTTTAGGATAAACCAGCGAGAAGCTATAAAGAGAGGGAGTCTTTATAGCTCCATTAGAGAGACAAAGAGACTCCACTTTAAGGCACAAACTCCACCATGACAAATAAACACACAACAGTACGCCTCAGTGTAACACGCCACTCTGCTGCGCCGCTGTGCTGTTGTTTTGTTGCTGTGAGTGGAGCAGGAAACGCACGCCAGTAAACAAACCAAGAGCAGCCACGGCACCCAGAATCCTGCGCCTGTCAGCAGAGTGATCACCTGCGGTTTGCTTCTGGCCCGCTCGGCCCCCAGCTTCCTGAGATGCCGTGATTTTTATTTTGACTGCATTTCTTTATTGCTGGCGAGGTCATCGCTCCGTCACTACGCTGAAGAAGCAAGGGTTGTTTTGCTCACAGAGGATTTGATACTTTTGAGTTTGAGAGGTGTTCATCTCTCTCTCTCTCTCTCTCTCTCTCTCTCTCTCACTCTCTCTCTCTCTCTCTCTCTCTCTCTCTCTCTCTCTTTCATTCATTCTCTCCTGTGCTCTCTCTCTCTTTGTCGAACTTCACACAAAAACTAAAACAGCTGCTCTCTCTCTCTCTCCCTCCATCTCTCTCTCTTTCTCTCTCTCTCTCTCCCCCTCTCCCTCTCTCTCCTCCCCCCTCTTTCTCCCCCCTCCCTCTCTTTCTCTCTCTCTTTGCTCACCTCATCCTGGAGCCATGCACCCAAATCAAATCAGGAGCTGGATTGATTTAACTCCCATCAGTTACACCTTTAATCTTCATAAAGAAATCAATGGATCATGTTTAGTTCTAACACGATGAAGCACTCCGAGAGTCTGTCGGCCCACTATTTACACAAACAAGCCAGAGTAAATTTAAACTGCTTTGCTCTGCAGCGCTTAGGCAACGGCGGAAAGTCCCGGCAGCGGACCTGAACCCACCCCGTCTCTGGCTGCGGCGCTGCTCGCCTGCCTCTCTGTCCGGCCGGCCGCCCGCCTCCTGTGTGCCCCCCAGGCTCAAGGGAAGTGGGGAGGCCCTCCGTGCCCATTTGGCCCTGGCTAGTGGGGGGGGGATGAGGTCACTCCAAATTCCCCTCATCCCCTTATAGCCCCAGACGGGTTGGCGAAAGCGGTCCTACCACAAGACCCGACATAAAACATAAATGGCTCTGTAAAAGGCTGCTGGGCTGATGTGACTCATTAAAAAACACTGGCGCCAACTGTTTTATTAATTCATTATTGTGTTTGGGGGAAGCAAAGTTACTGGATTTCAAGTTAAAAGCTTGTTTTTATTCTGCTCTTGGTCTTGGTCGGATTCTCAAACTGGGCTTGAAACCCATGAAAATACTAATGTATGGATTGATACACTGTTGTTTCCTCCGTTAGGAATATAAAAGACACATGTTTGCAGCATTACACTCTGGAAAGATTCTTTTCCGTACACACGCACACACTCACTCACACACACACACACACACTTTTCTCTTTATCCTTCTGTATTTCTCCCAACACTCTGTCTTTATGGGGCCTGCTTTGAGTTCACGGGGCAGATACCCAAACGGGGCAAACGCTGGCCAAGTACATACTCATAACACACACACACACACACACACACACACACACACACACACACACACACAGATTATGAGGCTGTGTGTAGCTGGCAGTTTTGTTTTTCCACTCCGTGCCTCTTCTCCCATTAGGCCCACTGTGAAATCTTTAGTGATGTTTTTGTGTGTTAGCCGCACAGTGGAACCGCTGCACAGGGTCATGGTACAAGTTGTATAAGCAGTGGAAGGATGGAGATGGGGGGGGGGCGACGGAGGAGAGGATCGGGTATAAAGACATGATTATAGAGAGTTTTAGAGGAGATGGGGTGGGTTAGAGAAGGGGATGGGGGGCGGGGGGTAGTTCAGATGAGGAACAGACGATAGAGAGAGAGAGAGAGAGAGAGAGAGAGATGGCAGTATGGCTGTGTTGGCAGGATGGGGGTGGGTGCCTTTCGACGGCTGCTTCTTCCTGAAACGTGGCCACCCGAGCCTGCCTGGGCCCTGGACGCACATGTGGAACAGTTTACTGTAATGGAACTCTAAATTAGTGGTGGTTTGAAGCTGCCTGCAGCAGTAGGGTGTAATTAACTGGCTCTGTTGAAAGAGAGAGAGCCAGAAAGAGAGCAGGCTAGGAGCCAGCCAGAGCCCTGGAAAAGGCAAAGGGGTGAGGTGTGTGTGTGTTTGTGTGTGTGTGTGCATGTGTGTGTGTCATAGTGGGCGCTCTCACATATGTGTGTGTTTTTTTCTTCCCTGAGTGCTTGATTGCATGAGTATATGTTTCTGTGTGGTACGTATGTGTACATCTTGGAAAAGCTTTCGCTCTCTTTTCCCGGGCACGGCGCCACTACTCAGTGCCCTCCAGTGCCCGGGCCCTGTCACTGTGCCCCCCCACCCCACACACACACACCGCCCATGTGTTTTTTGCTCAGTTCAGCAGTTCACCAGTTCAGCCTAAGATCTTTTTTTCACCCCCCTCCTCCATTTCTTTTGTTTATACCGAATTCATTACCAGGACTTTTCCCTGTCTTTTCTCCTGAATTCACAAGCCACAGCAGTTCCAAATTCCTTGGCTCTGCTCTTTTTCAAAAGCCACATTTTAAAAAACAAGCTGATCACACCACCCACTCATAAAATCAAGCTAGGGAAGCAAAGGGGGGGTAGGGGTGGGGGGCTAGCAGGCTTCAGCAGTGTGTTTTTCCTCCTGTATTAACAGTCAACACTGTCGCCTTGTCTGCGCTCCAGCCCGACTCGTCTGTGCCCTCGGCGGGGAGGCGCAGCG
>NW_027466957.1:10905000-11172500 GCF_046128005.1 Genypterus blacodes | reverse complement strand
ATCCATGAGAGAGGCTGACGGCTCTCTGTGCCGCATGTAGGAGGCTGTTATCAGTTGATCCCTGTCATTGTGGGAGCCCTTCAAACAAACAGTTGGAAGCCCATTAAGGCCACTTACTATGTGATAACATCACCACTGAGCCCTGAAACACCTCTCTAAGCTTTCACCAATCAGGGCCGGAGCTCTGGCCCCTCAGTGCCAGCCACAGGGATGTTTTGAGAAGCTAGTAGGTCATTTCCTTCAGTCCACACAGCTCGGACCCAGAGCTGGAGTCCGTCTCAGGGCTCTGACTCTCTGCTCAGGCCGGCATGTGGAGCTTCAGATGGAAACAGAGAGAGACGATCAGCAAAGAGAGTCTGAGCTGCATCAGAGTGCCATGAAGTGACAAGCAGTGTAATAATAGAGAGGATTGACCGGCGTGTTCAAACTTGTGCGAAAGCTCAGCGCTGCCCCCTGTGGAGACAAGGCGCACTGTTGTGGTGTGTATGTAAAGAGTGTGTTGGACAGGATTTCCACATACACAAATCAGTAAGTTAGACAGGCTGTGAATACGTTCCAGCAGTGAAAAGAGAATCATGCAGAGTGACATAATTAAAAACACCCATTGCATTCTTGAACACACACTCACACACGCACTCATAAGGAGGTCATGTTGGCTTAGGGGAGCTTGGGGAGTTGCGAAAAGCAGCCATTTTGGTGGGAAATGTGGCATGAGAGGGAATGTGAAAGTGAAATGTTAAATGGAGGAGCGGGGACAGCGGGGGAAGATGTCGGCGAGCAGAGTGAAGCCTTTTCCACCGGAGGGGAAGCAGAACACAAACACCACATTGTGCCCGTTTATTTATTTTCATTAAAGCTCAAGTGCAGGGTTTTAGCCCCGCCCGGGCAGAGGAGGGCATGACGCGCTTTACAGTGTACGTTTGGATTTGTCTGGATGCATGTGATGTGTAGGCGGACTGTATATCCCTGAGTGTGTGTGTGTGTGTTCGTGCGTGCGTGCGTGCGTGCGTGCGTGCGTGCGTGCGTGCGTGCGTGCGTGCGTGCGTGCGTGCGTGCGTGCGTGCGGGTGTGCGTGCGTGTGTGTGTGTGTGTGTGTGTATGTGTGTGGGTTGATAATTGAGAGAATGGAGGAAGAGGAAAGAGAAAGTGATCTACGCATGAAAACAACGCACTTCTTCGCCATCATTTCCTCCCAGATTCAAACTTTCCAACAGATACAGGAAGTTGAATCGCCCATCTCCGCCCCGCCCCCCCCCCACCCCTACTCCTCCTCCTCCTCTTCTTCTTCTTGCTCTTTAACCAAAACTGATGTTACCTCCTGAAAAACTACAAAAAAAGGCCCGGGGAGAGACCTGAGCGTTGGCCTTTTCTTGTTTTGTTTACGAGAGTTGAACCCTCATCCATCTGCAACCTCTGTCAATCAGGCTGTGGCATTTACTGATCCGCCTCAGATTTATTGGAGAGGCACAAGCGGTGACCTTTGCCCCCTCCCCGAATAAGAAATGACAAATGAGGATCTGCAAGACTTTTCAGCACAGCTTCAGGAATGAGAGTATTATACAAGAGATGAGTAGAAGCGGTTAAGGGTCTGGCTGGCGGCACGAGCGAGTCACGCTCCATAATGGGATTCATTACAGATGTTGACAGCGCCGTACAGATCACAATGATCTCGGAGAAGAATGAAACGTAATCAGAGGACTCGTAGTTTGGCGGCGAATGAGGCTCGGGTGTCATTTGTCACCTGGGAGCAACACATTCATAGCCGGAAGAGCGAGAGGCGAAGCCTGATGCATTTCAACAACGGAATCAGTCACGTAAGAAACAAAACGTAAACAAAAGCAATTCCGGATCATTTGAAGGATTGGTAAGAGTGCGCTAGCTATGCAAACTTCACATCCTGGCATCTCTGCAGCTTTGACTTGTAACCTTCATAGCTCATTAGTGATGCTTGGATTGGACTGGGCCCTCTTCTGTGTGTGTGTGTGTGTGTGTGTGTGTGTGTGTGTGTGTGTGTGTGTGTGTGTGTGTGTGTGTGTGTGTGTGTGTGTGTGTGTGTGTGTGTGTGTGTGTGTGTGTGTGCGCGCGTGTGTGTGTGTGTGTGTGTGTGTGGTGCATGTTTGGCTGCAGCCGCATCTATCAGTGAGAGCCGAGCCTCCTCAGCCTTTAATAAACATCCGACAGTCCCGGCTTTCTTCTCTGCGGGCGAGCGGCATCGTCACGGTGACAGCTCTCTGAGGCGCCCCGCTGCTTCTTGTGAGATCAATTCCCCCTCCTCGTGATGCTTTTTTCCCCCCCTTGTTTGCAACCACCGCTGGCCTGGATTCAACAGATGACGGCCCATCTCTTTTTTCCCCAAACTGCTTCAACTCCCAGCTAGAGCACTTTGTGAAGCTGGTGGTGAGCGGAATATATTTTTCCTGTTCCTCCGCTGATGTCCACCTAAACCCTGCAGGCTTACACGCTCCCTTGTTCCCTTGTTCTCATCCCTTCTGCCCTATTCTCTCTTTCTCTTGGATTTCCTCTTGTTATCCTGTTCTGCAAGTTGGAGCCAATCGCCCTAAGTGCTGGAAACTTTGCTGAAAATGTGCGTGCGTGTGTTTGCGCACAGCCGGTTATTAGTGCGAGTTCGCGCTTGCATGCCTGCGTGTGTGTGTGTGTGTGTGTGTGTGTGTGTGAGTGTGTTCATGGAAAAATTAGAAAAGGTTGAATCATTGCAAAGGGAGAGGCCGCAGAGTGTGCTGGAGCTCTGACATGATGACAGATGAAGATAAAGAGGCTACTAATAAAAAATGGGAGGGGTCTGTGTTCAGATGGGCCCGTGCAGGACGATGAGCGCGCAATGGCGAGGAAGAAGGGACGGGCGTGGGAGGGCACAGAGGCACAGGGCAGGCCGGTGGGAACAAGATGGGGGGTTTGAAATCTTTGGCCATAGAACTGAGAGATCTTTCTCATCTCCTCTTTTCATTTTTTTTCCCACAAAACACGGGTTGTCAAATGTCATGACGCCGCAAGATAGAGGGAGAGGAACAGACAGCGAGGGAGAAAGACTTTGCTGAAAGATGGCCAAGGCTGATAGAGGCCTGAAAAGTAGCTCTGTTAGGCCCTCAGTGGGACCAGCATGTGAACGGCGAGGCCAACATAGCCACAGTGAGTGAGTGAGAGAGAGAGAGAGAGAGAGAGAGAGAGTTACTGAGTAAGGGATTGACAGAGATAGAGTGAGTGGGTGAGGGAGTGAGAGAAATCGCAAGAGAGTGAGTGGGTGAGGGAGTGAGAATGATAGAGAGAGAGTGAGTGAGTGAGTGCTCACTTTCTCTCTTTGCTCTCACCAGGTATCTCCCAGTGAGCTATACGGTGAGATAGATGAGTGGATAAGATTACATGTCCTGTCAGAGCAGAACACGTGTAAAACCTGCGCCTGCTGGACCAGTTGATGGATTGTGATGAAAAAGAACGCTTGGATCGTGCTCCGTTTCCTCCCACAAACACGACAACACGCCTACAGTCACGCTCCCGTTTACGTCTCAGTCTAATGAGCTTCAACGCGGTTTCGGTCCGTAAGGTTTGAGTTTGGTTCAGTCGTTTGCAAAAATTAACCTGTTCTGGATCTGTCACTGTATGTGTGTGTCTATGCGTATGTGTGTGTGTGTGAGTAACCTGAATCTGCCTGGCGGGGGGGTGCGGGGGGGGCTCCGGCCTGGTGTTTAGTGTCTCTATCATCGCCGCCAATCTGTTTCAGCACGTCCACACACTGCACACATGCTCGCATCAGCGGTGGAAAAGCTCCACATTCCTTTCAGAATCACCATGCCGAGTTTAGCACATAGTACGTAGGGATTTAAGCACAGGCTGTCTTTATTGCCTCACACACCACCGTGTTGTTGACTGGCCGACCGTAACCTGAATGAGTGTAGAGAGAAGAAGTGACAGGAAGTAGCAACGACGTGTATATGTCTTATCTGTAATCGGCGTCGGGGTGACAGACGAGTGGAAAGCTGATTTTCATGGGTTTGTGTCTGCGTTGTGTTGGTAAGGAAAGTCATCAGCAAAGGTAAATATTTCTCGTCGTGTCAGATGCTGGCATCATCGGCGCAATTAAACGTGATTGAAAACGACGATGGCGCGTTATGACCACGGAGCTGGCGACCAGCGAGCATGAATCATTCCCAAAACCAGAAACAAAAGCAGAGGACTTTGTCAACTAAAACAAATCATCCAGTCAAGGGGAGAAGAGGGAAAATAGAAAGAATGAAAAGAAAGAAATGGCCAGGGGGAACTTGATGAAATGGAGAGAGAGAGAGTATTTGCAGGAACAGAGGAGAGAAAGAGAGAGAGAGAGAATTAAGGAGAGCGATGGAGAGACTTGTGAGCCAGAGAGAGAGGGAGGGCAGGATAAGTTTGGGGGGAAAGTTAGTGGCCCAGTGGGGGTTTCTTCTAGAGTTCAACCTCTCTGGCTTGGGGAAGGAAGGGGAGGAGGGAGGGGAGGGGGAGGGGGGCGTGGGTCAGCAGCAGTATGGCGTATGTGTAGATTAGATGTCTGAACTCAAACTTCACTAAACTTCTGTAAGCGCTTTGGAAGCCTCCAGCCACACTGGGAGAGAGGGAGGGAGGGAGGGAGGAGGGAGGGGGGCGTTAGTGGTCTGAGTTATGAGCTGGAAACACACGGCGGTGCGAACAAAAGTGGAAGCCGGCGCGGAAAAATGAGAGAACGCTCGCCAAGAGTATTACAGAAAAACAAAAAGAGGTCCGAGTGTGAGCGGAGGATCGCATAGGTGGAGTGTGTCGGGCTGAGAAAGGCCTCTGGCAAGACACACGGCGGCGATGTTACATAGAACACTGGAGCGCTGGGGGGATTAGGCCCGTCCTCGCTTCCAGGATGCTGCACGAGAACTAACGGGGAAGGGGAGGAGAGGAAAAAAAGAAGACAGGAAGGAGAAGAAAGACGAGTGTGAGAAGAATGTGAGTGGATCATAAAACTGTGACTCAGAGCAGTGATGATTCAATCTGCAATGCTCCTCAAATGAGAGCCTTTTTATGATTTATTGTATATATGGGTGGAGGGAGGAGAAGGAGAAGAAGAGAGAAGGGTTTTGTTGTCTGAAGTTCCTGTCAGAAAGCGCCCTTTTTTATGATATGGCAACTACGCGAAGACACACACAACTGCTGATGTTGTTTAATGTTACAACAACAGAGGAGCTGTTCATCAGTGTGTGTGTGTGTCATAGGAGCGCTCATCTGGTTGCGCGCGTGTGTGCCAGCTCGAGAAAACAAACACGAGGTCTCCGGCAAGAGGAAGAGAAGGCTTTTTAGGTCAATAAACATTTTTAATCGGAATCATTCGAAACAGGCCGCTGACATGCGAAAGCGTGGTTTCTTTCACGAGACAGGAAAGAGAGAAGAAGTGTTAGACAGAGGAGGAGGAGGAGGAAGGAGGAAGAAGGAGGCAGGGAGGGAGGGAGGAGGGTAGGCACTGTGTGTGTGTGTGTGTTTATGGAGAGCCAAGCCAGCAGCACAGATTGACAGGAAATGGTGTCTTTTTTGCCTGCTGGGCCGTACCACTTGTGCAGTTCTGACAGGGGGAGATGAATGTGCGGCGCGCAGACTCTAGCTGTTCTATTATCATCCGTCTCCCATTGTGTGGCTCTGTTTGCTTTAGCTCAGCCAGGGTCCATACGTCTGCCGAGCAACAGTTAGGGCCGGCGACAGACTCCTTTTATTGACCCCCAGACCGCCTATTGATTCACCCTGATTTACCGCGAGCGACGAGGCTTCAGATTGAATTGTTTCAGCAAATACCCAGAGCAGCTCGCGTTAAGGCGGAATTATGGGAGGTTACAAACGCGCGCGCGGGGGTCAAACGCCGCGTCCCGCCACATCTGCATGCGTATCCCTCCGGCCCAGGGAGATAAATCAAGAAGGAGGGTCAAGTGAACCTGCGAGGAGTGTGTCCAGCACATGGTGTGTTTGTATATTAGGGGTATTTGTCTGTGTAAATGCGCTGCGGGGATTGAGCGGAGCGGCACTCATTCATCACTGCTAAAACACTTCCAGAGGGGCCAGACTGCAAAGGAGAGCTGCCCGTCTTCTTCCGTTCCCTGAAAACAGACGAGGGGGGGAAAAGGGAGGGATTTACCCTGGCATCTGGTTTCTGGGTTCAACCACAGCACAATGTTCCTTCTCTCTCACACACACACACACACACACACACACACAGGCAGTGGCTGGACTTTAATATGGTTATGATTAGAGACGGGGGCTCAGAGGAGGAGGAGGGGAGGGGACTCATATTTGCTGCAGGGGAATTGGTGCGGGGGGGGGAGTGGAGGACAGACTGGGAGCAGATCTGAGTGGGACAGGAGGGGCCAGAGAGAGAGAGAGCAGCGTTTGTTTGTTTGCATGCGGGACGGAAATATGAAACACTCACAAAATAAGGCAGCGCCGACACAAACCGGCCAGAGAAGAAGAATGGGAATAAAGTTTTGTCCTCCACTTCTTCTTCCTCTGGTGAAGCCTCCACTGGCCGGCCCCCTCCCCTCCCGTCCCCTCCCCTCTTTTCCCTCCCCCTCCCCTCTGGGTCCCTCTCTCGCTCTCTGGCATTCTCTCTCTCACTCTCGCTCACTCTCCACCCCCTCTCAGAGCGTCAAGCTAAGGCAGTTGGTTTGCTCCGCCGTGTCTGGGGCTCGGTGAGAGCTGTGAGAGGCTGTTATTTAGGTCTGTTACAGCAGACAGGGAGCAGCTCACCCAAGGGCAGGAGGAGAGAGAGAGAGAGAGAGAGAGAGAGAGAGAGAGAGAGAGAGAGAGAGAGACAGAGAGAGAGGAGAAGGAGAGAGAGAGAGAGAGAGAGAGAGAGAGTCACGCTCAGCAACAGCAACGCCAGGCAGGAACCAGCTCTACATTCCAGCTGAGAGGGAGAGAGGGAAACTCCGGCATCGACAGGAAAGAGAGAGAGGGAGAGGGAGAGCAAGGGCGAGAGAAGGAGGACAGCAGCAGGCAGCAGATCTCTGGCTGTTGCTGCTGCGTGTTGTTGTCACTTTTGCTGAGTGACGTGAGGAGCCGACACAGGCGAAGCTGAGGCGACCTCTGTTGTTGTTGTTTTTTCGCGCCGAGGGCGAGGGGGTACACAGACAGTGTGCCATGTTCGACTGCATGGAGGCTCTGGGAATGGGCCCCCGTCAGCTCTATGATGTCACCAGCCGCGGTGCCTGCATGCTGCGGAAAGCCAGCCCCTTCTTTGCGGGACTGGACCCCTTCGCTTGGACAGGCAGTGCCAGTGTTCAGTGTAAGTGGCATCCTGTTTGCACTGCTCGTGTGACACATTCAAGTCTCTCTCTCTCTCTCTCTCTCTCTCTCTCTCTCCCTCTCTCACTCCCTCCTCCCTCTCTCTCTTTAGCTCAGCGCTGGCTTGTTTACCCCTCAGGGCTCGGCCAGGGGGCTGCTGTCAGGGGCTACAGAGCAGCACAGGAAAACACTGGGACAGAGAGTCTCCTCTCCTCTCTCCTCTCCTCTCCCCTCCTCTCTTCTGTCCTTCTCTCCTCTCCTCCTCTTTCCACCCCTCACAGCCAATTTGATCTGCTCAGTCATCTGAAAGAAACTCTGCTATGATATGAATTGAACTGTGTGTGTGTGTGTGTGTGTGTGTGTGTGTGAGAGAGTGTGTGTACTTGTGTGTGCCCTTTCCTGTGTGTGTGTCCCATGTCTGAGGTTTGAGTGTGAGCCCATGGAGTCAGGTTTCAGTGACTATGTGAGCCACCTGAGGTTTGACCTTGCCAGGTGCTGTGTACTCCAAACAAAACTATGAGAGTGAGTGAGTGTGTGAGTGAGTGAGACAGTGGGCGAGTGGGTGAGTCAGCCCTGACACTCTGGATACACACTTCAGTGTATTTTCCATTTCAACCTGAGTGTGACATTGATAGTTTGGGCTTAACTCCAGAAGTTTCTGGCTCTGAGGCCTGATTGTCGTGTGAGATTCACTCTTACAGATGTTAGAAAGTTGAGCGTCGCCTCCAGCAGCTCTCAGGGTGGAGGTTTGTTTACGCTTCTGGATAGTGGACGGGTAATGATATTCCTCACGAGCCAAACAGCCATGAATTAATAAGCAAATGAATTATTTAATGTATTAAAGGATGAATATATTAAGATACTGTACGTGGAATGCATAGCCGAGCAGATATTCTGTCCAGCTCTCGCTCTCTCTCTCTCTCTCTCTCTCCCTCTCTCCCTTTCTCTCTCTCTTTCTCTCTGTCAGCGTCTCATTTTTCCTCTCTCTCTCCTTCCGCCCCGGACTTCACACACACATACACACACACACACACATTCAAGGGCTCAGGCTCTTTAACAACAGGCCTGTCTCTGGTCACACAAAACTGGGGTCCATTTCCATACACTAACAGGGGGCCACGACTGCTGTGAGGGAGAGCGTGTGAGAGTGGGAAAGGAGTGGATGGGGGTGTGTGTGTGTGTGTGTGTGTGTTTGAATGTGATGTGTAGACGGAGCAAAGCCAGATATGACAGTGGGAGAAACAATCAGGGAAAGTGAGGAGATACGGAGCAGGCGATGTAAACAACACACATTCTTGCCTTTTGCTGCGTTTCCGACTTTGCTGACAATTGTGATGTCGTCTTATTTTTCTGTTTGTTCGTCCTCCTGCTTTTTGTTCCCTTTTTACTGCCTCTCGGGGAGGGAGTCATCTGTCTTCATTAATCGTGAAGACACCAGCGTTTCAGTGGCTGTCATGCACACTGGCTGAGCTTTAATGAAGACAGATGCCCTGTCAGTGGAGGCCGAGGCCAGGGGGGGACTCCAGCCAGCCCAGCCTGCTCTGCCTCAGCTAGAGGAGCCCGCACCATAACAAGGAGAGATTTGTTTATTTAATCAATCAGGGAGCCCATAGGTCGGCTCCTTTCTGAGCCGTTCACGCACGTAGGCGCTCTTTGGAAATCCATCTTTCAGGTTCTGGAGGTACTTTTTCTTTTTTGTTTGTTCTTTGTTCCAGAAAATCAAAGAGAAGCTGCCCCGAGGCAAAGGGAGCAGGGCTGAGCTGAGAGTAGCAGAGCAGAGCAGAGCAGAGCGATGGCTGCTGCGGTGTACTGTTTCAGCCCTCTGTGCCCAATAACCTTTGTAAACAAGGCCGCCCTATCCCACACGAGGAGCCATAATGCCTCTCTCTGCCGAACCAGTTGCCCCTCATTGTCCTCATCAATGAGGCTGATGAATTGATGTTTGAGCCTGATATCTCATTAGGCCGGCCCAGCTGCAGAACAGAACAGAGGGACCTGTCTGGCTCCCAATGTCACACTCAACACCCAGCCGCTCGCCCCCGCAGACCAAAATAACCCCGGGGGTCGTTAAAGAGAGTCACCTGGCAGCGGCAAACACACAATGAAATGTCGTCGCGGTCAAAAAAGTCAGGCAGCCGGGGAGGAAATAGCCAACAGAAAAAAAAAGAAGTAGGACAAGCGAGTTGTGTTTGAGAAACGGGAAAGGTGTTCCACAAATCTCCCACAAAATGAGCATAACCCCATTGTCTGGGCTGTAAATCTACCGCGGTGATAAGTGTCACAGTCAGGGACAATCAAGGGGGCGGAGGGGGGGAGGGGCTTAAAAGTGTGTGGTCAGTTTTCCTGTTTTTTTTGTCCAGCAGTGGGAGACCTCAATGTCAGAGGTTAGTCAGAGGCTACAGCCTGGCCAATGTCAGATCTACACCATGTGTGGCGGGGTCCTCGTCAGCCGGCTGTAAAGAGAGAGAGCCTTTCAGCCCGGGCGCAGGGGGAACGCGTAATGCTCCTAAGTGCCTTATGCCACCACGCTGGTACCACATCTGAGCGGGCCTGTGTGTAAGGATAATGGACACTGATTTAGTCATACGTCAATGAGAACTGAATTAGTCAACTGCCAGGGAAGCCATTTAAGCGAGCCGATCCCCTCTCTGTCAATGTTCATTTGCTTAGAAGAATGAGGCAATTACGCTTAGCAGTCCTCCAGGGTCACAAGAAGGGGAAACGTTGATTTTCTCACCAAAGCGTTGGCTCGCTCACTCGCTCGCTCGCTGGCTCGTCGGCCCGTTTCTTTTTTTCCCCCCTCCTGAAACACTCTTTGGATATGAAGTCTCAAACCGTCCTGGCGATACACGCGAGTGACATGGCAGTAACAGATCGCCGGAGCAATTCATCACCAGTGTGTGTGTGTGTGTGTGTGTGTGTGTGTGTGTGTGTGTGTGCGATCACAAAGCCACACATGCACGGGAACACACGCTTCTTTGTTTTCCCTTAATGTGCTGTTCAAATGTGAATCGAGGAGCTAATTGAAATGGGGGGGCCGCCTATATCTGGGCGACAGTGGCAGCAGGAAGAAGGGCTCCCTGTGACCGCTGGCACATTTCGGCCCCGATCATTCTCTCCCTGATGGAAGACTGCAGTTATTTCATTATAATTACAAAAGATTCAATTAAAAGATTAGAATGCCTGAGGGGGCAGGACTGCAAATAGATAGTGGTATCTTGGTTAGCTGGAGGGGGTGGTGTGTGTGTGTGTGTGTGTGTGTGTGTGTGTGTGTGTGTGTGTGTGTGTGTGTAGGGGAGGGGGAGACTTATGGTGAGGCTGCAGCTTTAATGAGAGCTTGTCACTGCTGTTATCCATACATAAACTGTGTTGATCCTCTCCAGATAAAAGTCAAATCACTGTTTTGAAGTCGGGAGGCTTAAGTAGTCAGCTGATCCAAGGTCACTGCGTTGTAATTGATATGACAGTGTGTGTGTGTGTGTGTGTGTGTGTGTGTGTGTGTGTGTGTGTGTGTGTGTGTGTGTGTGTGTGTGTGTGTGTGTGTGTGTGTGTAAGCGAGAAGGTGTTTTATTTTGAAAGGTCAGTCACTCCGCTGCTCCCCGTTAAGGCTATTTAAAGTGATAATCCGGGCTTTTAATATGACAAAATGCCGTGATTTTACCCTAACGCGATCCATGGAGGACGTGGGAAAAGTCCTCACATGCCACTAATATCCACATGAAGTCGAAAGTTTAGTCAGATGCAAATATATTCATCGTTGCCGAAGGAAGTGTGTATTAGTAACTTTCTGTTAAATCGCAGGCGCATCACTTTACAGACAATTAGAGCGAAAGGAGCTGAACCTCATGGAACCTTATTCTATTTACCAAACTGTATCTTATTTATGTTGTAGCACTCTGGGCTGATGGTCCCTGCTTGTGTTGCAGTGTCAGCCATCAGCCACACACACACACACACTAATATCTGACTCCATTAATAGGCCGCCTCATCTATAAATAAACAGATTCAGGGCTCGCAGCTTAAAGTTTGTACATAAGCCCCTTTTAATGAGCGCTTTTGCTTCGGAGGGCAAAACTACCAAGTCCTGCGTGTGTGGAGTCAGCATGTGAATTCCTATAATGTATGTTGATGTATGTGGCGTTTGTGTGTGTGTGTGTGTGTGTGTGTGGCACCGGGCGCCCAGACTCTGCTGTGTCAAGGCTAGAGACGGACAACGTGCCAGGCTGGATTCCGCGGGGTCGTGTTGGAATCCAGCCGCGGCTCTAACAGCAGTTTATAGCCCCTCAGCAGCGTCAGTCACACCGCTGTAAATAAAACACACACACATACACACACATACACATACATATGCTCGCAACCGCCATGGTGAATCTGAATCTGCCACCTCTCGCTGTCTGTTTGTGTCTTCCCCTCCTCTTCTTCTCCACACACTAACACTCAACGCTGTGTCCCAAAGGCATGCTAAGCGCTGATACCGTATAGTGTGTTGTGTTTATGTGTGTGTGTGTGTGTGTGTGTGAACTGATCTAAGTAGCGCAGTATTCTCAGCAGTAATGGGTAACATACTGTACTTACTACAATGTGCTAACTGGAAATAGACTCGCGTATGTGCTGTTGCGAGCCGACTCCACTCCCGGGTGCCAAAAATACGGTAAGTGTTATCTAGTAAATGAGCAGCGTAAGGAAAACGTGTTTGAACGTTGATTTATTTATATTTTATTACGTGCGTTTGTGTTTATAAATCAGCTGACGGTCTGTTGCCGTCGTCCCAGTTATTCAAGCGTTTCCCCCTCGTTAGTGTCTCCTGCTCTGCATTGCATTGTGGGACAGTGGGACAGCCGTGTGTGTGTGTGTAGACTTTGGTAAGTCGTATTGTGGCTGCCCACCCCAACACCCCACGTCTGGCTGCTGCTATTGTAGCTGTTTACTGAGAACAGCTCTCCTGCCTGCCAAGCACATTTTCCCTTGTACAAAGGCGTCGGCTGTTGGCAGGCGGTGTGTGTGTGTGTGTTTGTGTGAGTGTGATCACCTAGGAATTTGTGTGTGTGTGTTTATTGGCCCTGGTGAGCATGTGATGTACTGTGCGTGCGTGTGTGTCTGTGTTAGTGTCTATATCTATCTGTACGTATAGGAGTATAGGAGTGTGTGTATGTCGACTAGGAGCCATGTGTGAGCTGAGTGTGAAGGGAGCAGCTCTGTTACCACGGTGTTATTGACTGACAGCTTGGCTCAAGCGTTGCTAGGGCTCAGTGTTATGAGAAGCTGAGGGCCCAGACAGTCGAGCTCGGACTGGAAACCCAGACCAGCCCGACTGTCCTCTCTCTCCTCCCTCTCTGTGTCTGTGTGTGTGTGTGTGTATGTATGGGCTGTGTTTACGCAGCCGACAGTGTTTGGCAGCAGGAGTGCTGGGCGGCTGGTGTAGTTCAGCCATTATCCGGGCTCAGGGGTGGAGAGTGATGGAGGAGGGAGGGTGTTGTTTTCATTTCATCATTAGTCAAATTCTGCCAATGTGCACATGTGCAACGGCCATGACCACTATTGTGGCACTGATGCATGAGCTCATTTGTATGTTCTTTTATTACTTCATTTGACTGTGTGTGTACATGTCCATTTCACTGTGTGTGTGTGACCACTGAGGAGGAGCAGGTGCACATACCTGAGCAGTTGTTTAAGCAGCATAAACTCCACGAATTGGACACGAATTCTTGTCAAGCTGAAATATGTAGGTCACATGCACTTTGATGACCCTAAAAGTGACGCACAGATAATCAAAGTGCAGCTTCACTCATGTGTAAATTCCAGCTGTTATGTCAGCGGGGACAGAAGGGAGTTGATGTGTGGCGGACGTAAAAACAACAAACTCCACCACAGCGCGTTCACACACCCACATGTTGTGTGTGGTTACACGTCCACCGCCCCCTTCAGGATCACCGTAATTACCCCTTCACACACAGGCTCTTCCACTGCTGTACCTCTGCTCACACTGTTACATAGATGAAGAAGTTGAGCTTCTTGCAATTTGATAAATGGGATGTGGCCAAATTATTCGATTTCAATCGTTCGATTCGATTAATGCGCCAGTTCGTAGCCGCTCCCCCGTACGGTGGCGTGACCTGCGATTGAACGAAGCCCGGCTGGAGGCTCCCTGTCAAGTCGCTCTGGATTTATCAGCCTCTGTTTCTGCTGTTTGAGCTGCTCACGTCTGCCAGAAAGCCTGAGAGAAAACCAGACAGACGGGCAGACAGTTAGACAGGAAGCCATCCAGCAAAGGAAGACAGGTTACTTGAGTGATTTATACTTTCACTCAAGAATTCAGAATGAGTCCAGGCTGCTGCAGTGCGCTTATGGGAACTAGTTGAATGGGCATCACACACTCTCACACACTTGTGTGGCACATTCAAGTCTCTCTCTCTCTCTCTCTCTCTCTCTCTCTCTCTCTCTCTCTCTCTCTCTCTCTCTCTCTCTCTCTCTCTCTCTCTCTCTCTCTCTCTCTCTGATGTGATCTATGAAACGTAAGTCAGAATTGTCACCTCTGTTGCCCCATATGGAACTTCCAGCCTCGAGCGACAGACAGAGCAGGAAGTGAATCACCCCAATCTGAATATCCTGTCATGGCCTCCGCCCAGTCAGAGAGTTGGGCAACCTGTGGGCGGTTGGTTGCCAAGCAAAAGTAGAAAGGCCTCACTGCATCATTTCTCCACCAAACCACTCAAAGCAGAAGTTTCACAGAGCGTCTTTCACCATTTTATCTGACGTGTGTCTGTGTGTGCACGCGCGTGCCAGTTCAGGGGAATTGTTTTAGTCATCATCAGCATGTGCCACTATCAAAGTATCAAAGAGCCGCAAACTTCCACAGCAACAGGAAGTCTCTCTCTGTCCGCTCTGTTAGTCACTACATGAATTTACGCATTCAAACTGAAACCGAGATTAACCCGACAAAACGATTATTTTGCAAGAGCATATTGCTGCACACGCTCGCTTTGATCCTTGATGTGCTAGTGTAAAATCTGATCAGCGAGCCCATAATTCCTTATTTCCATCTTGCTGGCTCGATTAGCACGTGCCCGCTCACGCCGCCACACTCCTTTTCTTCCCTTTCCCAAGGCAGAAACCGGGTTACGGGGCGGCGGGAGTGTAGATCGGTCTCGGCGTCTCAGTCTGTCTGTTTGGTTTTGTGGAGGAAGAATGTCGCCGCTCGTGCAAATCTGGAATCGGCCATGGCTGTAAAAATGTGGATGTGCGTTGGATGAATGAGGCGCGATGTGAGCGTGTAGAGCAGAGGCCTCCAGAAAGACGAGAGGGAATAAACCGCTCTGTGTTGGGCTGCTGGCTTGTTCCGACCAATAGGAGCTCTGCGTTTGCCTCTCTTTGGTCTGCGGCGCTTCCCCGGCGAGCGGGTGTGAATACTACTGTTGTTGTTTACGTTATCCTCCTTTCCCCTCACTTCCTCTCACAGAGCGGGCGAGCCAGACTGCAGCCGCCGCTCTGTTACTTCTACTTTTGTAGGTTTCTATTGTTGTGGGGAGGAAGCAATAGCAATTGAACGAGCGCTTGCGGCCTTGCCAGAGACAGACAGGTGAGAGCCGGGGGTGGGGGAGGGAGGGGGGGGGGCTACAGATGGCGAGAGGAAGTCTGGGATGACCAGAAACAACCCTGAAGGATCAAAGACGCAGGGGTTTCCCTCGACGACTCTGTCTGACCTCCTGCCTCCTCTGTCTATCTGTCTGTCTGTCTATCTGTCCTCGCCGCCTGGCAGCCAGTCGTCCTCTTGTCTTCCTCGACGTGACCAACGGGCCGGGCCTTTGCCTGCGTTGCCAGGTTGGGGTTCACTCTCCGGCCTCTCTCTCACGTCTTCTGGTGGGCAGATGAAGAGTCAGCTGGAGCTCACCGCGGGGAGGAGGGGGGCACATTTCTTCCGCAGATCTGCACTTGACAGTCTGCTTCTCCCTACGCCGCGGCCCCGAGGTCCTTTCATTGCGGTCGTGTCGCATTTCACGTCCGCCGGTCGCCTGCTCGCCGAGGCCGCCCCAAGGTAGACGTTCTGGCAGCTCTGTGGACATGTTTGGCCGCATGAAGGTTATTTGTTTGTCTCTTGAAAGAGTTGTGTGGTGCAGGGAAAATAAAGATGGGGGTGTGTGTAAGGGGGGGGGGGGGGTGCTTGCTGCCAAATGTTAGCTTGGCTGACTCCATGAAGAACATATCAAAAGGCCTTTATGAGGTGCTGTAAAGAAGAAAGAGTGTTTGGAGAGCGCCACCAGACTGCCAGGGTCATTCCACTTTGCAAAATGGGCCTCAAGGATCCAGCCTTGTCCCACCTGCTGCCCCCCCCCTCACCCGCCTGCTCCGCTCTGACTGTACACTTTCTCAGGGGGATGATAAAGAAGTATGTGTGCGCGTGTATGTGCGTCTGTGTGTGTACATTGACAGTTTGTGCGCTAATGTCACACTGTCATTCTCAGAAGTTCACCGTTCGTCTCTCACTCATCTCTGGAAGACATGATGGCTATATTGAAACACCAGAGATTCTCAGATCCTCTCTTGTCTTCTCTCTCTCTCTCTCCCTCCCTCCCTCTCACTCTCTGTTTCATGACTCTGTGCTGGTTCTGACAGAGGGGTGTAAATTCCTGGGGGGCTCTTAGCTCCTCGCTGCCTCTTGTCCGGCTCGCTGTGTTTTCACCACTCAAAGCCGAGCCGTCTCCTAGACAGCAGCCTGGTTTTATCACAGGCCCTCGTTTCAAAGGACAGCTTAGCACGGCCTCATTATAGGTGTGTGTGTGTGTGTGTGTGTGTGTGTGTGTGTGTGTGTCTCAGGAGCCCAGGTAATGAGCTTTCTGACAGCTGTTGAAAGGCGTTGCTACTACTCAACACCTTTAATGAAAGCATCCCCCCTGTCAACACAGACTCCCACACACACACACACACACACACACACACATTCCTCGCTCCCTAGCTCCATCTGACCTCACTATATAATCTCACAATCTAAGGGCTTGTGTGTGTGTGTGTGCCCTTGTGTAACTCGTTCACTTGAGAGCGTGCAGGTGACTAGAGAGCCGCCGCGTTACTCGACCTTGAGCGCTCCAGCAGCGACGCGGAGGGAAGGAGAAGTGGCCGCAAAAGCTGTGACCTCAGCCGCTATCCTCCGGAAAGAGTAGCACTAAAGAGAGGAAGGAAGTGTGTGTGTGTGTGTGTGTGTGTGTGTGTGTGTGCGCGTGCTGTGTGGGACCTTGAAGCAGAAGACCGCAGAGGGATGGCAGGAAGACGTGGGTAGAGACACACAGACACACTGAAGAAGAGGGAGAGTGCTGGCACGTCTCGCAGGGTGTGGCTCGCTCTTTTCCTCTGTCGGTGAATCGGAGCGTTCGCGCGGGCCCCTTTCGGTGGGCTGGCGGTCTCTCGCCGGCCCCCCCTGTGGCGCCCACAGCTTCTGCTATGAGGTAAGGAGGCCAAGTCTCCTCACAGGGCCCCACCCAGCGCGCCAGCAGGTCCACCAGCCTCGCCTCAATCTGCTCCCCCTTCTGCCGCTCTCCTCTGCCCAGTAACCCACCCACCGTCTATTCACACACCGAGCCCCATCGTGCGCCCCTCTCTCTCTCTCTCACACAGGCATACACTCGACACGTAACAGTAACACACACAAACAGAGAAGACTGCTGCTCTGAGCTTTTGCAGGCAGCTAAATGGAGGCAGAGGTGGAGAGGAGAGGCCCAGCATGTCTGTGCATGCAGGTTCACATAGACACAACCATAGGCATTTGGACATACACACATACACACTATAATGGGTAAAAGTGGAGCTGATTGGTGCATTGTTGTGCTGCTATGTACAGTCCTACATTTCCAAATCAAATCAGAGGCTGGGCAGTGACGCTGGATAGAGTTACACTCATGCAAACACTGGGATGTTAACACACAGATGTGCAGAAGGCCACTGAGGTCAGCGGACACACACCAAACTCACACAAGACACAAAAGGGAAAGAAAGGATTTGAATAATGAAGCTCCTTTTTCACACCTCTGCAGCTCACATTTTCCATATACGCACGCACGCACACACACACACACACACACAATAGGATGCGACCTGCACACCTGGAGAGCAGCTTTGTTTGTCACAGTCCCACTGAAGATTCCATCATGATTGTGAAAGAGCCCTTGTTCCCCCTGCCAGGACATCACACGCTGCTAAGTTGAGAACACACACACACACACACGCAAACAACATAGACGCACAGTCACGCTTTACCTAACATACATTACAGTAGAAATAGCTCAGGGAAGAACCTACCTTCTCTCTCTCTCTCTCTCGCTCTCTCTCTCTCTCTCTCTCTCTCTCTCTCTCTCTCCCTCTCCCTCCCTCTCTTCCTCTCTCTCTCTCTTCCTCTCTTTGTATCCGTTGCACCCACAGGGACGTCCACTGGCCCCGTTGTCGTGACCTAGAATTTAATGTAATTGACCCAGTTGAATTCACCTTCAACTAAACTGCTATTCCTGTCGTGCGTGTGCGCGGCTGCATTTCACGTCTAATGAGGTTGTCGGGGGGCCCGACGTGCGGCACATGCCAAGGAAGAGGGAGGCACTCGGGTTTAACCCTTTGTGGCGTGCTGTTTGTAGGCGTAAGACTCAGCGATGAAGCCATTAAATCCTTTTTCTTGTAAATTCACCTAAATCGCGATTGAAGTCGGCACAAATCGTATTCGCTCATGACCGTAACAAACTGAGATCCTGCGGTTGGGGGGGTCTTTTAGCCCGGGTGTGTGGAGGTCTTGGATCAGAGTGTGCTGCCCTCGCCTCACACTGCTGCACAGGTGGGATCCTATTGATTCCGTGTGTGTGTATACGGCTTAATCGTGTTGAGGCCTTTAATCACAGTAAAGACAAACACTCTGATACTCCACACTGGGTATTGAGTGGATGTAAACGTTACAGAGTGGCTGAGTGTGTGTGTGTGTGTGTGTGTGAGCTGGAGGATTAGGCCCCGGTCAGTGCAGCTGGACCACTTGTGTACAGAAAGCATTGAAAGAAGGGATTAGGGGGTAAACTGATCCCCAGCAGGAAATGAACAGTGGCCACTGATAACTCAACTACCACTTCTTCTACTCGCTCTCTCTCTTCTCCTCCCCCGACAACAGCAGCCACCCACCCACACACACACACCCACCTATCCCGCTCCTCTCATCTCATCCGTCCGTCATCGGCTCTCAGGCTTTCGGCCGGCGGATTGTCATGCAAATGGCGCCCCGGGCCTCAGAGCGCTGATAAGGAGGGCCTCTCATTTCACAGGGCTTTGTTTTCTAAACAGCGATGAGCCCGAGCGGAGGAGACGAGGGGAAAACGGGGGCTAGGGGCGGCCGGCTGAATGGGCCCTCCCACCGCCGCGCCCCGGGGTAAGTGGTGAGGGGTATGCGGACGGAGCGCGGCTGAATGAGGGGGAGGTCAGGGAGGCGGGATCAGGAGTCGAGATCTGCGGCAGGAGCCAGGTTCAGGGTGTTGACAGAGCCCAGCGTGGGTCTCCCTGAGCCTCTCCTCTTCTTCTTCTGCGCGCTTTCTCTCTCTCTACGTTTCGACGGCGTCAGTCAGTGGTCGTTCCTTGACGCCACATATGGTTTGTCCTTTTCTGAGGGCTTGTCAGCGCTCCGTCCACGGCCTCATTTGCTGCTGTTATTGTTGCATAAACACAGAGGTTCACAGCTCGTTCAGAGGGTTTCTGCTCTCCCGCTGACCCCGACGCTTTCTTACATCCTGGCCCCGGCGATATGAGAGCCGCTGTGGAAACATTGGTCGGGGCGTAAACTTCAGGTTTTTTGGGATTGATTTGCACATTTGGCTTTGCGATTGCTCTTAAAAATGTAATGGAAAACATCTTTGCCTCCAGCAAAGTGAGGCTTTCAAAGAAGGAATTTGAATGTGGATTGTGAATCGTCAAATATGAAAACGCATATGAAAAACAGATGTTGGAGCAGCAGGCAACAAATGAAAAATGTCAGACATATTTCTGTTAGCGTCATTAATGAGGTAGTAGCTGGCGGTCACGGCAGCTGGACCAGCCGTGGCAGCAGTGGTCAGCTTGGTCTTGAACAAGACTTGCCCTTAGGAGGGACTCTGCCCCCCCATCACAGCCCCCCCCCTTCCCCCTCTGCCCCTTTCTCTGTTTTTTATCAAATTCCTCTTTTTATGCCCCTCTTTTTCTTCCTTTTTGAAGTCTCCCCCCTCTTGTAAAAAGCCAAGCTGGTGGTTCTTGCCTCAGTCGTGGGTGTGAGAGAGGGGGGTGGGGGTTGTAGGTTAAGTTTAGGCTCTGTGCTTTCCATTGAAGGTGCTGGGAGGGGGTGGGTGGGGGGGGTCGGGCAGTAAAAGTTAGAATTTTAGAGCCTCCCTGTTTTTTATTTTATGATTGGCTTTTTTTTTACGGGCTGGGAGCTACAGCTGGTGGTGTGAATAGCTGCCCAAGGTGACCGAGTCCCAATAAAGCGTAGGCCAGCCGGGCTGGGGCCTCCAGTCCAGCCATGGGACCGCCTTTATAGGCCGCCTTACGAGCCTGGGCCTCTATTAAAACCTGGCAGGGCCGCACTGAGGAATTTAGGGCCAGGAAACAAGAGAAAAATAGGGTTTGTGTGTCAGGGGGTGTTGGGCTGCGGGGGGGGGGGGGGGCTGAAGTTTGAGGGTAGACCAAGGGTGAAAGTTGAAAGAAGTGCTGTTAGGGTAAGACTGGGGATGAGGGGGGGTGAGGGGGGGGGGCTGCTGAACATGTGTGTCTGAGTTTGAGCAGGCTTGCATGTGTGACGAGGGTCTGTACCTGTGTGTGACTGTGTGTGTGTGTGTGTGTGTGAAGCAGCTTATGCCTCTCGGGGGAAGTATGGAATCCATACGCCGCTCTGCGTCCCTCTGGAAGGTCGCCTATGGGCTCCAGTGAGGAATCTAATGAAGTGTGATGTAGCGTAGCGAGTGTGTGACTTAGGGTGGCGCTGACATCACAGTTCCAGTTCAAGAAATGAAGAAAGAGATGTTTGCACAATTGCCAATGTGTGTGCATGACTAAGTTTACTCTAAGTGTGTACATGCTTGTGCGTACGAGCGTGTGTGTTTGTGTGTGTGGGTGTGGTCTGGCAGCCATCACGAGCTCTTGTTATTCTGTGGAATGAGGAAGAGCCTGATTGACTCTATTACCAACCTTATCAGACGACCTGTCAGCCAGTCACACTGCTGTTTTCGTCTGCCGTCATCTCGCCTCAGTGCTGGCCCCACAGGAGGCTTTTACACACTACAACATTCTCATGAATTTAAGTAGTTTGACTGCACGACTTTGCCAAAACATGTTATTGTAATTACTCTTCAGCAATTTGGTGAAGATGTCATGTGCTTTGTTGAAAGATGGAAAAGCTGAAACTAGATCAAGCTGGGCTGTGTTCAACAGTTCTGTGTGTTTGTGTGTGTCTGTGTGTGTGTGTGTGTGTGGGGGGGGGGGTATTTTGGCAACAGTGCAGCAGATCCTCTCAGTTAGTTTTTGTGAAGCCATACTAGTAACAACAGAAGCTCAATGAAAAAAACTGCTACTACTGTTCAACTACTGAAAATGTAGTTAAGTTAGTAGCTTCACTACTTTCATGGAGCTAATCTCTCACACTGCGTTCATGTTCCCCCTCTCTTATCTCATCCGTCCCAGCCTGGTGGAAGAATGTGTGATCTGAGTCCACCTCAGGCTCCATGTTCACCAGCCTCACCTGACCATGACTCAGCGCCTCACACAAATCAAAACAAACGTCAGCACAAATTCAAAGGCAAAAACTGTCAAGCTGTCACATCACGTCGGGCCACAGCTCAGTCGCGCGAGGTTCTGTGTTCTGCTTCTGTGCAGGTTCTGTGTTCTCATCATCATGTCCTCTGCCCTCTCTCTCTCTGTCTACAGCGGTGGAGACCCAGAGCACCAGCTCAGAGGAGATGGTGCCCAGCTCCCCGTCTCCACCTCCACCGCCGCGCGTCTACAAGCCGTGCTTCGTGTGCCAGGACAAGTCTTCGGGGTACCACTACGGGGTCAGCTCCTGTGAGGGCTGCAAGGTGAGACAAGGAGCATAACTTCACACACACAGTCACACAGTTTGTTCAGATGTCAGATTTGGGATATTGTCTTTTTTTAAATTACCTAAAAATATATGTGTTGATTTTTGTAAATAAATACAGAAACTACTAACTAAAAAAGTACAAAACTTACTGAACTGAACTTGGGTAGAAAACAAAAACAAAACAACAACAAACTGATTAATAACGGCTACATTACAAACAATTCTACTGAAGTACTTATATTATGTACAATTATACGTATAGTATATTTGAGTGAATGTACTTATTACATTACATTACATTACATTACATTGCGTTCAACACAGGTAGGAAAAAGAACTTCAGGTCACAAGAAATCGTAAGTGCATTTCCTTTCAAAACCAACAGCTAAGAGCATAACTAGTGCTAGAGTATGAGTGCAATAAGTTAGGTGATTGTACTCTCTGACATGCTGGGTAGCTTTATTATGACCAAGCAGGGGGAAGGTCAATCACACATCGATTGCCAATAAGAAAGTGATCCTGGCTGAAAATCACCAATCAATGAAAAGCAGATTTCAAACGTCTCTTCAATCCTCAGCTGATCAATAAGTGGGGATGAGAAAGTGAAAGACTCTCTCTCTCTCTCCCTTTCTCTCTCTCCCCTCTCTCTCTCTGTCTCTCTCTCTTTGCTCTGGCCCTTTTGATCACCTCTTCTTCTGTCACTTCCTGTCGCTGCAGGGTTTCTTCCGGCGCAGTATCCAGAAGAACATGGTGTACACTTGCCACCGAGACAAGAACTGTCAAATCAACAAGGTCACACGCAATCGCTGTCAGTACTGCAGGCTGCAGAAGTGCTTCGAGGTCGGCATGTCCAAGGAAGGTGAGCGGTCAACACAACGCGCAGACACGCAAACACAGACACGCTTACACATTCTGGGTGTCGCCTATAAAAATGGAGCCAGCAGATTCTGGCGTGGGATCATTAAGCGCTCGGCTCAGCTCTGATTCGTTTCTGTGTTTGCCTGCCGATCTGGAGTTGCGTCGCGCGAAATGTGAGAAGCGAAAGCCACCCGCGCTGAGATAGAAAGTAGCTGCCAGGGCGGCGATTTGGCTTCGTACCAATCACAAGATGGCTTTCTGAAATGATTCTGACTTCCTGTTTCACACGGAGCCTCACCCCTCCAGCCAACGCAAACACACACTTTCATTCATCATGACACACGAGCAGGAAACCAGACTGAGACACAGACGGTGCTGCGATCCCAGACCCTCCTTCGCCCCATCCTCAAGTCCACCCCCTCCAACCCCCCACCCCCCTGTGCCCCGGTGTGGGCTGCTGCGTGCAAGCGGCCATGTCTTTGCCCCTCGTTAGAGCCCGTGGGACATGTATGTGGGTGTAATGTTTGTGTGGGATGTGTGTGAAGACCGGGATCACATTGTGCCTCTGCTATTACTGGATATCCTGAGAGGAAGGAAAGTATGGGAGGAGGAGGGAGAGGGGGGGGAGAGAGAGCGGAGGACCTGGCTTATGTGCGCGCCGGTCAGCTGGGTAGAGAGATGGACGAGGGCGAGGAAGAGAGCGGGTGATAAGAAAGAGATAAATGGCGTCCGTGCTGTGCAAAAGGAAACGCGTTAAGAGCAACACATGCTGGCTTTAGAGCTCTGGGTGGACGTCCTTGACAGCGGTGAGAGACACAGAACATGAGCGGCGTGGGGTCACTGATAAGAGGACAGGAACCAGGACACTCTGGCTGGAGTTCGTCTTTGTGTTAGGTGAATCTGTGCTGAACCAACTCTCTCTCTCTCTCTCTCTCTCTCTCTCTCTCTCTCTCTCTCTCTCTCTCTCACTCTCTCTCTCTGCCTCACTTCAGCGGTGCGTAACGACAGGAACAAGAAGAAGAAGGACGTGAAGGAGGAGGTGGTGCTGCCTGAGAGCTACGAGCTGAGCGGCGAGCTGGAGGAGCTGGTCAACAAAGTCAGCAAAGCCCACCAAGAAACCTTCCCCTCGCTCGGTCAGCTGGGCAAATACACTACCGTAAGTCACGTATGCAAACACACACACACAAACACACACACACACACACACACACACACACACACACACACACACACACACACGGAACAATATATCCTTAACTCAGGTGAGGCGATCATCTATAAACGATAAAAACCGTTGTTAGCACAGCTTCCGTTTCCCTGTGAGAAGTAATCACAGCTCCAAATCTGGATCGCAATCCGTGTGGCAACAATCCGCAATTGCATGATGTGAACCAATGGTGCGTTGCCACACTGCGCCCTACACACTCATACCGTGTGTGTAGTAACCCCATCCATGGCATGCTGTCACCCGGGGCTTCCAAAGTGCATGCAAAGGCGTAAATTCACCGTAGCTTTCCCAACCTAGTGATGGCTTAACTAATTCAGTTCCCCATTAAGCCATCTGTGTGGCCTCTGAATGATTGATTCAAAATGTAAATGGTTGCTCCCTGATTGATGTAAAATGTAAATGCCTTTCGCCGGCATGCAAACAGGGTTGCACGCCGCTTCTGTTACAAACACTCATCAGTGGGTGGGTTTTTTTTTTTTGCATGTGTGTGTCTGTGTGTGTGGGTATAGAACTCCAGCTCAGATCACCGCGTCCAGCTCGATCTGGGCCTGTGGGACAAGTTCAGCGAGCTCTCCACCAAATGCATCATCAAGATTGTGGAGTTTGCCAAGCGGCTGCCGGGCTTCACCACCCTCACCATCGCCGACCAGATCACCCTGCTCAAGTCCGCCTGCCTGGACATACTGGTACGAAACCACTCGCTCCCAGCCCTCCTGTGACTGGGGACCTCAGTGCTTAGAGATGATGCGATGTAGAGAGATGCGTTTCTCAGATGAGGCAACACTGGCATCTGGTGGCGAGATGTGGTAGCGCATAAAGTATTGTTGCAAAACTTTTAATCCCTGCAGTATTTTGGTAACAAATTTCAGATATTTGATGCTGTAGAGATATTTTCTATACATTTACCTACTGTACACTTTCCTCTCTCTGTTTGTAACCTTCCACGCTCTCTTGCCTTCACAGATGCTGAGGATCTGCACACGCTACACCCCAGAGCAGGACACTATGACCTTCTCAGACGGTCTGACTCTGAACCGGACCCAGATGCACAACGCCGGCTTCGGACCGCTTACAGACCTGGTGTTTGCCTTCGCCGGCCAGCTCCTTCCCTTGGAGATGGACGACACGGAGACTGGCCTCCTCAGCGCCATCTGCCTCATTTGCGGAGGTACTGCGCCCTCTCACTGAGGCACTGTCACCATGTTGCCATTCAATATTTAGAATAACACGAAAAGAAACTTAGACCATCAGCTGTGTCCAAGTGTTTACAATTATTTATTCAGGAAATGCGTCTTAGTGCATTTGATTTGATGAAACAAGAAGGAGCTCGCAAACTTTTGTGCACATTTTTGAAAGATTTATTTGAAACTTCAGTTTTCTCCTTGTGTCTAAAACTTGCGGTTTTGTGGTTTCTCTCCAGATCGCATGGATCTAGAGGAGCCCCAGAAAGTGGATAAACTCCAGGAACCTCTGCTGGAGGCCCTGAAGATCTACGCCCGCCGCCGCCGCCCCAACAAACCTCACATGTTCCCTCGCATGCTGATGAAGATCACTGACCTCAGGGGCATCAGCACAAAGGGTCAGTATGAAGAGTGTGGCTGCTGTTAAAGTCAATGTTCCTGTTCCCGACACACCCAAGCCTCTATGTGTCCATACAAACAGAAGAGTGATTGTTTCCGATACTGAAACTCTGGTGTGTGTGTGTGTGTGTGTGTGTGTGTGTGTGTGTGTGCGTGTGTTCAGGCGCAGAGAGAGCCATCACTCTAAAGATGGAGATCCCGGGTCCGATGCCTCCTCTGATCAGGGAGATGCTGGAGAACCCAGAGGCCTTCGAAGACCAAACGGAGAGTAACGAGAGCCCGCCGCCTCCCCCTCCCCCGCCGCCTCCGCCCCCGCCGGCCCAGGTGAAGCAAGAAGTGCAGGACGAGGACGACAGCTGGGCCACGGAGAACGGGAGCGAGCCGTCGCCGGAGGAGGACGACGAGGACGACGAGGACGACGGGGGGGATGAGGAGCGAGACAGGGCCTCGGACAGTGACGGGGAGGCGTGGGGGGTTTTGGATGCCGTAGACGGGGCGAGGAAAGGCCTCGTTGGGAGGGCGCAGTGAGCGGAGCATTTCATACACACACTGATACACATACACACACACACACACACCTGAGCATACAACACCACACATATAAACGCTGCCCCTCTTTCTCCTCCTCCTCTCCCTCTGTCCTCACTGCACACCTGACGTCCTCACCTGTGGACGCAGCAGAGCCTTACGTGTACAGACACATCTAACTCAGGCCGCACGGTCCACGACGAGCAAACTGCAGAGACAGAAAAGCAGAACGGAGACGAGACGACGGTCACACACACACACACACGTCGGACTCCCGGCACGGCCCAGAGGGGGAAACATGCGGCGGTAAAAAAAGAACTCTTTGAGACAAGCCGCGTCTCCTTTTTGTTTCTTAGTTTTTTTTCCCTTCTCATTATTGTTGTTTGTATCTAAAAAATATAGAGGAACGGCCAAAATCAGACGCCAGAACTGAGCAGTTGATTCCAGCGGAGTACAACAAGCAAAGCACATGAAAAACACAGAGTACAGGGCAAAAACCAAATGGAGTATGCTAATCTTTGTTTTTGCTGTTATCGCTTTTGAATATTTTCTCTTTTTTTTTTTTTTTCAATTTATGAATAAGTCCATACATATCTATATACCATTATATTTTTTGTCTTTATTTGTTTATTCTGGTTTTTATATATGAATCCTTTAGTTCTTTTTGTTGTCGTTTTGAAAAGCTTTCCTGTCGGGGGAAAGAAGGGTAATCAGGACTGGCTGGGTCTTCCTTTCACAGCTACGTTTGCTTAGCTGGGGGCTTTTTGGGCACTTTGGCTCATCGTGGATGTCAATGATAATCAGCGCAGAGGTCTCACGTTATGTTACAGTGACTCAATCAGTTTGTTTTTTATCAGGGAATTGGCATTATTCTGTTGTTTTACTCTTGTTGCAACCAATATGCTGTCAACACGGAAAAAGTATCTTTGTGCCAAAGTTAGGAACAAATTCATCTTTGGAGCTTTGGGTAGGACTACTGGCAGGGACTCCAGTATCACGCACTAACATCCAACAACACTCACACACACACACACACACACACACACACACACACACACACAGAGGCGCGCCACTCTCAGCTGGGAACAGATGTGCTCACCTGGCATCAAGTGCCTGGACAGAGATTTACACTTGGCCACATATGTAGCACTTCCTGTATTCATACGAGGCGCATCCTGTCCGCTGAGAGCCAGAGCCGCCTCCTCCTACAGGATATCCAGCCAAACTATCAACCCGGATAATATAGAATACAATCAAACTTACAGCACTCCCTGATGATGTCGCCAGGCAAACACTGCATCACATCTTCCGCATGGACAAAAACACACCCACACGCACTCTCTCTCTCTCTCACACACACACACACACACACACACACACACACATCAACAAAATGATCAAAGACATATGCAAGTGGAAAGCAGGAATCCTTATGGAGGACATATTGGAATCAGACTCAGGGCTTTTCAGTAAGGACCAAACCCTAGCTGCTCACCGCACGCTAGACACAGGCAATATTTATGTGTGTATTCTTGACTCAACTTTGTTCAGCTCCGCCCCCTCTGTGTGTAAATAGAAGGTGACAAGTCTGAAAAAAATACAAAACAAAAACTGCCTTCTCATCCCAAAAGCCATTATATCATCTTGTCTTCTCGTGTCCATCCTGTCGTCTCGGGATGAAGACTTCTCGTGTATCGTTTCTTCTTTATTGCCAAAACGTCTCAGTAGGCAGCAGATCAGCAGGGGGGTTGGGGGGGGGGGGGGATGGGGGGGGAGCGGTGTTGATGTCCGGAAGGTTTTTGCCATCTCTTTTTGAAGCAATATGGACGCATAGAGGACGCGTCACTGAAAATATGTGCAGGTCTCCTCAGTGTGTGTGGGTGTGTGTGTGCGTGCTTGCGTGTGTGAATGATTTGGAACATGTTTTTGTCATTGTGTGAATGTCTGTTTTGGTGCTGTCACACACACTCTCTCTCTCTCTCTCTCTCACTCTCTCTCTCTCTCTCTTTCTCTCTCTCTCTCTCTCTCTGCCGGACCGTCACGATGAGGATGATGATGGCGAACGCAGACAGAACATTGAGATTATTTTTGTTTTGGATTTTTTGGTTGTTGTTTTTTTTCTTTGAAGGTGGCCAACGTGTTGTCAACCCTCTGTTTATGTCAACTCTTGTCATACAAAGAAAGCCATATAAACAGTAAGAGGCACAATAAACTACTTTTGTGAGATTATTGGACATGTTTTACATTTCTTTGTCATGGAAAATCGAAGGTACAGTCAGAAACATCACCATGGAGACAGATTCATGCCAGTGGGCTTTTATTTTAATTACATATTTCGAATTTGCATTGTAACATCTGAAGCTGAATATTTAACAGAAGGAGAATTTTAAAGGCAGTAAAAGAGCAAAATAAAACTTGAAAATGCTCTCTTAATGACACTAGTTTGCGCTGAGATTTGCCCAGGTTTGTTTTTTTGAAGCTGAATTTTAGAGTTGAAATGTTCAAAAAGCTGAGCATGTTTGGAATTTACATTGATGTTTTTCTTAATTTAAGATTCTGTTTCAGGTGTGTGTATCATTCCATTACAGCGTCCAGTTTCAGCATAACATTCAGTCTGTGGTGTAACAATGCAAATTGAAAAAGAAAGTAAAGATAAAAAAAAATCTATGCATTAAATACCAAATATGGAGAAAACGTATTTACATAATCTAGAAAAAATATTTAATCAAACAACAAACTATATCCTGTTTGGCTACAAGTGTTCATACAGGTGTATTTTGTACTTACAGGATATTGATAATTTCTTTTACAATAGCATACAATACAACAGAAAAATATAAGAAAAGATTATTGATCCCCAAGGAAATGGATAAGATAAGATCACATACATTCTTATTGATCAGGAGGGAAACCCGAGTATTACAGCAGCATTTCGTTTCTGATTTTTGTTTTTAAATCAAACGTCCAGCAAACTAACTGTCTAACTATACTTTACTGGTATAAACACAATGTGCATAAACTGCAGCAGGAAGTCACCAGTAGAGGGAGCTCTTACACCGCCACGGCAGCGTCTACTGCTGCATGCAGCAACGGGTGAGTGTGTGTGTGCTGGTGTGTGCGTGTGCTATGCGCCCTGCAGTGGAGGATAAGGACAGGGCCTGTTGGGTCATGGGAGGCTGTGGGTGCAGAGCCCCATAAATCACCACCTCCTGCTGCTCAAGGACATCAGATAAAGGTCTAATCCCGAGATGTGATCACCCTGCAGATGTGGAGGCGCAGGTAAGAACTTTGTCTCAGACCTGTTGGCTCTCAAACACGTTTCACCCTCCTTACTTTAGTCAGACACAGAACTGCAGCTCAAATCCAGAGCTCAAGTTTGGTGGGAAACGGCAAAGTAATACGCCTATTACATAATAACACAGACAGGATATGGGCGGAACACGAACCCAGAACCATCGCGTCACCGTGCGGCTCAAAAACAATGCCTCCCTTGCCGTGTCAGGGATTTCATTCCCTGCCGTGACCCGGATTCGAACCGGGGTTGCTGCGGCCACAACGCAGAGTACTAACCACTATACGATCACGGCGCGCTACTGGGAGTTGGAGTTGCAGCGTGCACAGGCGGGATACAAACCACCGCCCGTCTGATCTGAGCCGGGGGCAGCGTGACGTTTCGAGTTTCAGAAGATCAAATAGAAAGAGAACAAACATGTACACGTGTGTTTGTGTGTGTGTGTGTGTGTGTGTGTGTGTGTGTGTTTGTGTGTTTGTAAGAGAGAGAGTACTACAGACACCAAAGGGATACAGCCTTTATTGGGAAACTACTTTGAAATGGAAGCTTTTCTGACTATAAGCTAACCCTTTAAAGTAGCTAAACTGCTGCCAAGCTAAGAAAGTAGTTAGTTGTTAGCTACACTACAAGCTCCCACTATAAGTAGCTGACTACAGTGAAGCTACCTCGCGGGAAAGTAAGAAATATTTCTGCTGTTTTACTCTCAAAGCAACAAAGCAGTAAAAATGAGGCGTGGAATGTTTTTTGTTTTTTTTATTTAAAGCTTTTGAAAATCAATTTCGGTTCAATATTCAGTCTCCAGATGTTACAACACAAATTGAAAAATATAAGATGAGGTGAGATAAGATAGCATAAAATTTTATTGATCCCCAGGAGGGAAATTTAGGTCTCACAGCAGCGACAGAGAGGCACAATATGGAGTGACAACAAAAGACCAAAGACTATGTACAGTAAATACAAAATACAGAATATAAGTTTAAAAAAGACAATCTTGCGGGGGAAAAAAAGCTAACCTGGACAAGTTTTACTGCATTTCACCTGTAGAAAACAATGTCAATGCTACTGAAAATTAATTGGGAGCTACTAGGAAAAAGTAGTTGAGTTAGCAGTTTAGCTATTTGTAGCTGGCTAAGTCCCAATACCGCCTTTTCTATTGTGGTTAAAGTGAGAAACACGTGACCAAAATACTTGACACGATCCTTTAATTTCTCACCAATGTATTTGTATAAAATGCTCCTGAAATTATAAAAAAAAGGAACAGTAAACGGAAACTTTACGAGAGTCTTAAAAGTTAAGATGCAGATTGTTCCTTTAAAAGTCGCCAAAGATCAAAGCGGCAATAAATTTGTCACAGAATGTCCCTTTAAATGATTCCCCTCAGTAGAATGATAAGCGCCCAGTAAAGACGCCCGCAGTAGATGTGTGACAGTGAACTCATCAAGGCTCAGTGTGTGGGATGCTAATGCCTCACCTTGATTTTATTAATAGATGGAGAATCAGAGGAGGGCGATAAACACAGATGAGATTCTATCAATTATATGATTGCTTTAATTAACCATCATTAAAGACAGATCAATAATGCTGGACTGGAATTAAAATAAGGTCCATACATTATACACTATTTTACAAGGAACAATCAAACGGCCTCATATATTGAGCCCTTGTAACGAGTTGCCATGGGAACCCACGGGAGGGTTTTTGGTTGGCTTGGGGGAATTTAAAGGAGCCGCGCAGGATTTCTGCGTACTCCTTCCACATCACCGATACCCTATTAATTAATCACTCGCTGTGGGTGATTATTCACTAGAAATATAAAACAAAAGGGTGAAAATATGGCAAAGGCCTTGTTCCATGAATTCACAAGGGGTTAAGCTCTTCAGTGTTACATCCCGGTAGCCACGGGACATCAATTATTGACAAAAAAATAGTAAAGAATCTATAAAAGTAGGGCGACGAGCGCGGCATACCAAAGACTCTGGTGTGAATATTTAAGCACGGAGAGACACACACGGCTGCACATTCTGCCAACACGAGCAAAACGCACACCCACCTTATAGCCGGCGCACAGCAGAGGATAATGGGCCAGCTCGTACACGTGGAGCGATGGAGGGAATAAAGCTCAGTGAACCCAAAAGCTCCTGGCAGCACTCGGGAGGAGGAAAAGCCCAGGCTTGGGGTGTGATAAAGCCGGAGGGGGGGTGGGGGGGAATGGCACAGTGTATGACCTGGGTGTGATGTGATAAAACCTGGAGGGTGTGTCTGTGTGTGCACCTAAAGCCATTGAAGAAGACAGGAAGGTGTGTATGTCATATGCTGCATGTATGAAGTTGGGGAGCAGGGTCGTAATGTGAGATACTCCATCTTTTATAGGCGCGTCTCCTGCTTGGGTCAGAACAGACAAAAGGACGTGTTCATCACTTGTTACATATATGCAGAGAGTGAGAGAAGATGGGGAAGGTGAGGGGAAGGTGAGGAACGTTTTGAGGTGCAAAGACCGTAAATTTAACACCAGCGGAGAGGCAGGCGCGATCTTAAAGAAAGGGTAATGGAGAAAGTGATGAAGAAACGGCGGGTAAAGGTATCAGTGAGGAGAGTGAGGGCGGAGGGGCGTGCCAGCAGGGAGGGAGATGAAGGTGGCGGCAGAGGAAATAAACAAGGGCCAGGTAGAGAGGAAAGGGGTGATTTGGGCTAGGAGATGGAAAAGCAGGCGTCGGGGTCATAAAAACTCGGAGATGTGTTCTGGCCTCTGGGTCTTCATATCTTTTACATTTCTAATTAAAAGAGATAAAGAGTGAGGGAGTCATCAATCCCACAGTGATTTCCCAGTTAAGGTTTTAGAGGGGGCTGTAAACTAGGCAGCCCGGCATCATTGATTTTATAATTAGCTATCGTCACCCCAGACTTGAGATGGAGGGAGAGAGGCTTAAAAGAAGAGGGGGGGGGGGGAGGGGGCAAGGATGAAGATGATGAGGATGCCCTGAGGGGGAGGCTGCAGGAGAGTCAAAGGTGAGGAGAGGAAAATCCAGGGGAATGAGGGGATGGATGTGAAACAGCCACCGATGAGCCAAAAGGGAATAAGCTCTATAGGCTGTGTGAAAAGAAATGGCATAGTTAATTACCAGTGAAATGTCATGTGACGATCCAAATATTGCGATGATCTTTGGCCAGAAAAAGACACATTAGACCCAATGATGGATACATAACCCGTCTTTTATTACACAGAAGGCCCCGCCCAAACCCTAACTGCAGGACTAATAAGAAGGAAAACCCGTGGCGGTACATGTGGGATAACCTTCACAAAGCAAACTTCAAAACAAACCATAACCGCCCGGGAAGGCTTTATTGCAAACGTGAAAAAGTGTCGTGACAAAGGAGCGCCGGAGCTCTCAGCAGAACGACAAACTTCCACACACATAAAACCTGATTAGAACCACAAACAAGGACTATGGAGGATACATGTAGTGTGTGAGTATGTGTGTGTGTGTGTGTGAGCGATCCTCAAATCATTCCTGGGCCTCCGCCACAGAGGAACACCATGGATGTAAGACAAAAAAAGAAAGGAATAAGATGAAGAAGGGATTGCGCAATTCTTCCCCCCCTCCCGTTCTTTAGCACCGATATTGTGCAAAAACAACACAACTCGATTTATGTAAAGTGATTACTTGAAAGCAGAGAAATAAAGGCAGATCGAATAAACACAACACGCGGTGATAACGATTAAGATAAAGGCGACGCGAGGGATACGAGTATCCATATTTCAGCTTTTCACCTAAAAACTCTTTCTGTAGTAAAAAATAGGGCGCGAGTGCGGTGGATACAAATCAAGCATCAAAGTGTCGAGCAAAAAGTCTCTACGCCAAGCTTAGACCGTTTTTTACCTTTTTTTTTTTTTTTTCGCATTTCAATTTTGTCACACGTTTGCTCAAACTAAAACCTGTATATAGTCTGGTTGCAGCATAACTCAAGTTAATTATAAATAGAAAATCATGAAAAATGCATACGGGTATTGATTGAAAGGCAGGCAGCGATCTTTATTAGGCAGTATATCGCCACAGGCTGAGGGGGGGGGGGGGGGGGCAGACGCCACGTCCGGGGTGTCGGCGTATATAAAGACTCTTATTTCATTTATTTTAGGCACAAACGTAGAGCCGCACAAACGCAGAGAAAGATTCATGTGGAAGGATACAAACTGTAGTAAAGGAGATCGTCCAGTAAAATACCAATCATTCTACAAAAAGAAGAAAAAAAAAGGATTCCGACAAATAAACGCGGGCGGCTGATCAATAGTCAAAAGCTTATAGGTGTTAGATTTGTAGTGATGAGGGTGAGGTTTTTGCGTAAAATAGCGCTTCGTCGTCGCTGGAGTTAAAAACACAATCTATACGTTCCAGGCTGCGTCTCCGCACCGTCACATTCATCTCCCCGTCACCGCTGACAACCTGCATCTGCATAACAAACGATCGCCTCCCCCTCATGCACTGGAGAGAGAGAGGCAGAGAGAGAGGGAGAGAAAGTGCATATCAAATCTTAGTTTTTTGGAGCAGAAGCGGAGGAAATACGACGTCCTGTGCACAGGCGTTACTGCGTTGTAATTCTATAGCGCGATGCCACGGCGTGACTTTATGCTCTCATGAATAGCGCTTCCAAGCTGCTACAGAGAATTTAATGTGGAAAAGAGAGTTTTGCCATGATTTTCCAGCAGAGACGGGCGCGCACAAAACATCATAATTACAGCGCCTGTCATGACTCCTAATCACAAATGTCATAAAAGCGACATAACATCCGTCGTAAAGCTCTCGACATCGCCATGATTCAACAGGAATCACTCTGCAAACTCGGGGAAATGCCAGCGGCCGGTGTAAAGGTGCGCTACAGTCTTATGTCTGTCATAAATGCAGTGTTGACCCGTCACCGCCAGCATTATGTCATTCCTAATAACCGATATAGAACCGATGACTGCGGCCGTTGTCGCCTGGATTGCATATGAACGTTTTTGTGTCGGGGGCCGAGCTGTTGTTTATGTGCTTAGTTTGGCTGAGAAGGAAACGCGGAGCCGCCGACAAACACCAAAGACTCCTCCTCTTCATCCTCCTCTTCCACGGTCAGAACATCCAGCCGGGTTACCATAGAGACGTGTCGGCCAGATCGCTGCAAGAAGAAGAGAACAGAGCAGGAGTGTAGGTGTGTGACCAAGCTCTAGAGACACACACACACACACACACACACACACACACACACAGTGCGCTTGAAAGAGTTTAGAATGAAGGAGCGGGTGAGTGGGAGAGTGAGAGCTTTAATGATGCTGAAAATTGGCCCGTGACTGCAGTGCACCCCCCAGGTAAATCATTGCTACAGCTCGCTGTCAACTTATCTGTCCCCTTGTCCTCCCACCGCGCCCCTCCCACGCCCAGCCTCTGTCTCACACTCCTACGCCCAGGCTCAACTTCCTTTTTTTTACGACCCCCCGATATTCAAAACTTCCATCTTCCAGCCATACTCGCCCTGTCACCGTAAATAACCGCCCGCATGTGTCTGTGTGCACACCAGAGCGGCGGATTCATCGCCCGTGAATCTACTGTACAAGAGGGTGAGGGCGAGGGGGGGGGGAATATTTACTCAAGTACGCCTGTTTTACTACGAGTATTTCCCATATGGAGATACTTTGTACTTCTATGGCGGTGGATTTCAGGGGAGTAATGCCGTACTTCACTACTCCCCTGTGTTCGTCTAATTGCTTTGTTACTTCGCAAATCTGCACATACAGAACGTGATTAGCTCATAAAACATGATGTGATGCTTAAGTTTAATATGCAGTCACTATTGCAAATCTTTATTTTTGCACATTAAATCTTCAGATGGGCTCAATTTGCAGTAATTGGTCATGCACTCATTCAATATAGTTTAAGTGAGGGCCGTATCAATGCATCCCTTCACATTATTTCACACTGTAAAGGGTGAAACACCAGCAGCATATGGAACATCAGCTGCATTAAAATACATCTTATACTTGTTAGCACAGGAATAATATGACTTTCATTCCTCAAAATAAGAAACTTTCCCATCAAACTACAGAGCAAACTTCCACCAAGGCCCAACAGCTCTCTACTTGAGTTATTATTGACAAACTTTAACTGCTGTTGTTGTTGTTGTTGTTATAGCGCCACCATCAGGTCCATTTGTGTTCCAGCAGACTGATTCATTGATTTTATGGAGAATAAGCCACGCCCACTCAACTTTGACCCCAGGATTCTTTTTTTTATGGCCCAAAAATGGTCATAATAGATAAACGGAAAAATATAACCCTCTTGATGAAGGTAATGTGTTAGTTTGACTACTATTCCCCCTTTTACCTCTCCTGTGTGTGTGTGTGTGTGTGTGTGTGTGTGTGTGTGTGTGTTACCTGAAAACAGTATCCATGTGCTCGGGCAGTAAAAGCGCTGTTTCCTCCTCATAGCTGTGCCTTCCACACTGAAGTGGATCTGAATCTTCCTCCTAAGAACAGATACACACACACACACACGTTTGTATCAGGCAGCTATTACAGTTTAATACCCAGCAGCCTAATTGCTCTGAGCTGATAATGTCTGCATCAAACGAGCCACTGCCCGTGTTTAAGTGCACAGCTACGGCGTGAGGACATGGCTCATTTTCACTATCGCTCTCACGATAATGAGAGCGGCCGGCTCACGTTAACATGTCTCACCGAGTCTGAGCTGTGGGCCAGAGTGTCTGCGCTGGCCTGCCGTGGCGAGGAGAGAGGGGCCGGCTGGCTGATAACCACCGCCTCCCTCTCCAGCTCCCGGGGCGAGGGGGGAAGCGTGGAGGGGAGCAGGGAGTCCAGCTGGCCCTGCTCGCACAGGCCGTAGTGTCCCAGAGGCCTCGCAGGGCGGAGCGGCTGCAACGCTTCGGGGTTCTCGTCCTCAGAGTCCGACAACGGGCTGTCGGGACGTCCTGCCAATCCCAAAACATAGAAAAACAGGAAGTGGTGAGTTCTCCTCAGAGGACAGGACACCCACAGAATGCTGCTGCAGCAGAGTGACGGCCTGGGTCACCGTGCAAAGATGAAGGAGCAGCTCTACTCACCTGTGGAGCCGCTCGGCACTGCGCTCCACTTGGCACTGGCTCCCGTCCTCTGCTCCAGCTGACAGACGTACTCCATCAACTCCTGCAGAGGGAAACACAGCTGTCATATCGCAGCCTCGCCAGCCCCCACTCCTGATTTAATGTCAAGAAGATGGGATCAAATGGAAAACAGAAAGGTAACTAGAACTTTTTATATTATAGGAATACGACTATCACTGCATGACGTCAAACCTGTGCACTGACTTCCACTCCGTAACTCCATTACGCGTCCATACTAGGATACTACATCATCTAGGTCTGTAATCAGTAGTAAGTGTGCTCTGATTTGGGATGATTTTGATTGCATTAACGCAACGTTGGTAAAAACTGATTCACTGCCTTAGTCACAGTATCATCAAAGTTTAAATGTGCTTGTAAGCGTTCTGACTGACCACGTTTACCTCCATTCAATACTCACCATTATTTGTCTGTACCCATGCAAAATGTGATTAAGCTGTGTGTATGAACTGAATCAATAGGATGCCACCACTCTAATTCTCCTCAGATGTTTACATGCCTGAATAAGTGATGTACAATCCTATAATCCAGGTCTGTTACTCGCAGTAATAGAGCTCAGTTTGAATCCATTTATTGGCTGAATCACTGTATAATCTGTGGTGTGGCTCAGTGTTTCTGACCTGTTTCTCCATCAGCAGCTGCTCCTTCTCTTTCTGGGCGACTCTCAGACTGGCCTTCAGCTCCTGCAACTCCCTGCGGGTTTCACTCAACTGAACCTGCAGGCCAGATGCCGCACAAACAACATGTCAGAAGCATCAAACAGAGCCTTTGGTTTCTCAATCACAGCTCTGCAGTAAACTGAGTGAAACTCACTGCAAACACAGGTGGTGTAGTAAACTCAAATAAGCATTTTAGCAACTGCCTGCACTCTTTCCTGCCTCTCTCACCCGGTTACAATCCTTTTCTCTCCCCAGCTCCACCTCCACCTTCACTCGCTCCATCGTCTCCTCCTGCATCCTCTCCTCCATCTGCTGCAGCTCTGTGTTGAGTTTATCCAGACGCTCACGCTCCTTCTGACAGACACACACACACACACACACACACACATATAAATACATAGACCATACCTAAAAATGAGAGGCACGCAAACTTTTCATCTTGAAGGCATTGGAGTAATAACCTGCTGATATTATCGGTGCAGAAATGATTTCATCTTTACAATAAAACCTAGAGTTTACATAGTATAGATACACAACTTCACTCAGTCTGTACCTCAGCAGAGCGGTGCAGACTCTGCCTTTCCTGGCTCCACTTGGCCCTCCCCTCTCTCAGGGCCAGACTAGCATCAGCAAGCTGCAGGGTGAGTTGTGCCGCCTGCAGACGAGCCTGATGCACTTCAGCCTGCCCATGATCCCTGTGGGTCACCATGGTGCTCAGATCGCCCTTCAGGCTCTCTCCCGCACGCTCGCTCGTGCTCAGGCGCTCCCGCAGGCTCCGCATCTCCCTCAGTGCTGCCTCACTCTCCGCCTGAGCAGAAACAAGCAAAAGATGGTGTAAGAGCTACATAACTGTAGCAAACTGTAACTCTGCAGCAACAACATTAAAAAACAAACACTTTTCCAAAGTCATAACTTACAGATAAAGTTGTGGTTATTATATACACAGTATAAACTCAAATGTTAAAAGCCTCAATCACAAAATGAATGTAAATATAGAAATAAAAAATAGTTTCTTTGGTATGTAAAACATTCCCAGAATGGCAGAAGTGGTAAACATGAGAGCGAGATTTGTTGAAAGCACATGACTTCTAGGTATTTAAGTTATAAAGCCATCATCTAAGAAGGATAACATCTAAGATTTGTTGTGCAGCTTTTCGCCACATAAATGCATGTTAGCGCTCTGTCTTCACCCCTTCTTTCTATCCCGTCCCCTTTAATTTCCTAAAGAATGTCTGACCTCTTTCCTGTGGGCTGTGGTGAGTTTCTGTGTGAGGGTGGTGATGGTGTTTTGGAGCTGGATGACACTGGTGTCCCTCTGGGCCAGAGACGTCCTCAGGCCCTGAAACTCCTTGGACAGACTTCGGAGCTCACCTTCAGTCTGCTCCAGCTTTGTCTAAGAGACAGAACAATAAGTGACAATGATGGGAAAAGTAAGAGATGGAGAGGAAAATTACAACAACCTGAGATCTAGATGTATTAATGATAAACTGTGTGTGGATGTGAAGTTACCTGCAGGCTCTTTCTTTCGCTCTCCTCGTCCTTCCTCTGAGCTGCTGCCCTCTTCGCCTTCTCCTTCATCCTACACACACAGCCTTGGTTATTGGAAGTAATAATGTGATTGATGAGAGAAGTAAACAAGGAGGAGAAAGAAAGTTGCACCTCTCCAGCTCGATCTCTCGGTCCACCGCCCTCTGAGTCAAGGTTTTGATGTCCTCTTCCAGCTCGGTGATTCGCAGTTCGCTCGACTCTCTTGCCTCCAGCAATGCGCTGCTGTCCTGTGCGAGAGCCTCCACCAAAGCCTGCTCCTCCTGACGGACCACAGCAGATTTCAATTCACAACACATGTCTACAGTTGCCATGACATCACCTCGGAATCATTTTCGTAGAGCAACAGGTTTTGCTGAATAATTTAAAATGTATGGAATGAGGCCGAACTTATACGAGCATAGAACTATTGAAATGATTTTTCTGCTGTTGTTTCACCTTTTGCTTCAGCTCCAACTCCTTGACCTTTCCCTGTCTCTGCTCCAGCTCCTCCTCCAGCCTGTTGATATCATTCTCCAGCTCTCTGCGTCGTCTTTCCCAGGCCTCCTTCGCCCACTTGTGCGCTTCCTTCTCTCTCTCCCTCTGCCTGTTTGCAGCCTCCTGCACCTGCAGCAGCTCGGCGCGCTCTCGCAGGCATTCCTCCAGTCGACTCTGACAAGAGCCAGTAAGAAGTAAGCACAGGATGGGGAATCATCTTCATCCTGCGCTCATATTTTGTACAAGCTGTAAACAAATGTTTATTTCCCAGCATGTGTTTCACGAGCACTCATTAATCTTCTGAAACTGAAAAGAGTCACAAACACTGTCCCTTGCTACCTGATCTAGTCAATCTTTTTTTTGTTATGCCCACCTGGAGCAGTTCGGCCCGGGGTACGACCAGCAGCATGTCTGTGCCTCCTTCCTCTCCATGAGGCGCCTCCTCAAGGGTCACCAAGTCCTCAAGTGGCTTCGGGGCACAGAATGTGAATCTGGAGCTTTGGGAGCAAACCTCGCCCTTACCGTCGATATATACAAACTCATATTCTTGTGAGCCGGGCTTGGGTAGGTAGGAGGCTGAGGAGACAGTGAGGAAGAAGACGAGGATCCTGTTAGAATGGCTTTAATGAAGAGTGTATATAAGCACCACTTTGGAAAAAAAAAAAAAAAAAAATGCGACCTAACTAACTTAAATGAGAATTAAATTAGAATATTTTGGGGAAATTCATATAAAAGTTATACATTTGTAGTATTTCAAGAAAGTGTTTTTCTTCAACATATTTATTGAAAGTGTTGAACTCTTTTCAAGCTGTCTAACTCTATATCATCTAAATACCCATACATTTAGAAGAACTATCCACCTTAAATTCTTACATAATCCTAGCAAAATAATGAAAGTTGTAAAATAAACAGCATTACCTTAAACATCCTTAAAATTGTTTTCACAGTAGAACACTACCACACAAAATATGGACAAATGGTGCACTGCAGCGATTCAAACTAAGCTCCGCCCAGCGGAGGGGGGCTATGCAGCAGTTGTTGTCCAATCAGCATTGTCCTTTCCCAGGTAAGCCAGGTATAAAAATGCACAGCTTCTGATTGCTGTAAACAAAATGGCGGATGCTGCATTGAGGCCGAACACCTTCCTGTGGCGCTACAGAAAGGTGAGCGTTTGGATCAAAGTTAACTAACACAATGTTATCTTAGTCTAAGATTAAGATTTGCAGGTATTATTGAAAAGCGCCTTGTTTTATTGGTTTGTCTCATTGTGTAAATCATGTTTTCTCATCCATGTTAGCGTCATAACTTGTTAACTAAGTTGGTTGGGTAGGCTAGATGCTAGCACTCATGATATACAGTACATATTTAGCCTTTTCTGTTCTGTAAAGTTAAGTTTGGGTAAGAAGAAGTTATCTATTTTGTGCTATGTGGCGTTAGTAATTTTTGTTTAGGCTAAATGTCAGTTTTAGTTGAATTGCTTGGTAAGTAGTTAGCTAGAAAGCACGGTACAGTGGGTTATTTAGCATTGGTAGTTAGCATATGGAGCAATATCTGTCGCATTGGCTGAACGGTAACTAGGACTTGATTGCAGAGAGGATTTTTCCAATGAGGTTTCACTTCGAAATCTGTACTGTGAGTTAGTCGAGCTAGTTTTGTCACCACAGGTCACATGAGTGTTGTTGAACTAAATTACTAGCTGGTTAAAATGGATGCTGGTGCCTTCTATGGCCTTTGGCCTATTGCAACCACACATCAGGTTTCCTACATAGTCTCAGTTGTATAAATGATGCTGCAGTATCGGGCTTTGGCATTCAGAAAAGATGCAAATGAAGGCATCAGGGTCAACCAAATTTAGCTTAGCCCAGGCAGATGCAATGTGTTCCAGTTTAGATCTTAAAAATTAAGTAGGTTATTGCAGGGTCTGGTGATTCCTATGGTTTGTTTCAGCAGATTCAGAGCATCTGTGTATCATGCAAAAGATTATTTGCATATTAAGTCTTTGGTAAGGGAGCTGCATGTTATCACGACTACAATGGAAATGACCTGCGATCAATTGTGCTACCAACATCCACCGTACCTGACTTATCTGACTGACATCTCAACACACTCAATCCTGGTTCACTTTGTGTCATGATGTGGTTGATATGTAGCTTTTGTAGGAAATTCTGTAGGTCTGTTGTGTATTTTTATCCCACATCACACTCTGTATCCAACAGAGTGATGGTTGGCGGTGGTTTATGCGGTTCTGCTGCGTCAGTTTGGATTTGGATTCTTTAATTTGCAGCTTTACCAGAACAAGCAGGGAGTGATTCTGATTAGTTTGCGCCCTGTTGTCGCTCTGAAGTGCAGCAAATGTTCCCTGACTGAAGCCAGACTGTGAAGTTAAGCCATAAACTAATCAAATATTACCCTTATCTCGCGCGGGTCACAGGTTAGCCTCATGTTCTGGGTGATTTACTTTGAATTTGTGTTTCACCACACATGAAAAGTACACAGGAAGACAGAACACAGACAGGGAGGATGACATACAGCACAGTTTATGAGCTGTATTGTGTCCCACGAGAGCAGTTTGGGTCACAGCGCGCTAAGGAACCTTTTTTTAAATCACTGCATCGTTGCTGATAAGGAACCATCAGTAGTTTGTTTCCTCTGCTTTCTTTTCAGGGAAGGAGGACACTGACAGTATGTTTAAGCTGGTGATAAATCACTCTGCCAGAGGTCAATGCCACACCTGCTGGACATGTGCACCCTACAACCCCCACCCCGGCTTGGGCTTATCAGCTGCCACTGACAAGACGGGACAGAGGACACAAATCACCCAGCACTGTATTCTCCGGTAAGTAGCAGTAGACAGACCAGGCTCTGAGCCATTGTCTCCCTCATCCTCATTACTCAACCCTGTGCTTACGAAAGGAATCGATTTGAAGCACTGGGAGACTGATTCAAATACTGTCTTAAAGTGAGAGGGACTTTATTTTTATCTTTTGCAGGATATTTTCTCTGCTTCTTTTGTGGGAATACTGTGATACAAATAACTGACAAATTTTCCGTCGCTCAATGCTCCTACCGCAAACCTTTTATACGACAGGGCAATTCAATTTACACAAACATCAATCTTCCTCCGAAGGGTTTATGGCCATGCCTAAGCAGTGTACCGGTATAGATTTCAGCTAACTATGGGAAATAAAATCCAATTACAAAACAAGAGCATGAGTACCCTGGAAGTGCACACAGCAGTTGACATCTGTGCCCTCTTGATAGTCAGCCGGGGCCAGTGCCCAAACAAACGTGTGGTAGTCTTTGAGTGATGACCATCCCACCTGAGGAAGATAACACACAAACACATATGCAAATGTTGTTATGCAGCGCTTGGATACATGCAGTTCATCTCCTTGATTTTATGACGACGTGCAGGTAAACAATACCTTAAACAGCCCAATCCAGTCACTGCTGACCCAGTTGTGTTGTGAGCTCAGACTGTAGTGGCAGTCCACTCTGCTCTGAGGGAAATAACTGCAGCCCACGTTTCTGAACTCCACCCGCCAAGCTTTTTCCATGGCAACACAAAACAATAGGAGGCTATTGTGCACCTAGAGGAAACAACACACTCGTTTATCGAATTGTTTTTGGAGAGAATTTACGTATTTGAAGTAGACACTGCATGTAAGATGAGATGAGACGCTTGGAAAATGGGTGAGAGGTGACGGCTGGAGAACAAGCAGCAGAAAGCCAGCAGTGTGAATATTTATTCAGCGTAAGATGATCTGCCATAGTGACACTTGACAACAGGACACCAGAGCTAACACAGTGACTGTGCGACCTATAGCCAACTTGACACATTACTGTTCATGTTTGTCACTAGGGCTATTTCAGTCATCAAAGTTGGTTGTTACCGTATACTGTCACGCGTAGGGACAAAAGTGCTTTAGGCCTTCAGTGTCTATGGGGCTCAAATTGCACCGGCTGTGCTATTGCGAACACTTCACGTGCTGTTCAAGGACTTCCTGTTGGCACATTACTGTTTAGATGCTCTGTAGTTTATAGAAAACAATTATGGTTCCAACTAGCAACCTGTCATTTTTGGCTTATTCAATTAACTGACTATTCATTTTAAGTTGCTCATAGCTGAATGTGATGTTTTTTTCCTACATTTCTATCTCGCTGTTCATACTATTTCTTTGTCAAATTGAATTTTCAGTACAGTATATTGTGGTAAAAAGCTGCAAATCATCACCATTGACTTCCTGGAACCTGAAAATGTTCAATCTTCAATAATTTTCACTTCAGAAATGACAATCTAGTTCATCTCAATCAACAAATAGCTAGTTGATAATAATGACACATGATGCATTCACTGTTATGTTCAGGTATAGACTTACAGTACAGGTTCTGCATCTGATTGATTTAATTTACTGATGCAAACAGAAGTGTCCAAACAGGGGCAAAAGCCTCGTGGGAGACTCATATAATGTCATAATAGTCCATAAAGCAACACTTGTACTGTATGGGGGGAATAAAATAGTGACTATCTGTACATTATAATAGACCATAATCCTGTATATGTGGAGATTTACAGATTGGTTGTTTGGCTTGTGTATTTTAAAGGCATCCTTGTAAAACTTTTCCATTTCCAAGTGGACGCACTAGTTTAGTTTATGTATTGCTGACCAATGTATGTATCCCATCGGAAACTGTACATCAGGGACGCATAATGAAAAAATACACCAGCACTTCAGACTGTGTTACGTTCACAGCGTGAGGCTTGAGGCCCAACAGTAGCACATGTTCAGAGGACTGTGCCATGCGTCGATCAATGTTAGAATATCAAGTGTCATCAAACCCGCTGTCTGCTTTAACTTTGTGCGTAGAATAATTCATACCCATCAATTAATTTAAGTGTCGCGAGTTTTACACGAGACAATGAGATGCTTTGTTAACTACAACAGATATGTGCGCACATTATCTCGCAGCCGTCTCCGACATCTCTTACCTTTTTCGGCTTCACTTCTCTGCCAACTATCTGAACAAACCGCCTGTATCAGATGTAAGAGGCACGATCCGTGACAATTTCACAAAACGTGCGCATAAAACTCAGCCGCGATTTCCTCCACGGACTCAGCTGCTCCTCGAGCCCGAAACAATAACAAAACCCAAAGCAAAACACAAGCATGACGGCTTCGCTTCGCTCCCGTTGAATCCTGGGAAATGTAGTCATCACCTCGGTATAACAGCGCTTGTGATTGTACGCATTAAACTACAAATCCCACGCACAGAGGGTAACGTAGCACGTCGCTATGAGCGTAACTGTGACGCTTCTCATCGGTCACATTTGTTTTTCTCACCGGTTTGCTAAGCAGGAAGTAGCGTCAGTGAGGATAAACCAATGGCAGAGCAGCCTTTTGCACATGCGACGAGGAAAACAACGACTAGCTCACGGCGCGGTGAAACGGATGACCTACACGTTTTCACCAATTTAACTCCTCACGTTGTTTGTCGTCACGTTTTCATCTTCTTTTCCCCGACACACCGACGAGCAGCGCCGCTATTAGTCGGGGTTTGTATTGTTAACGTAGTTAAGCATCATTTTCCACGCATTTGGAAGGTATGTATGCTAGGCGTGCCAAATGTAGCATATTAGCATAACAATAAACAGGTGTTCCACTTAACAGCAACATCACACCTGTTAATGTTTAGTGAAGCATTTGTAGCAGTTTGTCTTTTTTATCAGTTGTAATTCAAACAATGTAAAGTGATAAAGTCTGGTGGTCAAGATGAGACTGCATCTCGTGCCAGCAGATGGCAGTATACCATCTAGAAATCCGACTGCTTTGCATTCAGGTCTAGCCGTTAATCCCCAGACCACCAAAACACACAGCATATGCCCTTTACCCTCTGTGGACTGCACAACAGGAAACCAGGGCTTTCACAGAAGACAATTTTCTCTTTTTAATAATGGGTTATTATGTACAGAGGACAGATCACCAAGCAGGAGACCGTTTTAAACGCCCTACATGGGGTCCAAAAACGGAAAAACATAAGTAATTTCAGCAGGGTGGGGGATCCGTTTAATTCTGCAGTAATTACGTCTGCAACAAATATTGCATGAAAAGAATGAAGTGTACACGTAATTGGTGAGTCCGTAGAGATACCAGCAGGCACGCCACTGAGCTTTAATTACTGAGCTGCACTTTATTTATTCATGTTCATATTACCAGCATCATCCTCAAGTCCTATCATATCTTTGGAATTTTAATTTAGCACAAAGATTTAGTTGGTAAATGTAACTACTGTAGGCAACAGAAATAAAATGCCTTTTAGTTTTCAATTCTGATGGGTATTTTTGTCTACATCTAAATATTGATCTCTTCAACTGCAGAAATCCAGACATAAAATGTTGTATTGTAAGATGTAAAACTGCAACTGCACCCAAACACACCCCGCTAGCCGTAACCACAACAACTGTCGCAGTAAAAACTTAGAGATTTACCCTTAATTACACTTGCAGGTTATCATTCCTCAACAATGCACGACAAGCTCAGAGTTTCTCCCTGTTATTATTGACCTTTAATGTTTCCGTCCTGCCTGCAGCCTGCTTATTTACTCCTGCTCGCTGATGAGTCAGTCCCGTCACAAACTACTTTACGTTACTTCCTCCTCAATTAGTAACTCCATTTTGGCTAATTTAGTCCATTGAAGACACTGTAAGCATGCTTCATGTGATTTTATGCAGACAGGACAGTCGATGTTGAGACCCAATAAATTGTGTTTAAGTGGATTAATAGTGTGCTGAGCCTGTGTGTGTGTGTGAGCAGCAAAGTAGCTCTCTGTGCAGCGGGCTAATTAAATATCCTTTGCTACAATGACTCGCCATTTCAGGAGTGGCCTGCTATTGTTTACGTTTGCATGTTGGCTTTAATATATGGAACAAAAATATTAAAATCCTTTTCAGTTGTATTGCATTTTGTTGCAATTAAGTGTCTTGCATCTGCTTTTGTATGATTTCAGTCAACCTTTTATTTACGCTCCTTTACTACTTTCTTTCTTCTTTTTTTTTTACGTACGCCTGTAAAACAACACAAAGTAACACCTTCACTATAGGTCCTATACCTTTGTGAAGCTGCTAATGTTCCATTTTTGTCTACATTGTGTCAGAGTGGTGCTTCATGGTGACTCACCTCGATGGTAACCGTTTCGGCCACAGTTGGTGGTTCCGCTTCATCTGCGCTGTACTGGTAGGCGTTTTGTATATTTAGCAATAACGGCATGGCAAGCTATGACCGGCGCAATTACCTGGGAGTTGACTTAACATCAGCGGCTTCACAAAGGTAGGATTTATCGCGAGGGCGTTGCTTTGTATTGTGCAGGTGTATCTAATAAAGAGACATCTGTGTTTACGTATGCGTTATTGTATAAGTCCTCTAGACAGATGCAGCGTATACTTGAACCTCTCGTTTGTACCGTTCCTGGTTTAGTGTTGTTGCAGAGAGCGTGAGCAGGCCTCAGATAGCCTTGACTTTGAAGCTTCGGGGTTGTGAAGTTAGAAGGCGGCTGTGTGGCAGGAATGTGAGGCTTCTTCCCCCCTGACAGACTAGACTGAATGTGGATTGGCCATGAAACTGCTTGATCTTGACCTGACCGCCTGCTGTTATGGCCCCTCTGTCTGTCCTGACCCCTCCCCAACACAGACACAGGCACACCTAAAAACACACACACACACACACACCATCTGACGCTGGCTCTTTTCTTTGGAAAGTGTGAGCAGGCTAATATTGCCCATTCGAACATTAGGTAGAAAAACTGTTCTGGCACAAATAGTCTTGGCGTACCGTTTATCAGTTGTACGACTGCTCCACACAAATTTAATCCCTGTCATCTGTTGATTTCTAGCATCCTGGCGTGGAATTCCTCAATATAAGAAAATTGCACAGCCCCTGAGTGCTACTGCGGTTTTATTACCTGAGGTGGTCCGTCTGAATATAGCTTACCACATGTCTCATTCAAAGGGAATGGCAGGTATGTGTCACTAGTCATAAATTGCAGCTTGCCTTCAGCAGTAATCAGTTGCCAAGGAAACCTCAAATGGGATTATGACCTTCTGTTGTGTATACGCAAAGAAACTATTAGACTATTTGTCAACATCCAAGAGAGGAACATTAAAAATTTATACATTTTGTTACGTTGGTAAACAATTTATCTCCTCACAGTAAATGCACACGTCATACATCATAGAGTGCAGCTCTCTATGATCTTTACTTTTCTACACAGGATTTGGTGTTTATTTCTAAGCAATAAGAGCAATTGTGAGTTAAATAATGCCCATCAGCAGGAGGGGGGGCTAAGTGATGTAATCAGTAATGGCTGTGTGATCATTTCGTCAGGCGAAGCCATTAGAAGGCTGGAAAACAAAGAAAGGGAGCGAAAAGCTGAGTGCCTGGAAGCGGAGTAGATTGTTGGGAGGGCGGAGATGGAGAAATGGGGGACGGTGGTATTTAGTATGCACGGCCAAGCTGCCCCATCTGCTTAGCGCAGCAGTCCCTGTCGTATAACTGTCTACAGGCCGTGGGCCACATAAAGAATGTCTCAGATTTGATGTAATTCCGCAAAATTAATGACAGCTTTACTCGGTATGGGCCGTGAGGGAATGATTAGTGTTTGATCGTCCATCTGATCAGTTCCCCTGCCTGGCTGCTGGAGAGATGCTCCACTACATGGCAGCGCGACGCCCGTGGCAAACACGCACACAAGCGTGCGCTCGCACAGGCACAACACGGATACACACCTATCCCTAAACCTTTGCTGGGCCCCCACGCTCTAGTTTGTGGGCGAGTTCTGCTTCCTGTTTCGCTCAGTAGTGACGGCCAATATCTCGTTAAACTCTCTGTGCTGTGACTCTGAACACCTACTGATGGGCAGGATGCAGGTCCCACCGGTGTGTTTTTTTTTTATATCAGGCTGTGCAGTATTTCAAAGGAAAGTGGGCCAACCGGCATCCAATTTAGAAAACTCGGGAGGTCAGACTGTGACCTTTTACAAGATATGCTTTATTGCAGTTGTGATTGGAATTGGGTATTAGTTTTTAAAAGAGATGGGGAATGGATTGGGAATTTGAGCGAAGAAATTGATCCGCCGGATGGATTGCAGGAGTTGGACAAGTGGAATTCCTCTCCTCCCTTTAATCCAGCCCCACCCTAGGCGCCCAACCCCCACCTCTCTCCTCCCCCTCCCCCTCCCCCCTTCCTCCTGGGCTGCTGCGTTTACAAGCGAAGGGGGCATTCTGTTTTACAAGTGAGCCTGGTGCGTCTCGGTGTGCTAGCAACATTAAAATTGAACCCGTCTTATCTGTGCAAAGCGTGAGGCTTTACATCAGAGGCTGTCGCGCTGCTGCCATGAGGCTCCTGTGGGGTTTTTATGTAATGTGGTGCCGTCAAAAACCCAGCGGACAATTAAAGTGAGCTGATAGATAAGCAAGTGATTGAAGACAGGGGGGGGCGGGTGTTCGTTTGTGGAATGCAAGTTAGAGTTGGGGGGGGGGCACGAAGGCGTCGCCGATGTGTTTACCATTGTAAACAAGGCCAAGTTCAGCGTATTAACAGCTATGCATATTTCTCTGCCAAATAAAGTGTCATCGTCGCGTGCGGACAGAAATGTAGTTTGTTTTTTGTTTTTTTAAAGTCGTCCCTCCCTTTGTGCTGAGTTGCATATGGCAGAGCTAATTTCCCATCTGACCATTAGCACTCTGGTCCAGTCCCAAACACAGAGAGCCTCATTCAGCAGAGGCTCGGGGAGAGTTGCCTTTCTGCCAACACAGATTGCTGGACAGATTGGCAATCCTTCACTGTGTGTATGTGTGTGGATGCAGTGAATTTGTTTCTCTTTTTTTCTTTTTTTGTTGCTTTGCTAAAATTGTGAGGCCATTATAACAAATTACTTGCAAAAACACCATTAAAGTAAACAAAAAGCCTCTTGCATCTGTTTTGATGCTCAGACTGTTCCAGTTCAGTTGCAGCCCTGTTCATTAGCCACTCTCTGTTTCCCCTTCTCCCCACTGTTTGTTTCCATTTTGCACTCCTTTCCATAACACTGTCTTTCCAAATTACTTGAATGTGTTTCCTCCCGCCTTGCCCCCCCCCCCCTGCCCCTCCTAATCAGCATCCTCTGATCTCCCTTCATTCCGCCTCTCTCGCTTGGCCTCGCTCCTCCTCCCCCACTGCTTTCTTTTTCTCCTCCTCATTTTATATTTTTGGCTGGGCCGAGGACCTTTCTTAGCGCAGTGACCTTTCAGGTTTTAAATTAAGCCCCGCTGCGGCATGTCTCTCTTCATAGACCGCCAGTTACGAGCCTACAGAGAACCGCAAAAAAATAACGATTCTGATGAAATGGCCCCTTTAAAAAGCTCTTCCAAATTCCTTTTACATTTTTCTTCCCCTCTTCCCCTCTTTCGGCTTGCATTAATATTCACACTAATGAGGAACATCCTAAAGAGCATGCTATGGAAAATGCGAGATGAGACTTTTGCACACGTCCACCCACATGCGCGTCACCCGCACGCCGTTGCTAATGGGTTCTAATCAAATGCCACATATGTTTGAAGTGATTTATGAATACCGGGGCAGCCAATACTCGCTGTGTGATTGCTTCATCAGAAGGAGACCATTTTTCAATGGAGTACTTGCTTTGTTGCCTTTTAAGAAGAGACTGTTGTACATTAAGTGATGAATGCCTTCATATTAACTTGTATTTAGACGATGAAGAGCTTTGTTGTGACCTGGTAGTTCAGTTTGATGTCGACAAGCCGGCCCTTTATTAGGAAAGGAGGCGATGCTGAATCTCAGGGCCACACACTCGTGTCTACCCACCTTGAGAGGCGTGACGGCCTTGTTCACCATCATAACCCCCGTTTGTCTCCCGTGCATAATCCTGCCCCGCTCCCTGAAAACGCTACAAGGAGGAATCTTGACTTGGCGACGTAAAAAATGTTCCCAAATTAAATGGAAACAACACGAGCGTGTGTCCGCCTTCCAAAGCCACAATCGAGTCATACCTGTTCATTGCTTTGCTATAAAACTCAAAGACGGCGAAGGCAACAGCAATTACCGGGGAATAATCGGTGCAATTAAGCCTCCCCAGCGAGCCTGAGCTGAAGGCTGTTTTTGGGCCTCGTGGGAAAACGCAGATTCTTGGACACACACACACACACACACACACAGACACACAAACACACACTGCGTTTAGTAACGGTATCAAAGACATTCCGGCTGTTTCTAACTCAGGAATTGCAATTTATCTATACACGGCAACTATAATGTATTCATGAACTTGCGTGTTATGTCCACATACCATTAAAAGACTTTTTTTTTTAATTCAGGAGGAGGGCCGCCCTCCTGACTTTACGGCACAATGAAGATCGGCTGCATTTAAGCATATTAGAGCCGCACATTTTCCAATTCCATATTTCGCCTCGTAAAAAACCCCTGCCTTCACCCTGAGCCGCGGTCGCCGTGCCCGGAGAGAAAAAAAATAACGAGTATGGAAAATTCAAAGCAACCGGTGACTTGATGTGGAAATATGCAGATAACGTCAAATGTGCCGGTTTGCTCCACTCAACAGATTGGTTTTCTGAGGACAAGCATGCTGTTGTTGCCATGAATATTAATCTCCTCCTATATGGGCTGCATCCAGCGCCGAGCAGAGATGATTTCTAGGGCCTCTCTCCTAAGGTGCTCCTTGTAGCCTTGGTAACCCTAATGAATTATGGGCCAGCCCAGTTAAAACATGTGTGGTATTACCCCATTCCTGGGTGTGTCCTCTTGGGTGTCTATGAATCACTGATCTCATCAGACCGGCTCCCTCTCTCTTGCTCGCTCTCTCTCTCTCCTCCCCTCTCTCTCTCTCTCCTCCCCCCACCCTCCCTCCCTTTCTCCATTCCCTGTCACACTCCACTCCCCCAGGGCGTCTGGGATCTGCCAGGCTCATCAGTGGAGGAGAGGAGAAGGCAAACTGGGAGCCCATACTGGTTGTAAATCTGACCGGGGAGAGAGGGAGGGGAAACCTGCAGTATCCCCACTTCCACTGCAGCCCACTAAGTCCAGCAGCCCTACACCACCACCACCACCACCACCATTAACATTGCAAACTTGCAAACCCAACAACCAACACATGCGCCAACATGTGCAGACACACAAATGCAAACACACAGTATGCACTGGGGTGTTCAGGTGTTCACTGTCATCAAAGCTTGAATGACTCTGCTGCAATTAGCTGAACTTGTCTTAACCTGACGGTGATAATGAGCTCTTCCTCTTGTTTACCACCTTGCACCATTTATAAAATAAATATATATCACCCAGCGTGTACATACATGTTGACAGGGAATGAGACAAACATTTTAGAGTATGCAGATTATTTAAAACGTGTCGTAATAAGATGAAACGAAGCGTTGACCTACATCCACACACAGAATGAGGCCATGCATGTTGTTTGTACAGATACGTCTGAGTTTAAGTGCTTTGTTATTTCCTGGAGAGAGGAAAGATGGCAAACATTTGTTGCTAAGGAGGTGATGAGAGTTGGGTAGTATGCTATCTAAGAAAATGAGCAAAGTCTAATGTGATCCATGGCGCTATGCAGAGGTAATTCCAGCCTCAGAATAGCTATAAACCCCCTTGGAAGGCAAGCGGCGTTCTGGACTGCAATGCAGTGCGTTTGGGGCCCTGCTGGCTCATACATACATTTAGCCTGGTGTGATACCATTCCATACACATAGACACACACCCTCCCTCTCCTTATCTGAGAAATAAGCATTTTTACAGAGTTTGAGCTGTAAAAGGCGAGGAGCAGATAGCCCATAAATCTAGCCATAAAAACGTTAAGTTGTCAGAGGTGCCATCAGCTATCAATCGTGTGCGGCAAGCTGATGAAGGGGAAATAGGTGATAAAAAACAGCATTTTAGGGAAATTATGTCCAGTCTTCCATTTGCGAAGTGCTGCAGTCGCATCGCGGCAGAATCTTAATCACTGGCTGGTGTGGCCGGGGACTGTTTCTTTGGTGTGACGGCGAGGAGGAGCACACCCTGGTGGGAGGGAGGGAGGGGACACGGAGGAGGAAGAGGAGAGGAGGAGAGAGCCGTAGGGAAAGGGGGAGAAGCGTTGTAGAAAATTATACAACTGGCGTAAATCACTTCTACACTACCGTTTTTCTCTCTCCCTCAATTTCTCACATCCCCCCCCATCTCACCCCCCCCCTCTCCCACTCTCCTTCATGGCCGAGCATCTCCCTCTCCTCATTTGCACTCCCAGTTCCTCACCCCAGTTGTCCCCCTTGGCTTTGTGCCCTCATTTCTTCTTCTTTGCTTTCTTCGAGGCACCCGCCGGTCACCTGCTCCCCCTCCTCCCCCCCGCCCTCCCCACCTCGCCTTCATTTCCACCGTGGTTTGTTTACATGCTTTTTCTTTATTGATCTCCCTTTTTTGTTGCCTACCAGGGATTTATCCTGCGTCCACGGGACTGTATTAGTGAACCTTGAGATTGACTCGTCCCCGTGAGATGGTTAAGATAGAAACGGCTCTTGAAATAAAAGAAAATGCCAGCTGGCCGTAGCTTATTTCACACTTTATCTCATGGCCCTGTGACAGGAGTTTCCCTATCCAAATAGAACAACAACCAGTGACGCTTTTATACCCTGAGACATTTTAATACAAGCTGCTTCTTCACTTAAACTGCTCTGGGACCGAAGTACATTTTGCTAAACCTCGTAGCTCTTTATATTAACGTGTGGAGGATACGGTTTGTGTCTTACCCCTGACACTGCAAGGAATCGTGACCTTCTGAGTGCAGAGAAATGATGTAAAGGCATCATGTGACGGCAGCTATTGCCCATTGAATTGATAAATGCCCCCATTGTCTGATCTGTGACTCCCCCCTTTAATCTAAGGTCATTTGTTAATTAATTTGAATAGCCTTAGAGGCTTTGGTTCTGCTCCAGTGGTCTCCAGTTGAGTGATGTCATTTTGCGCTGAGCAGACCTTAAGCGCTGCGAAATGGTTGCAGCGATGCACGCTCGTCTGCAGCAGCCCCTGTAGTATATTCTGCCTTAAGTCCATTTATCAGCGGAAGGTGTTAGCGAGCACAAAGCGCTCCTTAAGTAGGGAAAAGTGGCAAAGCTGTATTTCTCACTTACTGTGGTGACGAGGAGGAGAGAGCAGGCGATTAACAAGAGGAGAAGGAGCAGCTGCTGAGTATCTGCTGCTGATTAGTTTGTGGAGTTGTAATGTTTGGTACGGAGCTTCCACGGTGCCAGATGCTCTCACCAAAACACACTCTGGTCACTTACCAAGTCAATCTCTGTGCTGCTGGAGCTTTACGTCTGCTCATTAAACATGTTCCCTGGCAGCGTTCAGGCTGTAGCCGGGGCCTGTGTCAGGGACTGTGCTGCCACCTTTAGATGGACTGAGGTACTGTAATGCAGCAGACATTCCCACATCATCAGTTTTAGCGAGGGACCCTGCAGTTCAGTTATACTGCATATATTTGAGACAGAAGGGGAGTTTAACAACATATCCAGCCGTACTGCAAGGCGGCGAGTGTGCGTGTCAACGTGCAGGCGAGGCTTTCTACCTTCTGAAAGCCTGGAAACACACAAGGCATTCATTGATGAGGACTGTACGCTGCATTTCACAAGATCCTGTGTCGTGATTAGCATCCCCCCCCCCCAAACACATACACACACACACCCCAGAGAGATAGCATCTGTCTGCTGTGAGGCTAAAGTTGTGATCCAGTTGTTTTTTTCCCAAAATGATTTGAAAATGGAATTAGTTGCTCCTTCCTCACTGTCTGTCCTGTAAAGTCAGGGTCTCTGTTCAGTTTAGACTGAAAAAGAATTTGATGCGAAACACCGATCGGCTTTCGAAAGGAGGAATTTCAAAAGGAATAACGCCGACTTTTTTACTCGATCCTAACTTGAATTGTTTACAAGCCCCCCCCCCCCTTTCAAAGCAACAATAGACCTGTTGAAGTGTTTCAGATGCTACGCCCCCATGCACGACATTCCATCAACCTTCAGATGAATTAACATACAGCAGAGGACATAAATGGGAGGCTGAATCTGATGAATGTGTACACATGGCACAATTTCTCCTGTTGTAGGGAGTGGTTCTCCTTCCTGACAAATGTGGGTGTAGTAACAGCTGCATCTGCCAGGGGGCAGTCGAGTTTACAGCACTAGAGAGCTACAGACGGACACACACACACACACAAACACACACACACACACACAGCCCTGCCTCTGCAGATCTCATTTCTCCTTATGTGGCAATATTTTTCTTTTCCCCATCTTTTTTTTTGCGAATAGTGAAAGCAGCCCTGCACAGTGAGTGAATCTGCATACAGTCAGATTATTAATGGTCCAGATTAGAATCCGGCGTGTGGTTGAATCATTCCGAGTCATTTGCTCTGTCCGGCTCTCCTGTATAATCATAAGACGCCACCGCTTTATATCCTATATTAACGTTCTCTTCATTAGCGTTAAATAATGTCAGTCACTTTTCATTTAGAGGTCAGAGGAGCAAATTGAGTCTGGAGGATCTAATCTATAGGACGGAATGTGCACGGTGCCTGTTGAGAGCATGACACATTAATGTTAAAGTATTCAAAGTTTAGAGTTAAGTTTAAACAGCGTACATAAAAAGAACATTTATTCACTCAGCAAAGTGAGCTTGCCAGTTACAGTTCAATGAATTCGAAATGTGCAGTTGTAATTTTGTGCCCATAAAACTGCTGAAAGAATTTCATTCATTTCACTGCTCAGCCCATTTATGAGCAATAAGAAATAGTTACATTAATGTTAGTGTACATTAGAATAATGGTGCTGCACTCAACATTTTACTGAATATTCACCTAATGGTTTTAGTTTTGTCTTTATTCTAATCCAAAGAAAGTAAAAATCAAGCAATAACACCGGGCCACTAATTTTGAAGTTTTGGAGGAGGCGTCAGCGTTTTATGATTATTTATAGTCATTGTAATGTTTATCCATGTGTTTAAAGCGGAATACAATAAAATTAAATAATGCAGTTTGTTTTCATTCACAAGTAATTTGTTTGCTCTCTTGCAGCACTTTGACTGTCAGCGTGATTGAAGGTTTGCTGCTTTGGCTGGGTGGACGTTTTGCTAAAAACAAACCGCGTGGAGTGCAAAAGTATGGTGGCATAATGCGCTGAGCAGGCCTATGTGTTATTGTGCTATAAAGCTGATTACATCCTCCGTCTAAACTTGTTTTTAAGCCCAATGTCACTTCTGTTTCCTCAGCCCTCCATAGAAGAAAAGCCATAAACCCTTTTTTCAAGCAACGGTGTTAAAACGAACACCTGTAACTCTACACACAGACCTCTGCACTCAGATGCCAGCGGCGGCTTTATGACTCATGGGAATGGGGACACACGGCTAAATAGATAGTTTGTGTACAAGGCCGTCTTCCTCTGAAGCATTTTCCGGGGTTTCGGACAAAACGCGCGTTTGACAACACTGCATCTGAATGGAGGCCATTTTGCCTCGGCCTGTGTGTGTTTGCACAGTCCAGGGACTGTGCAGGCGCTGGTGGGGGATGGGTGGGCTGCTGCCACTACCCTGACTCCTGTTAATGTTTTAGTCATCCTGGAGCCGCGGGGCTGGGAGACAGATTCAGTCAAAAAGCATTTGAGTGCCCTCAGGTCCTCAGAGTGATTTACTGCGTATTTGGACATCTGCAAAGAGCTTTTGCACCTTGAAATTCTCTCTCTCTCTCTCTCTCCCTCTCTCTGTCTCTCTCCCTCCCTCTCTCTCTCTCCCTCTCTCTCTCTCTGTCTCTCTCTCTCTCTCTCTATCTCTCTCCCTCTCTCTGCAGTAGTAAACCTTTTGAAACCTTTTTCTGTCAAACTGAGTCACCTTGAAGGTATCTGAGGTAGTCACTTCCTGTCACCTCTCTCTCTCTCTCTCGCTCTCGCTCTTTCTCTCTTGCTCCCTCTTTCTCTCTCGCTCCCTCTTTCTCTCTCAGTGACTCCCCCCCCCCACCTTACCTCATCTTTGCATCACCTTCAATCCCTCTGCGTGAGCTTCATCCACACCTCTCTCATCTTGGCCATTAGATTTAATGTTTGCCGCTCCTGTGTCTCTTGGCCGACCTCTTGCTCCGCCAGCTGGACACATCAATCCACGTGACAGTTGCTTGTCAAGTCTGCTCCTCGCTGGGTTTGAGGCCCAAAAAGGAAACAAAGTCTTAGACAGCACAACTCTCCCAGGGTCAGAGAAAATGTGTCAGTACACATCTTTATTGGTCGTCTGTCCTCTCCAACAAGACGTTATAAGTGATTGATAAGCACTGGTGGATAAGTTACCTTACCTTGACAAGTTATGTTTACTGCTTTGTTGCCTATGGCGGCCACCCTGCCTCAAGTGAAGAGGAGACCCGTCAGTGGTCATCAATAACAGGTCTGTGTTGTGTGGGTGGTGCAGGCTGTGTGGCATGTGTTCCAGAAGTGATGGCCAGAGGCCTTCTGTCTGTGGAGCTCAGAAACTATGGGGTCATTAGCATCTGTGTCTCCATAACTGAGACTGTTGCAGAAGAGGCCCAAACATATCTGGTATGCAGAGTTCAGGAGGCACGCAGACAGGATAATTGGTGGGCAGAATCTGTCCACAGCTCCAGACTTTCAAGTGCTCATTGCCTTTGAGCAGTTTACACCCCAAGTGGCTGAATAGCCTAGGGGAAGAGCAGCCCGCGTTGATTTACTGCTGAAGTCCTCAAGTCTTTTTGTTTTAAAGGACCAAAGATGACTTGATCAGCCCCTGAAGACTGTTGTTTCAAAATTCACGATGTGATGCAACCAAATCAGCTCATCAGATGTTAGTGATAGAAATCAAAGAGCAGTTAGAAACCAGCACAGAGAAAAGAGCCTTTGTGTTGAGCTGTTAATGCCTGACTGGTACATTCTCCCAAACTACAGCTCTCGGTCTCTCTCTCTCTCTCTCTCTCTCTCTCTCTCTCTCTCTCTCGCTCGCTCGCTCTCTCGTTTGCGTGCCAGTGATTTAAGACATCCAAACGCTCCTGTCTCAAGTTACAGCTAGAAAGTTTTAGTCTTGAGATATTTCTGGTGTAAAGTCGTTGGTGCGTGTTAGTTTTCCTCCTGCATGCTAAGCTGCTGTCACGTGGACGAAAATGAAATAAACGCAGGCCTGCAAGTGTTTTGGATTCTGTATCATAAGCTGTTCTGATTTGCACGAATGAATCAAAGGTCACATTACTTAAGTCACTTCAACATCACATTTAGACTAGTTAGTTTCCCCCTCCATCTTCTCTTCGCCCTCCTCCGAGTTAAAGCGCACAAAAAGTGTTCATAATTAGTTTCATATGGTGCTTAACTGGCTTACTCATTCATTTGTGTGTTGGCCAAGACATGTTTATAGTCAAATGTTATGTCTTGCTATAAACCTATTTATTGTTTCATACTATATAGGCTACACTTTGTGGGGATGGCACAGTGATTGACATCACAATAAGGAAACGGGCAGAGAGGCTGAGTGAGTGATGTTTGTTTCATTCCATTAAGTGATTTTAGTGCAGTGAGTGAAGTTAACTGTAGCTTTCTTACGCCTCTTGTCATTGTGGTTGTCAAAATAAGCTTCTTCTTTTTTTTGAAGTTTTACATTTTTTTAGTGTTTATTTCCTCTGTGGATGGAGGGGACGATACTGAAAGCAACATTTGATTCAATAAATAACTTGTGTGTGTGACCAGCTGTCACACTTATGAACTCTGCTATTCATAAGTGTGTGTTTGTATGCCATCGGCGTGTTTTAGATACAAACAAAGAAGTTCCTTTCCAGCTTCCAGAGTAAACGCTATCTGTGCTGTGATTAAATATCTCTGTAGTAAATGTTTTATTTGTGTAACTTCTGACGCGTCTGAAGATTTAAGGTCAATTTATGGTAATTTGTCCATTTAAACCAACTCGTGTTTAGCCCTCCAAAGCTACAGTTTGAAGTATGCAAACCCTCAGCCAGCCGCTTCTTTGCCAACACTATAAATGCCCAGATGTCAGTACCTCAGCAAAAACCTGACATGAGGAAAAATGATTAAGAGAGATTCCGCGAAACATAGAAAAGACAGAACAGCCACAGAGAGGGGAAGGTTTGCCTAAGGTGATACGTGACAAATCGCTCAAACGTGATCGAGCGACTAAGAATACGTCAAACAGTAGTGTTAAATTATGTATACCTTCCTGGGAGCCGCTTCGCTCTCGCCGCAGAACTTAATGACTCATTTCAAACGCAGTTAAATATTTGGGAGATGCATGAAAAAACGAAAATAAACGTGACAGCGGTGGATATCTCACTCCTGCAAACGTAACAGGGCGCAGCAGCGACTCTCTGGCCATAGAGAAGTAAACACTGACAGAGGGTTTCTGCCTATTTAATTAGAGGCTACCTAATGGCTTCCACGTTGCTCTAAAATGGACGGTGGCAGCGAGGGAGATACGGGAGAGTGGGGAGCAGTGACATCAGCATGTGTAACTGCAAACACATGAAGTGGGATTACGTGAGGATGTGCCGTAATGGAAAGCAAGCGTGGCCGGACTCCATCACAGGTGTTAGAAGAAGACAGGGAGGGAAGGGAGGAACGTGGAAAGATGTCGAAACAGTCTCCGGGGTCTTAGTGGAGTCGAGTTGCGGAATCGCGTTTCCTCTATTTGGTCAGAACTGGACCAGAAAAGATGGGCCTACATCCTGTTCTGCTTTTCAGCTTGAGCTCCGCCCACATGGCCAAATATGTCGCCGTCGCCACCTCCTCCCTCTTCACTCCACATCTCTCTGCTACGGAGCAAAGCGCCTCTGTGGCGTGTGCAAAAATAATCCTGTTTCCCTTCTGCCGAAGCTTTATGACAATGGCATACGCTGGAGTTGTGTAATTATTCGGTGGCACACGTTGCCGCTCCAGACATGGGTGTGTCCCAGCAAATCAAGGCTCTGTGTGTCAAAGGACAATTAGTGGTAAACTTTCTCGAAGTTACAACGACGCACCATCAATCTGCCACGTTTGTAATTCTCGGGTGAAGAAGCGATGACGAATCCAGTCACAAAGAAACAAATCTCCTCCAACCCAAAGTTAAAACACATTGGAGTGAATTTATGCTCCCGAATTTATTGGCTGCTTTCTTTATACCAAACTAACAGTGAGCGACTGTTAAACAAGATTTAAAAAATAGTTTATTGATTGTAAACTGTCTAGTAAAGAAGACGTTTATTTTGGGTTAAGACGTCATGAAGAAAATTGTGAAAAGTGATGGCTCATGAAATATCTATAAATGCTCTATAACGTAACCAAAACGCTGCAGTGCCACAATTTGGGTTGCACGTCATTTGAAAGGGTGACACGTCGCAAAATGCACAAATCCGTGTCTTTCTGCAGGTATGCGTCGGTCAAACGCGGTAACTCGTAAGGCGAAACCCTGCCGCTCAGTTCCTCGGCAGCCATTTTGCCGTATACGCTTCTTGTGCAATAAAGCCACGGCGTGCAGACTCGTGTAGGTTTGCCTAAGCGAAGCAAACAAACGGGACCGGGAGGGTTCAGTTCACTCCAGTTGCAGTCTTTTGTAACAATAACGATAAGATGGATGAAAATAACTCTGTGTGTGTGGGTACGGTGAGCATGTGTGTCTTTTTGTCGGAGGTGTGTGTGTCTGTGTGCCCTGCTGTGTTGTGGAAAACCTGTCTAATCTTGTGTTCACAATTTCCTTCTTGCAGCTGAACTGCAGTTAGCGTGTGTGTGTGTGTGTGTGTGTGTGTGTGTGTGTGTGTGTGTGTGTGTGTGTGTGTGTGTGTGTGTGTGTGTGTGTGTGTGTGTGTGTGTGTGTGTGTGTGTGTGTGTGTGTGTGTGTGTGTGTGTGTGTGTGTGTGTGTGTGTGTGTGTGTGTGTGTGTGTGTGTGTGTGTGTCTCGTACGCGTGGGTCTCCTCCTAGCAAGCCTGTCTGTAACACACAGCATTCTGCCGTCACACCGCCCAATGAATTGCACCCTGGTGAGCACTAAGCTGCTTTACAATTGTGCAACAGCGGTGAAAAGCTTCAAATTCCGGCTTGTGAAACATCGTGGAAGCGAATGTTTTTGTCGCTTCTTACTCGTTATTGTCTTAAGAGGGAGAAGTAGTTTTGTTTTTGTACTCATACGGAGAAAAAGGGGGAGCTAATATAGTTGCAAATAACTAATCGACTTCAGGCTGCAGCATCAATCTGCCTCAGAGAGTCAATAACATCAAGACAAGGATCTGATAGCAAACACCTTTATCTCGTGTGTTTTTATGAAAGGAGTAAAGCTTTTAACACAGATTACACACAGATTTCAGATAATCTGCGTCCTCCATTTGGTGCACTGCGGTGTGTTTCAGGCTCAAAGTTTCGGTGAGATCCACACAGTTTGTCACCGGTGCGTGAGTCATATTTGAAGAGGAGCAGAAGGGGGCTAGGAATTAAATTAGCTAGTAGAAAGCGGCTCACAAGCGCCTGGCAGGCTTCGCACCGCCGATCTTTACTGCGTTTTACCTCACCGCCAGACATTTACTGAAGAATACAACGTACAGTATCGTTAAAAGCGGAAAGGCTCGGGTCGCCCGCTGATCCTATTATATTCATTTTTCAAGTCGGTGAGCAGCGTTGACACAGAAACGCAGGAGGGAGAAATGTCAGTACAGCTCGGATTTGGCTCCTCAGACATTACATGGGTAGTTTCCCATCATTTTAGTGCATAACCTTAAAATGATGAGGTGGTGGGAAAACTGTAGGGAGGAAGGTTTATTTGTGATTTTTTTTTTCTCTTTGAGTCAACCCGCGCCTTCTGCTAGCTCGGTCAGGGAGACGCGACAGAGGAAGGAAGGAAGGTTTTGCCCCCTGCTCAGAGTGGAGAGGTGCAGGAAGTAACAAATCTTCTTACTCCGCTGAAAGTAATCTTCCCTTCCACTCCAAATTGTACTTGGGTCGTAAAATATTTACAATTAAGTTTTATTTCCGGTACATCTCCGACTCGTGAGTTGCACGTTGGCCGCCCTGATTAAACTCCCTGCGAGAGCCGTGTTTAGACTCCATGTTGTTTGGTGGTTATTGGGGAAAGAACAGTGGGTGTGGTCAAGTAAACAAGACGCCATGACTGAGTATTACAGCAGTACGGGTTGAGACGGCAAACATATTTAATTAATCGTCAGTGGCAGTGATTTTATACCACGTGCAAAGTGTAGTTACTCGACTTTGTGGATCTTTCTTCATCACGTAGGAGCAGGAAGTAAGCTTGGTTTAGTCGACCAAATGCAGCACTTTGGAGGCTGGAATGTGTATGCGGGAAAAAAAAAAAATGAATGGAGACGAGAGAGAGTGTTAGAATGTGGTTAGTTGGTTAATTTTTTAGTTACTTGATTTAGAATTTTTACATTTTGGGAGAAAGGTTGAAATGTTACAGGAACAAATTTGTAATTTGTTGAGGATTCAAAGGAACTTGCCGAGCCACAGCACAGTCATTTTCTTGTTCTTATATTTGTTATGAAGTGACACTGATTTGCCAGAAATCTAAGTATTTCCTTACTTGAAGCTGAATTTTTGACTCCAAATATTCCAACTCTATTCTTGTAACTTTACATTTAGCCATACAGTTGCTCTGTTTTTCTGTCAGTAGCCGTTAATGCCTTTGGATGTTCTGATCCCACTTTGAGCTGCCCTCACTCATTATGTTTACTTTATGTTTAGTGGCCTTTTTGATATCTGATCTCTCCGGCCGCTAATGGATGGTGTCATCACTGGAAGTCTAACTAGATCCTGTATACTGTAGCTGTCTATGAAGGCTTGTTTCAGTCATCGGGGTAGAATAGACGCTAAGTAAGTTGGACGTGGATGATGAAGACGATTCGCCATTTGTCTGAGGTCTTTTCGGGTCTTTGGGCGGGTTTTTCCCTGTGACGGATAGCTGAGAAACACTGACCAGAACTGAAGAAGCCAAACTTCCTCACCATTGATCTAAGTGCAGTGTCTAAGTCCACCAGTACAACCAGATCGCCGACCTCAGGCTTAATGACAGACCTGATAACTGTGCAATTTCAGATCTTGTGTTCAAGGAGCAAAGCATGAATCAATATGACTTTTCTGCAGCATCACAGCATTAATGAGGACAAGCTTAATAAATGCAAAGAAATAGTTTATGACACTTTGGCTGTGCCGACCTCTGATTATCATAACACAGTACAGTTTCTCTTAGACTTTGTGATTGGCGCCCAGCAAAAGAAACGATCCTTGGCTCGCTTTCATTCTCTGTTTACAGGCCTCTGACACTTTTATTGCCCTCTTTGTACCATTACAAAGTATTACTTCAACAGTGGGGCTGTAGCATTTCCCACAGAATTAAATACAAAAACCTGTTGACCTGAACCTGTTGTTGCAGTGTTCACTAGAGGCAGTGCGGTGCTAAGAGGGAGTCGTATAGACAAACGGCACAGAGCCATCGACATCTTCTTGCACGCTCGTGGGTACTGTGCCAGCATTTAATTCACTATAGGAAGCAAACCTGTTTTCTTGGAACTACATTAACACGCACTGAGAATGCACAATGCCAAATTGGTGAATAGGAAATGTAGCTCTACCCTAGATACTTGCATTAACATATTGACGAAACAATAATATTTTATGAAATAGTCTGCAAAAGTTTTCCGTATTTTGTTTTCCTATAGTGGCTCCATGGCGCCACTAAAGCACAATTAAGGTGGAGTGGTTAAAGATAGACAATGAAACCGCATGATTACGACTAGGGAATGAAGATGTAGTCAAGGTTTGGTAAGAACCAGTCGGTTAACATGCTGTTCCAATAGAAGTGATCACGCCCTGTATGGTGTTGATCATGGTACACAAACTTTTGGTCGCTGGCGTTCAAGTCTTTTGCTTTGCCCCTTTGCGCTTGGTGGAACTTGCATGACGGGGTCTTTTGTGTAGTGTTCACAATCGCCCACCGGAGGCTCCCTAGCCTACAAACAGGTGAACTGTAAGGCTCGATTGGTTTTCTAGCAAGTTGATGCTCGTACTCAAACGTACTGAGCGAGACAAACGCTCCGCCACCGGAGTGAGTTTGGATCAAAGAAACTCACCTAAACCAAACGACGTAACCAGCAATTCAGTGATTTACAAAATTGAATAATTGTCTGGAAAATTGCATTAAACTAGATCACTGGCATTGTTTTTTTATTTTTGTAAGTTGGAGCATTTCAGAAATATTTGGCCTTCACTTACCAAGCTTTAAGGCTTTGAATGCAACTTTACAAAGCCAATATGCTATTTGTAAAATGTTGCAGAGATGGAAGTTATGCGCACCACAATAAAAGGTAACTGCATAAAAATGACGCCTTGCTAACTTTTACAATTGATTTACTTTGCGTACTGTCTCCACTACATTCTCTTAGCTACTTGTATGATGGGGATCCATGTAAAATACAGACTTTTCATTGTAAAAAGTCAAAGGAAAACTCATTTTCCATGGATAGCGTTCAGTGGATCCATAAGGAAACCAATCCCATCAGCCATTGCAGTGTTTAAGTTCTTTCGGTATTTGCGGTAACCTTTCCCAGTGATTATTGCTGTGCAGATGCTGTTGATGTTTATCTTTATGATATTTATGTTTGGTTTTATGGCACCAACAGCGTATAGCATTCAGTGGTTAGCAACATGGGCTAGTGCGTGTTTTGATAGCCTAGCATGAGCCAAGGAAAAAAAATTCAATTTAACATTGCAAAATAGTTTTTTCTACTTTATGGGTAATTTCTGAAAAAGCTCTAAGGCTCTGGAATGTTAGTATCTTTTGTTTTTCCTGGAATCAGTGCATGTATTGGCAGAAATTATAATTCAAGATGTTTTCCTGTAGATAACAGTCAATTTTAAAATCTTGGAATTGAATGAAAAGTTCCTCTTTGTTATAGGCTTCAAATCAAGAGATGGATAGCACTTTCATTTAAAACGTAAATGTGAGACAGAGAATTTATCACTGGAAAAACAAAATTGAGTGGTTTTCAATCAAGCGATGGAAGAAGCCAGACACGTAATTAAAAAATTGTATTAAAGCTGCTAGTTATTCTTAACATCAAATGCAGTTGGTAATTTGAGCAGTTTGTCACTCAGACACTCAAATCTGGTCTGTAGTAAAGGTGGAGTGTGGAATCTCTTATGATTTAGACAACTCCTAATCATTCAGTGTTATATGTGGAAAGTTTTTGAACTTTTTTTTCATGTTTGAATTTGGCAAATTGTGTACAGTCCTTTTGAAGAGCAGAATAGGTGTGCCCAAAGGATCAGTGCTAGGACCCGTTTGTACGTTAAATGGTCTTCCACAGCAACGCCTTAGGCTAATTTGTATTGTGATGACTGCACATGTAAACTATCTATTGGAAGGAAGTTTTTGAAGTGTGCAGGGATTCGTGCAAGGAAGAAAAATGGCAGTTGGCTGGCTTAATTTAACACCAGGACACGTCTTGTCCCCTCCCTTTCTTTTCATGGTGCATCCCACAGTCCAATCGCAAGCAGGATTGGAAAACTGCAAACTCTAAATTGCCCGTAGGTATAAATGAGTTTTTCTGTCTGTGTGTATGTTGGCACCCTGCAGTGTGTACCAGGAGCTGTGTGTCCGGCAAGCAGACACCAAAATAGTGTCAACAGAACTATTTTGAAGCAGATGTTAACCTTAGTCATTTAAATGTGTACATATGCAAAATTCTGACAAAAACCAACAACTTTATGCAAGTATAATTGTGCTGTTGGAGTAAAGGTCTGCAGTCGACATTCACATCATTTTAACACATAGCAGGGGGCTTGATTGCACCTCCAACACCAAAGCAGAGGCTTTGGAATAGACTCATAGATCTGTGAGTGTTAGAACTGGAATGTAGATGGTGAAATAAAACCACAGAAAAGCTTTTGTTAGATTCATCTTCATCTGTAGTTACCTGCATGAACCTACACGTTGAGTCGGTCTGTTTTATGTGACCCAGACTCCGTTCAACATGGGTACGTCACAGCTCTCATTCTCCTGCAGGTCATCAAATTCACCCCCCTGTCAGGGCTCAATAAAAATGCATGAGAGCAGAGCGAGCTTTGGCTCAAGTGCGCAACGCCCAACCAGAGAGAGACGGACTTTACAGAATTAATTGGCAGAGACGCCTCTAGCTTTGCCTCTGCTGCTTTGGTGTCTTTGTGTGGACAGGGACATCTGTTTAGGAGCCGGTAAACCTGACCGTACTCTTCTTAAGGTTACATGATGTGCTCATATCCAAGTCGTGGATTGTGTAATTTTGAGGCGATTGCGTAGATTGTTGTGCTTCTTTACATTTTTTACAGTGTAAAAATTACCTCCTTTACGACTACCAGAACTTTTGTCAAAATGTATTCGCCTTTGACACTTTAGGGCTTTTACGTTGGTGCGAGATGTAAAATAGGAGCAGATGAAAGTACGTATATTGATGGTAAAGCCAAATAATGTCAGTGTTCTACGTTCTAGGGTTCAGGTTGTCTTATAGATTTAACGTCTGCTTAAAGGTCACAATATGTTTTTGGCCCCAGGTAGAAATTTCAATTACATATATTAAATAAAGAGGTTTGCCCTTTTGCTTCTGTTCACAGGATTACTCAAAAAGTAATAGACTGAATTTTCTGCAATTTTGTGTAAAGTTGAATCGGGAGCCAAAGAACATTTGATAAAATGGAAATGCAGATAAAAATGGAAAAAATTTAAAAGGACATTTCTTTTTTCTTTTTTTTTTTATTGCAAAATTCCTTCAAGTTCTCTGTAATGCACAAATTTGGATCCAAATGTTCAGACAGGAGCTGTGTTTATTGAGGCTGTATGACGAGATGTATGCAAGTACCACGACGACGCAGTGCTGAGTCAGTAAAGTACAAAGAGTTTTACTGCGTCTTCAACCGAGACTGCAGCTCCAACAGTTTTGCCATGATCAAATTATTGATTTCCATTCATATCTCCTAAACTAATAAAAAGTGCCAATATCTGTCATTCAAATTGCCATGTGTGGGCTTTCAAGGTCAAAAAAAGATACAAAAAACAAGGTGGTAATTTAAAACAAAAACTGAAAACTCCATTACCACATTTATAAATAATGTATTCTTGTATCCACAATAATTTCCCTTTTTAGATAAATGAAATTAAGTTTATCATTTAATGTGTATTCATAGTCAATTGATATAAATCTAGAATATAAATACCAAGTTTTGTCAACCCTGGTATAGATTTACACTGAGTGCTTTATTTTTTACAATTCACTTCTTTTTGTTCATTTGTTTGTGGATTTTGAATGATGATGAAGCCGCAATGCAAAACAATAGTCCCTTGCCTGTGCCGAGCATTCCAGCATCTTATGGCTTTGTGATGTGTGTCAAAATACTGCAGCACATTGCACCACGGACTATGAAATGTTATTAAAAAAAGTTGTTGTGTTGATGTAAAATGCGGACTGATGATGTCTGAGTGAGCTAATGGCAGAGCAGTTCACTCTCATTAAATATTTCCTACCTTTGTTGTTTTGTGTAGATGCTGCTGGAGTCCAACATGAGGAACGGGCAGCAGAGGCTCCGTCGGCGTCCCCAGCCCCCTGATCTCCACATGCTGAAGCTCCTCATCAACACTTACAGGTACCAGCATTAAGGGTTTAACCACTTTCACAGGAAAGTCCTGAACCAACGCTTTGAGAAGTACTGAAATTATCACTCCATTTATTCTCCTTATTCCTTAACAAGTGAAAGGGAAATATTAAATACTGTAATTTAAAAAAAAATCACATCATTCAGTATTTTCTAAATGTCTTTACTCCCTTAATCTGAGATAAAAATAAATAAATCAGATAACCAGTAAACTGTAACAACATTCAGAATGTTTTTCTTAAATTTACACAAGTATACTCTCACTACGTATGTAAATGGAATTTAATTTCTACTAGCAGAACACAGTGTATGTGGTCTAGAGGGTCTCGCCAAAGGTGTGAAAAAGGAAAACAAGTAAGATATGTGTGAAATAACAAACTTAAACAGTTTTAGATGTACATTTTTAATTCCCCACAATTCTTGTTTGGTTACATTAAAATGACACAAAATTATCCTGAGGAAAGGTTTTGTACTATTTGTTTAGCTTTTAGTGACAAATCCCAATAGGACAGAGCAAAAAAAAAAAAGCAACAACAAAAATGATTGTGTATTTAACTGTCACTGCAACATGTGAAATACAATGAACATCAAACTGAATGGAGCAATGCAGTGTAACGGGACACTCGGTGTGCTTTCAGATGTTGGACTTATTCATTCACTCGATTAAGAAATATGTGCAATATTTAAAACTCTCTTGCTCCTTGGAAAAACATATGAGTCCAATTCAGACAAGATCATAAACACGACTTTTGGTTTGGGATTTTTGGATATGCAATATGTTCCAGTACAATTTTCCCTTGTACAGTATGTAAGCTGTCACATGGAAAGCTCAGGGGACGCTTTTATTCCAAATGTTGGATATCCGGTCGAAGACAAATTCTTTCTTGTGGTCCTTTTACCCACATGCAGTATGGGAACAAGTTGTAAAAACACTTAATTTTTTTCCTACATGCTCAGTTTGAGTGTGTGTGTGTGAGTGTGTGTGGAAAATAAACAAACTGCCCATAGTATTCAGTCATTATATCAGAGTTGTGTGTGCGTGTGTGACTCGTATAGACAATAAACGCGAGAATGTACCAGGATGTGATATGCAGTGTGTTTGTGCAAGACATCACAGGGCAGATTCCAGCTGCGCCCCATGCAGGCATTTATGATGCTGAATGTAATTCACGCCATAGGATCCTGGAATTTTTTGTTAACTAAACATTACAACATGTTATCTGTCAGTGATTAACCTGGATATGATGCAGTGTTGTTTCAGACCTCCACTTCCTCTGACATATCAAACGTTTGTTTTAATATAGAACTAGAATGACTTAAATCTTGTAAATATTGATCTATGATGCAACTCTGGAATCAAATAGACAACATATGATCTGTGTTTATCTATTATTAGATGTTTGTCTTGTGATGCCTATATCCTACACCATATACCTACATACCTATAGCTCTTGGCTGCTAGAGAGGTGGATTATTTACTTTCAGATACAGCATTAGAAATATCAAACTATTAACAAAATTTGAAATGTTAAAATATTCCAGTTTCCTTGTTTTTGTTTTCATGGTTTACTTTGCACATTGAGGTTGAATGGAGATTATATAGTTGTAGAAAAATGAAAATCAATACATCAGAGGGGCACAAATGAAAGTAGAACATTACAAATGTACAGAATCTCAAGGAATGTTGTTGCAGATGTTGGTATCGGCTCGAGCAGAAGGCTCATGATCTTAATGAGGACCATGCTGGGGCCACATTGGCTCACACTAATGCTGCTGAATAGTCAAATCTGCCTCAAATGCTTTCAACGGTTCAAGTTTCTTCAGGTGTGAAGAAAGTGTCATTGTAAGATCATCAAAGTAAAAATTATGACTGAAAACAGCTGCATTACACCTTCAGCTTGTAATCCATCCAAATCAGGGATGCCTGTTTGCCATTCAGCCTCTGGGTCACATCTGGACCCTACAGCCACTTATATCGGACAAACCGATCACTCTCTCAGGCAGATCAGTCAGTCATTTTGGCAACATGTTTTCACTCAGCATGAATAGATCAGGTATGACTTCCAGGTGGACTTGCTTAGATCTGAAAGTGTCCTGGATGCTCGGAATGGGGTGTAAAGTCATATATAAGTATTTCTCATTACTTCCAGGCAGAGTGACCATGCAGGAGGTCGTATCAGTATGTGGACCTTATTCATCACCACCGTTCAATTTCACAATCTGCATGATTCACTACAGCAACATTGTGTCTCCTGTTGTAAAGTTCTTTATTCTTTGTGGAGGTAGAATGCAGGACTCAGTTCTCACCTCCAATGACTATTTGAGGCATTAAAACGAATCCACAAAGACACATATCCTGCACACCCTGAACTTCAGATATCAGCTTTATCTTTTCCTAAAAAATGTGTACGTTTTGTTATCTGTATTGAATCATAAACAGTTCAACACATTAAAAACATTTTCAGTTTTATGAAATTCGGAATCGCAGCATAATCCAGTCACGCAGCCAGGCCGCATTTTCTATCTGTCGAGGCGATCAGGTGATGAGTATAAATTGACCTGCTTCGGATTATTGAGATTTGTATAGTAATCGACTAAGAAAAGAGTAATTTTAATTAGGAAATATCATAAATCTAACCTCTCTCAGTCGGGTCTGACGTCATGTAAAAGAAAAATTCGAATTTTATCCGATTTTTCTATAGATTGGCAAACACCTCAGAAAGTGTCAATCACGCGTCATGTGGCGCATTAATCTGCTCCGTCTCTTCATCTGGATTTTGACATATAACTTCATATAAACCCTCTGGCGCATTTCATACCTCACTCATGCGCGTTATTTCACTCGTTATTTCACTCGTTAATTAACCGGTTAAGAAGCAGATTAATTAAAGCTTCGACGGACCGACGCGCCTTTTCTTCGACGGAATTCAGAGGCCGAAACTTTGCACCTTTGTTGTAATTTCTCCATAAAATCCCCCGCAGGAGGAAAAGTGACGGAATGTGGGTTTTCGTTGCTCTGTTGCTCCTACGAATATTGTTCATTAATCGAATCATCGATTTATAACGGCGATCGGTTTGTGCTCGCGCGTTCTTTCTGCAATGTTTACTGGAAAACATCTTAGACACGCTGCGGATTTGCGTTAAATATGTAAGATTCTAATCTGCGTGACATTTGGGGGGATTTAAGATGACCGCGTAATTATTTCCTCATTTGTATATTAATTTCTAGGCCCAATTTGTGTTTTATTGCAATTTCACATCCATGCTTCCCTTCGTGCAGGTAAACACGCGTGGTAACTGCAACTCGGCGTTGAATTGAAACTATTTTGCGCCTGTTTTGCACCCTTTCTGACTCGTTTTCATGCAGACGACAGACACCATCTTTAAGATACACAGAACGGAAGTGCAAAATAAACAATTTATACACAAAGTAGAATGAGCGCACAAAGTAAGAATACTATGTTAAGTATGAGAGGTGCATTGTGGCGTAACGTGCGCGAATAATTGCATATAGCAGTAGGATAGATCATAGTACCTAATTTATTGCACTTCTACTCTAGCTCTAGTTATGCTCTTAGCTGTTGGTTTAGGAAGGAAATGCGCTTACGATTTCTTGTGACCTGAAGTTTTATCTACCTTTGTTGAACACACTTATTGTAAGTCGCTTTGGATAAAAGCGTCTGCTAAATGACCGTAATGTAATGTATGTAAAGTGTGTGTGTTTGAGAGAGAGCTGCTATCTGCTGTAGCTCATTTCCATCAGGCACATCTTGGGCCTCCTTTAATCTGAAGGTGACATTGATCAATTCTCGGCTCGGCTGAATGTGAGACTTCCAGCCGGGTTTGGAGCCTATGTCCTCACACAAACGGCTACTGTTTTTGCTTTACGAGCGAGGTGAGCGAGGTGAGGGGCTTCCTCCTCCTCCTCCTCCTCCTCCTCTGCTGACCAACGCGCTGACTTTGAACTTGAACTTCGTCTTCCTCCAGATCTCCATGATATGCGCGCGCTCCACCGCAAGGTTTGCTTTCTAAAAAGTACAGATTTGTTTGTTTATTTATTTTTTATTATGTTTTAATTAATCGTTGGTGGACAGCGCTCTGGATGCTCTGGAAGGCGCCAACAAAAAATGAAGTGACTTCAACTTTCCGTCATCTCTGCTCCGCTACGCATCCATTTTGTTTCCGTCATTGCCTCCTCACATCCATCACACATGTAGGAGATCATATCGACTCTTTCATAAATCGATCCTTCACTTCCTCAGCTCTTCTTCAGCTCTTGTGATGCATCAGGCGCCATGTCGAGTATCAGCGTGTAGAGTCAGTCACGCTCTTTACATTTGCTGCAGGTGTTTTGTGTATTCTGATTTGTAAATACTTCAGAATCGGAAGTTTGTATCTCGCCTGATCGCAGCTTGTTCTGTTAATCTTCCTCATCATAGTCATCCCCACATACTGTATCAGCGCGCGTGCTCCCTCGTCTGTCTCTCTTACTGTAGTTTGTGCGTAAATTAATTAGTTTTATTTCCCCTCCTGGTGTTTGTCACTGAGGCTGATGGGAGCCGATGGTTGCGTTAAAGTCGTGTAAGTAAAGTGTGTGTGGCGCAGTGGGTATAGTCTCTTATTATAAATACACAAACGGCTAAAACGAGCGCAAAATGGTGCTTTTGCTTCCATGAATTTGACGCCATGCGTCTGATCACTGAATACTTATCGAGCATCACATCAGCACCTAAACACAACCAGAGGGTAATATCAAATAAGAAAGTTTGCCTCGTTTTAACAGTCCCAGTTTTGTCCGATTTAAATGTCATTTAAACTGGCTGAATTTAGATTTTTCTTGATGCAAAAGTCGCACATTTCCATTTTTTTTAATTCTAAATAAACATTTGGCTCTTTGCGTTCACATAACCGCAGTCTGGAATATGAGTCACTACTTCAGACGTAAAACAGGAATAGCGCCGTGATGAGTGTTAGAGTCATTTCCACATCGCATAAGATCATATGAAGGTGTTTGTGTCCAGTCAGCGTCTCTGCTCACATGTGTCCTTAACATATAAGAGCTGATCTGTGTGTTATTCGCCTTATTGACACCCATGGCGATGTAAAGGCTCCATCACAACAACAAGCAGGTGCAGACTTCTCGTCTCCCAAACCAGCTCGAACACACACACACACACACACACACACACACACACACACACACACACAGATATACACTGCATAGCCTCCTCCTAACTGGGTGATGAAGCTATGTTGTCCCTTAAATTCACTTCCTGTTAATTTCCCAAAGCAGTAGAAAGCGCGTCAGATGTTTTAATAAAGCAAAAGTTTGCCAACACGCTGCGTAATAAGCTGATCTCGACTTGTGTTTAGCTGTTTGCGTTTAACAGATCAGCCCATTGCAGGTTATTCGATAGTAACTGTGCACCAGGCTGTTCTGTGATGATTGAAACGAGCCATAAATTGGATATAAGAAATAAAGGAATATGGTTTTAGAATAATAACAATAATATTAGTGGTAGAATGCGCCTCAAGTGAAGGGTTAATGTGATTTTTAAGGGTAAATGTATATAATATACACGAGTTTCTAAAGAACAAACATTTTGCGGATATAACGAATATATAAATACAATAAAATATCCCACTAAAAATCTATTAACCTTGATTTTATACTAATCTGGACATTAACCGCTGCGCTCAGACAGCAGCTTGATCTTAACTATATAGTGGCAAAGATTAGACGATAAAGTATCATTATAGCCCCCACACACACGCACTCTGACAGTCTGACACACTCACACACACACACACTGAGCGTTCTGTAACGTGCATAGTGTGTTAAAGGCTGTTACAAGTATTAATCTGGGCCCATTTTCATCCATATGACCACATTTGAAAACTGCACGGGTTCACTGGGTGGAATCGATCCAGGTGGCCTGGAAACATTGACCCAGAGCTACAAACATACGAAGATTGAGCAAGACTTGTTTCAAGTAAAGTTTATTTAATAACTGATTCCAAAATACAAGAGCACACTTTCCCTTCGCTGCATGTTGACTCAGAGCCCAAACAGCTCGTCTGAAATGTGTGTGTGTGTGTGTGTGTGTGGAGAGATGAAGCGAACCTGGATGACCCAGTTTGATCAGTTTCCCTCTGATAATCATGCAAATATTTTCCGCCTATTTATAAGATATTTACCCAAAATGCACCTGTATGATGTTTGCTGAAAAGCTGAAATTCCAGCAGCAAGTTTGCAGGCTGCACGCGCTCTTAAAGGAGACGCCACAGCGGGATGATTGACGATTACCGAGCGCGTCTATTGTCTCGCTGTCTGGACGGATGGAGTGACCGCCTCTCTTAACTTGAACTTGGACTTCCGACGAAGACCGAGACAGAGACCGAGACAGAGACGTGTCCATTATGATTCATGTCGTCTGCGCCAAGAAAGATGACATCTCGTGGATTAATACGCGATAAGGGAGTTTCCAGCACTTCTTTGAAAAGACGTTTAGGTTGTAAAATCAGATTGCTATTATTATCACAGTGTGTGTGAGGAATGATTTCATTCACTCATATATTATATACAGTATAAAGATGGTAAACAGGTCAGAGTAGATAAGTCTCCCTTCATTTAAGGCGCTTGTTGTATAATTGCTCCATTTTGGACTCAAATATCTGCTGCCCAACTTTCCCCACATTGCTTTTATTGACACCCCACAGTTTCCTGCATTTAGACGCAGTGGAATGGGAACAGAGCTCTTATTCTGATCCTGCATCACATTTAGAACCTCGCCAAGTATCAGCACTTTGGGATGAGCCGCACGGATATTTAAATGGCAGAATAAAAAGCGATATAACCATAAAGCCCTGCTGAGGATGCGCGCCGGGGCAATGATAAGTGAACCTACTGTGCCAGGCTGCTGGGCCCGCATGTCCCCCATGGGTGCGGCTCCTCTCCTCTCCGGGTAGTGTCGTGCATGTCGCAGCCCTCCTCTCCAGCTCGTCTACCTGCTCTGGATGTTAAACGACTCGGATCCGTCTCTAATGAGGCCTGCGGCGTCATGCGGACGGTCCCTCGCGCCGCCACATCACATGAGAATCATAATTCAGAAAAGCTTTATTTACATCTAAACATGCACAAAGCTCTATTTAGGGTTTAAAACCAAAACAAATTCACAATTTATTTTCAAAAAGGCACTATTTAGTGATTTTTCTAAAGTTTCTTATTCCGTTTCCTAGTCCGTTTAGCTCAATATGTGAGAGTACTATATTTACTACTACAGACTTGATCTTAGACGCGTACTTCCACACATAGATGTGTAAAGTATTATTGCAGTATGATATTGGTGAGTTTTACTTTAAACTCCCGTATACTTCCATTAATGTTCCAAATCCCAATCTTGTGGCGCAGTGAGCATATATGCTGTATAGTAATACTGCAGAGGAGTTTCAGATGTGTACTGTCAGTCATTTCAAAGTACTTCTGGATACACAACTGTGTACTTTAAACTGACACATGTCAATATGTCACACTAACATATGACGTTATTCCTATTTAACCCTTAGATGCACGAGTGACTGGACCCTACACTCTTCCAGAAGTGGGTCAAAAATGACCCATATTAGAATCAATGTGTTTTTATGCCATTTTTGTCAATTTGGTTAAGAATAATCACTTGTATAATATTTAGTATTGTATTTAGGACCACACAAGAATGATTTCATGTTTCTTTTTCACTTTTTAACATTTTTGAAAAAGAAACTTACCCAGAACAGCAATAGAAAAATGTGAACATCCATTGTGTGTGTGTGTGTGTGTGTGTCTGTGTGTGTGTCTGTGTGTGTGTGTGTGTGTGTGTTTGTGTGTATGTATGTGTGTAACTGTCCAGTCATTGACAGTTCCTCTCTCTTTTCCCTGTTTTGCCTTCTTGTCTAATCACTGTATGCAGTTCAGACAAACTACCTGTTTCTGGCTGTGATCATTGCACACAGGTACATTGCATTTCCCACACCTATTGTTGACTTTGCGATCTTTGTTACTTGGGCAGATCTGACACCTCTTTCTCTTTGGTTGGCCCTGTCTGCTTCTTTCCTGTGGCTGGGTTGTGGCTATTTTCATCCACTACTTTGTCGTGGTGCATCGTGCTCAGGAGCACAACAGCTTTTCCTTTCTTTCTGACATAGCTGACCATGGTAAGGCTGTCGTTGAATCCAAACTCTGTGCTATGAACCTCCCTGGACTTGGAAGGCTTCATCAGAGGAGGGATGTCTGGCTTGTTCTGACGTAGAGTCCCCACAATAGTGAGATCCTTCTCCAAGAGATGCTGCGCAAGAGGCACACTGGTGAAAAAGTTATCCATGGTGATGTTGCGACCTGTGTTTCTAAATCTACTACACAACTGCTGGACAATGTTTTCCCCCAGATTCTTCTGAACTTCTTCCCCTGGTTGTCTCCCCGTGTAAACTATACCATCTATTGCATAGGGAATGCGTGCATCACAAACCCAGAAGATCTTTAGGCCGTACTTGGCGGGCTTGCTTGGCATGTACTGTAGAAATATATTATATTATATATATTATATGAAGATAATACTTACACGTATCAGCTCTTGCTGTGTAAAATAATCTTCCTGAGGGGTGACACTTCTGATATAGTCTGTGTGGTCCACAGTTAATGTATTCCTGACAGCCACAGGTGATAAGAATCAAAGGTTCCCATTGGATTCCATAGAAAATGCATGCGGGTCATTTTTGACCCACTTATGGAAGCTTGGGGTACTAATACAAAAACTACAATTTCTTAAAATGTATAAAAGGTAAGTTAAAAATGTAAATGGCATTATATCAAAAACATGTTTTTTGAGGAATACCTGGAATATGAAATGATAACAATTTTTCATTACGAAGATATTTCAAGAAAACAACCTCACCGGGTCATTTTTGACCCACTTATGCATCTAAGGGTTAAACAGTTCGTCAACATTCAGTCGAATCTGTTCTCCACTCGACATGTACGTTTAATTGAACTCCAGTTTAGATCTATTTTTGTTATATTTTGTGTTCTTTCCTGCTTCTTTCTGGGTTTTTTTTTTACGATTATGAACTTTGTTTTTAATCGTGATGTGCAGCCAGACTGGAGAAGCATCACAGCCTTGTTGGGTGTTTTTGTTTCTTAGGAATATTTTAATGATAGTGGTGTGTGTGTTGTCGAGTAACAACGCCCATCTCCCTCTCTCACACACACACGCACACACACACACACACACACACACACACACACACACACACACACACCAAACTGGCAACATAAAGTGGTGAAAATGTGCGAAATTAGAGTATTTTGTAGATGAAATGTCACTCGTTAAAGTCTGTTTGTGTTTGTTGTGATGCAGCGAGCTTGTTTATATTCTCATGTGTTGGGTTCCAGTCTCAAACTTTCCGATATTGAATTTCACGTTAAATGCACGAGGCCTTGATTGAAAGTTGCTCAGTATTTAGTGTGTATTTCAGTTTCCCCAGTTTATACCGGCGGAGCCCCGCTGGGAGCTTTGGAGGGAGGAAAGTGGTTTGACGTGAAAAGCAGAAATGCTGCAAACTCGTAAATAATTAGCGCAACCTGACGTCATCATGGCGCAGACTGTCTTACCTGCACGCACGCCGGGTGCACGCATCTTTCCACGCTCTGCAGGTTTGTGTCATTCTGCAGGCGGGTGTGATCATGTTGGAGGAAAATAATATTGATTAATATTGAGGTTTTTTAGGGTTTTTTTTAGTGACATTTTCGCTTAACTGTAGTGACGCGCGCGGGATTCTGTTAGAGCAAAAACGCAGCAGGTTTGCCACAGTGTGAGCGAGAGTTGCCAAAGTGCTCAACTGGATTGTTTCCATAGCAACATAATTTTTTTTTTTCACTGTTTCGGGAGATTTTCACAAATGGAAACTTACCGCAGTAGCTTTGCAGTATCAACACACAAACACACACACACACACATTGGTGTATTGGTTTATAGAGGCTGCCGGCTCCGTCGCCACGCATGTCCCTGAGACCGGAAGCCGCAGGTAGGCAACGTTTGTTTGGGGGTGGATGCTCTCCCATCCCCCCTCCAAACCTCCACATCACGCACATACGCACACACACGAACACACACGCGCACACACACTCCCTCTGACAGGCCCGCGTGGCTGGATGAAGTCCAGATATCTACACCAACACGCGATCGCTCGTTTTTACTCTTGTATTGTATTGAGTAATGGTAGTTGCGCAAATAGGGAATTCCTGAAACACATGAAGAAGACGAACGGGAATGAGCCGCGTGTGTTTGCAGATACTTTACACGATAATCTATAATAATGCAATAGTAAATTTAAGAAATATGGGAAATGATTGTCAAAGCCCCATTTTAGCGGTGGTATCGCGAAATGTATACAAATAGTTAAAGACTATCTGCTTTATCTGCACTCTGGACACTTAATACAGGAGGCCACAGTAATACACAGATTAAGTTGACTCTTTGATGAGGTTTGGAGCATTGGAATTACATTTACTATTAGATTTTGGTTAAATATCAGCAACAGTAACGGATGGCCGTGTTGGCGGATGCGTGATTTAATATGCGGATACAAGATAGGATCACTAAATAAAATCAAATTACTCCTGAATTTACTCCACTGTTAATTGAGTAATTCTAACATTTTAATACTCGTCTATGCATCTGCCACAGTCCTGTCCTCAGAAAGTATTAATGTGCGCACATCAGTATCAGCGGTGTTATATGTCTAGTTGTTGACTTGTTTAACATTCAGACCTGCGTTGTGATCCACTCGTGGAGTTGAAATTCCATTTTTCTGCCTCGGTATTTGTAAGTAAACATGATGCTGGCTTGAGTGTGACACTGGCACACGCGTGGGCTCCTGATGGCTCCGCACAGATTGGAGGAAATGCGCCAGACGCTTGAATAATTAATAACGGGCCAATTATTTTCCCTCAACATGCCGCATCATTGTACAAGCACTTTTATTTTTTATTAAAGTAGTGCAGTAAATCAGTTTTAATTGTCATAAATCAGTTTGAGTTTTCCGTTTGTTCTGTGTGATATTAATGTGCAGAATAGGAGGTAATGACGTGTTTTAATCTCGTTTTCCACGCCTGATTTATGGATTTTACAAATTAAAGTTGTAACTTGATCAAACTGCGGGTCCAGGTTTTCTAAATTAGAGTCGATCACTCGGCTGAGTATTGATCATGCAGACACGCATTGATCACACTCCAACTTTACTTCTAAGTAATATAATATTGAATGTTAGTGTGTGTTATTAGTCTCTCTCTCACACACAGAGACACACACACTTACATTCTTTATCATGTCTCAGATCTTAGTTATTAAAGTTTGAGACCTCTTGCAATAGTTTGATGCTTATTTGGAGCCGGTTTCTGTCTGAGTAAAGCTGCACTCGTCCTTTAAGAAAAGGAGCATTAACACGAGCTCTCTCTCTATCTCTGTTTCTCTCCCTCTCTCTGTCCCTCTCCCTCTCTCTCTACTCACACAGCAAACATTTTAGAGTCGGGGTCTCTAAATAACAGCTAGTTTACATACATACTCTAGTGTGAAGTTCATTCTTGTCCGTCTAGACTCTGATTACGACCCTGTTTGTCTGCGTTTTTTTACCTTGACCTTGGACTTCCGTGCAGCTGCCGTTTGGGGATGAGCCCTCCATGGGCGCAATTTCCGTGAGACAAAAGAGCCAAAGTCCCTGCCAAAGACAAAGGGGCCCGGCTTCCTCTTTGCTGTGTTCAAATAACGCAGATTTACTTAAAAAGACACACACACACAGAGCGAAGGCCTGATTCTATTCCACCCCGCAGTGGCAAAGTGGAGATGAGCCATGCAGGCTGTGTTGTGGAGCTGCTGTTAGCCGCTTTATGAGTGACTCATGAGGCAGGCATCACACAAAATCTCCTTTATAGATATTTGTCGGCCTATCCCAACTTAAACATGTCAAACTTTGAAACACAGTCATGGCTTAAATATTAAGTTCGTAAATGTGGTAAACCGGTGGCGAGAGGAGGATCTGCAGTGTTTGTGGCGGGATTATTGCGCCTAACGTGACAGCAGGGATTAGAACCAGTTTGGCTCTGAGGTGGACCAGTATGTAAAAATAGTAATGACAGGGGACATATAGGTCCGCATTTAGTCTGTCAGAGCAGCGTATGTAGCCTGCACACACACTTTGTCATCACAACAGTATAACCGTTTGTCTGTTGTATAAATTTACGCCTAATCTGAATAATCTTAAAGACTAAAATGCTGAATTTGAAGCCTTAGCCACGACGCCTTTGCGCAATCGCACTGCGGCATCTATTTGGATATAAACTAATGTCCACTGTCTTCACTGTATCTAGATGAATAGACGCGTTTGACTTGCTTACCTGGGAGGATTGACAGCTTGAGCACACATTCCATTACACATATTCACACTAAGTAAATAATGAATAATTACAGGTTCTGAATTTTCTTACGCAACTGCTGCCACACACATCCACACACATACGCCAATAGAAAACAAATTGTACTCCTCCTTGCTGAATACCTGGAGCTTTGAAACTATCTCACGCACACAAGTTATAACGCACAGTATTTAATTTATAACGACAAAAGTTTGAAATCCAGTTGTTTAAATACAAATTGTCCATTTAGTACATAGAATATAATATAATGTGTTTTTGTAGTGCTAATATGTATCCACAGCTGTATTATATGTGGCAAATCGATTACTATAGCTCAAATTAAATGTAAAATCTACGAGTGTTTACGCATATCCCTAGAAGTTGGCAGTTTAGTTTTGAATGGACGGTGAATGTTTAGAGACGAGATGTGTTGTTGTTTTTCTCTTTATGCGCAGTATAACATATTGGGATTTTTTCTGGTAAATATTACTTTGCTAATTTAAGTAAAAGTTGTTGATGAATGCATTGTAACACACATGAATCAGTGTGTTGAATCACGTTGCACCACTGCAAAGCAAACTCAGCGACACACACACACACACACACACACACACACACACACACACACACACACACACACACACACACACACACACACACACACATACATACACATACACACAGTGAAAGCACCGATGCACCACCTTACAGTTGTCCGCGTCAAAAAGAGTAATAAAAGTGTTTTATTCACCCCGTGTACATCTTAACCATACATGCAGTCTGTCATATATGCTGTGACAGTGTGTGGGAGTTCACTCTGTCGGCCAAACTTCACAGGTTGTTTTCCTCCACCGCCCCCCTCCCTCCAATCTGGAGCGCCGACGCACTCCCCTTTAAGGCCGCGCGTGGTGGGCGGCTCAGCCAATCGCGCGCCTCGCTCTCGTCCAGGAAGAAGCCGCGCGCTGCGTCTTTAAAGGGCTGAGCCCCCTCAACTCGCGAGCGCAATCTCGTAGGACTTGTTAGCGTATCACGTGCCGGAGCCTTAATGAAGTGGACGCACGGGGTCCCCGTCTGCGCATGCGCTCGGTGTAAAATGTAGTTGGAAATGAGGTGTCCGTCTTGGAGTAGTCGACTTTTAAAAAGCATCGGCAGCCCCTGATATGACGACTTCGCTGGTTCTGCATCCACGCTGGGCGGACACCTTGATGTACGTTTATGAAAAAAGCCCGAATGAAAACAGCCCGAATAAAAGCCAAACAATGGAGGGACTGAGCGGTAATTGCCCCGCGACTCACTGCAGGGACCTGATGTCGCACCCCGCGCTGGGACGGCACTCTGGCACCATAGCGACCCACCAGGGCTCCGTCTACTCGGACATTTCCTCCCCCGACACCGGCCGACAGTGCCCCGCGCCCCAGACGTCATCGAGCGCGTCTCTGGGCTACGGCTATCCGTTCGGAAGCCCCTACTACGGCTGCAGATTATCCCACTCGCACAACGTCAACTTGCAGCAGAAGCCCTGCTCATATCACCCCGCAGAGAAATACGCCGAGCCCAGCACGGCGCTGCCCACGGAGGAGCTGTCCTCCAGGGCCAAAGAGTTCGCCTTCTACCCGAGCTTCGCCAGCTCTTACCAGGCCGTGCCCGGATATCTCGACGTGTCGGTGGTACCGAGTATCAGCGCTCACCCCGAACCGCGACACGACGCCCTGATCCCCATGGAGGGCTACCAACACTGGGCTCTCTCCAATGGCTGGGATGGGCAGGTGTACTGCTCCAAAGAGCAAACACAGTCGACCCATCTGTGGAAGTCACCATTTCCAGGTAAAGAAAATACATTTTCACGTTTTTAAGCTTTCTCCCCAGCTGTTATCCACGTGTTGTTGGCTTTTTTAGCACTTTAGATTTGCCACCAAGCCAGCTAGTGACCTGTAAATAGATATTTTGACCTTGCTATGGTGTTATTGCTGAGCCTTTTTCTAAATTTATTTTGTTTATGTGTTGACACAAACTCGCCCAAAAGTCCTGCATGGAAAATATGTTGACACTCAACTGTCATGCTCCATTGCTCTCAGCAGCTCCTTTATGGACTGTTTGTATGATAGCCAATAATCTATTTGAATCTAGGCTTGACTTAAAAAAAACAAGAGCAACTCTCGTGCATTTTTGACAAACGCATGCGTAAAGATGACAAAGTCAACGCTGCCATGTTAGGTGCGTGTGTTTGTGTGTGTGTGTGTGTGTGTGTGTGTGTGTGTGTGTGTGCGTGTGGTGTATTAACAATTCAGGGTTAATTTAAATGGCAAAAAGGCTGATATTGTTTTCTGCAGTAAGTCATATGATTATGATTATTACAGCCAAACACAGCACAAACATAGCCCCCTCTGTGCTATAATACACTGACTCAACTATAGTGTGTGTATATGTGTGTGTGTGTATGTGTGTGTGTGTGTATGTGTGTATGTAAGGTGACAGTCACTCTGCAGGAGTGTCCACAGGCTTTTGCATTTATCACAATTCATTTCTGCAAACATCTGCATTCAATACACACCCGCCTCGGCACCCCGCACAGAGATAAAAACTCATCTCTTTAAATCACAATAAATCAGGCTTGTCACGTTTTCCCTGCTCGTACAACACACACACACACACGCACACATACACACACAACAAATGCGCAATACGTGATAATGGACGTGGGGGGCTCACACACACACTATGTTGTTTACAGGAGTGTTTACTGGACTTGTGATCTTTATGAAATCTCCAGCTATTTTAATTTCCAGGGTCCTTTCTCGGACCTCACTTGAACCCCCCCACCCCCACCCCCAACCCGCACCCCCACCCCAAGCCCTCGCAAGAAGCCCCCACCGACCCCCACGTTATGTTGAGGGGAGGGGGTGAAAATACAGGCGAGCAAAGCCACGCAAGCACGGGCACGCAACCAAACGCGCGCGCGCACGCACGAAAACATAGGCGCGCGCACTCGTGTCGTCCTGTCACACACACATATACACACACACACGAATGCCCTCAGATATACAAATGTTCTACCAGGACATTTAAATTGCGAAGCATGGATAACAGGGACGTAATAACAGTTTGTGCTGCCACATTTAATCTGCGCCAGAATCTTAATCCGCGCAAAAGCAGAGAAGAGACTGGAATGACACTTCAGTCTGTCTGTCTCTGTCTGTCCTCCTGAAGGTATTTCCATTAGTCCTGTCCTTCGTCCTCTCATCTCATTGGCTCAACTTGAGGATCAAAATTTTGCTTACGTGAGCAGATAAATCCCACCGCTGTCAGAAGGATCCGTGAGTCCTAGTGGAAAATTGGGATCGAGCCTAAATATGGAGCGAAAATATGGGAAGGAGCCAACGCTTTAATTCAGCAAATGTGTTTGTTAATTCAGCATTTCGCGCTTAATGTGTCCACTCAAAGGTACAAGATATAGTTTGTCAGGCAATTTGGTTCTGCTCGTAGCCCGCTGTAGATGATCCAGACCCAGTTCCACCATAAACCAAAAATCTCTGAGAATGAGTTTATTTTTAATTCTGCTGTCCCACTCGAGAAAACAATACACAATCCCAGCAGACTGTGACAGTGACACTCTGTTTACAGGAGACACAGGTCGACGTGCTGACATCAAAGTGTAAAATTTAATGTTCTCGACTCTCCCGTCAGGGGCTTCGACCCCCCGATCCTGATGTCAGGACATTTAAGCAGGTGCAATCCAACTGAGAGGTTGATTGCAACCTAAACCTGTAGTGCCTTATTACCTCCCAATACACACACTCACACGCACATATGCACACACCCTACAGAGGTATAACAGATAAAGAAGTGCGTTTATGTCATAGACATTTTAAACTATTTTCCTGGCTCAGTTTTATTAAACTCTAATCAGATTATATTATTAGACTGTATTTGATAATCTAATCTCTAATCTGTGGCCCAGTTTGTGTCAACATTGTAATCTTTTCTGCTGCGTGATGAAATAACAGACGGAGAACTTTAAGCAGTCATTTCTGTTATCTACATAAATTTTATCTCCTCTTCTTCTTCATCGTCATCATCATCTTCTTCGTTTTTCAGACGTGGTGCCGCTGCAGCCGGAGGTCAGCAGCTACCGCCGCGGACGCAAGAAACGCGTCCCGTACACGAAGCTCCAGCTGAAGGAGCTGGAGAAAGAGTACGCGGCCAGCAAGTTCATCACCAAAGACAAGCGGAGGCGCATCTCGGCCGGCACCAACCTGTCAGAGCGCCAGGTCACTATCTGGTTCCAGAACCGGCGGGTCAAGGAGAAGAAATTCGTCAGTAAATCCAAGAACAATCACATGCACGCCACTTGATGGGACCAGCGAGCCCACAACCTCTCGTATCTTCCCCCTACTCGCATACACACACACACACACACATACATATATATATATACAGTATATATACATACACACACACATGCATACACACATATGCATACACAGATTCACCTCTCTCACCGTTTTTTGGGGGGGTCCAATCAGCACACACACACACACACACACACACACGTCCCGCTTTTCATTTGAAGAGATAACGCTCAAAAAACTGTGAAAATATCGAAAAATTCACTTCACGTTTGTTTTATATGAATGTACATATATAAATATATAATATTTAAAATGATATATGTATTTCAAAGACAAGTATTGCGTTCTTTTTGCGTTTTATTCCCCCCGTCCCCCAAAACCAAATCTCAAATGGACTGACAGAGGAGGAAGAGGAGAAGGAGGAGGAGGAAGATCATTTTGATGCCATTTCACAAAGAGAACGGTCACGCGGACAGGAAATGATGTGCATAATGACATGTCGCTAACTCGAGGGGGGACTCGAACCCTTTCAAAGAGCTCACATGACTTATTTTGTTTGTGGTCTTTTTTTTTCTTTTTGTTAAGCCTTCTGATTTTCAACAGCGATTCGCGTTGTTGTTGTTGTTGTTCTTCTTCTATGTGGGATGTGTTCAGTTTAAGCCTGGGGGGTCACAGAGAGGAGAGGCTGCTATGTTGTTAATCTGTATAGTGCAATGCCTTATGTTATTTAAGTCATATTATCTCGTACGGCGAAAGATAGAAAGAAAGTGTGCATTGGAAATATATCTGTCTGTATGTTTTCCTTTGATCAGTGAAGGATTGTGTCATGCAACTGGAATGAGTGTAAACCATTAAAGTCAGTGAGTATTCCACATATACGCGCACAATGGTTCTGTTCTGTTCTGTGTCTGTCGGTGAAGAAGCCTGTATAACGTCAGTCAGTCTCTGTGAACTGTGTTGTGGTGTTGAGTTACGTCCTGGTACCGTGTTTCATAAATAAATGATGATGATGATGATGAAAATGCTCCTAAATATCAGAGTCAATCAAACCTCCAGCGTGTTTTGCCGCAGCGGTTAATATCGCGTCAGCAGAGGCGCAAACTCTTCTCCGCGAGTAAGGTTTATCTCAAACTTCGAGTGAAGAGTTTAAGCTTCTAGGTGCTTGATGAATACTTCAGGGTGTACAGGATGAAGTTGACGGGTTGTTTACGTACTTTTAATCCAGATTCAAGTCAATCCGTGTTTGTTTGTGTGGGGTGATGAGGTTTCATCTCTCCTGCACTGAACAAACACGTTCTGCTGCAGCAGCTCGGTGGAGCGTCACACGTCTTCAGGTGTGGCGGTGAATCTCTCAGCATTGGCATCCCCACCACATCTCTGCTCCCTGCCCTCTAACACGTCCGCATTTGGCATCCAAGGTGAATGAAGCCAGAGGTTCGTTACCTGTCAGCTGCAAGGCGGATGTTTGCCTGCAGGATCCTTCTTCTCTGAGGCTCCAATGCAAATCAAACTATCTCAGCATTCACGGAAGCAGAATCATGGCCGCTACTTTTCATATTCCACTGTTACACCATGTGCTGTTACACTGTAGTCGCCCTCATCTGGGGGGATATGAACATGGAATACGCCTGAATGAAACGAAAATCTACGCCGTCCGCTGTATTTAGTGTAGTCCTTAAATTTCCTCATATGTATTATATATATTACCTCTTAGATATTACAAATAAGAGCAACAGCCCACTTTGAATATTGCATGTATAGCGTCAGAACGCTACTCTTGTTTACATTTCGTTCCGTTTTAGCTCAGGTGAGTTTTGCAACGAATTCCAGCATCAAATTTGGTTCATTGACAACTTGTAATTTCTAGTTTCACAATTTATCAAACATAACACACACGCACACACGCCCCGCTAACACACACACACACACACACACACACACATATATATATATATATATATATATATATATATATATATATATATATATGCATACACACACACACACGCACACACACACACTCGCCCCTAACATAACCGCAAAGCTACTTTACAGAAGAGACCGCATGTAACTGTATATACGTGATACGATCATTGTTTTGGAAGATAAAATTATAGTATGTAGATCCAGTTGGTGATAAGAATAAAGGTCTTATCTGGCTCCGAGGCGTGTTGAAAGTAGATTCTACTAAAAAGCGCTCTCCCATATTTAGACTGCACAGGACAGAAAATAATTCAAGTTGAAGTTTCAAGTCAAACTTCAATTCATCGAGGCTCAACTCAGGTCTGTATTTATGATATTTGGACTGATAGATTTTGTCATTTAAATCAGAATAAAGCAGATTATCCCACCTGCCAGAACTGAAATAATAAATAAATACGTTTGATTCAAAATATCTCAATGTCAAATGTTGTAGCTACCGCAGATAAAACCACGCTGATAGTTTAGGATGGTATAAGAAATCACAACAAGTCACTTTTCTCCACTTTCTTCCACTTTTCCCCCCTCACTACTTCTTCTTCTTTACTCTCCTGGGCTCTGACTGTGTTTTGGAGCTTTTTCTTAAACATCAACTTCGCTCCATCTGCTCCTCGGGTTTGTTGTATTTCCATTCGCCGTGGTAAAGTTGCGGCTGTGCTCATTTTACCCTTGACCATGACTATGCCGTCACTTTGACCTTGACATCACGGCAGATTGTGAATAATAAATAGGGGGCCGGACAGCAGCGTTGGCGGTTTGTTTGTAGGCAAACAAGGTGTTATTTCCCCGTCTAGACAGGCGCCTTAATGACGGGCCATAAATACATAAAGGAGGGGAGCAGATATCCTCTGACCTGCGCGGCTGACCAGCATCTCTGGGAGCTTTGTATTAACATTTGGACTCTTTTTGTGTTTTACAGAAGTCTTCAAGAACTCTTTCTGCTCATGTGACTGCACGTGTGAAGCCACGACTGGCCCCATACACACTCCTCGGTGTGTGTGGTATTGACCACGACGGACAGGTAGGACTTTTTGACGTGTTACACACACACACACACACACACACCCAGCAGCAGTGACGATCAGCCAGCAGCCACACACACACACTCTACACAGCGAGAGGAAATGATGGCGCTACGCAGGTATGATTGTTTCTCTTCCTATATGAGTCGCTGTGGGCCTGAGTGGACTTGAGCTTTTATGGCTTTTAAACTCTGCAGAAGCAGCAGGAATAATATTTATTAATTTATATTTACAAATCTGCTCTGGTCTGCAGGAATGTAATGTTTTATATTCACTAACAAACCGGTTTTATTTTGATTTTTAATTTAGCTCAGTGAACGTGCGCACAGCGATGATCAAAGTTTGCATGAATATGCCGGTATTAAATTAAAAAGGAGTTTAATTCCTCCTGGTACATGATAATAACATAAGTGTTATGATCTTTTAGTATTTATTTATCACACAATAATTTCTCAGCCTGAATTTAGACCAAACTGACAACAACAACAAAGTCAGATCAGACAAGCAGAATTTATTATGTATTGTAATGATTTCATTTGGGTTTTACATCAATCTAATTATCTGACTCCATCTATGTTTTAGATATTTAACAAATGTTATTTTGAATTCTACATTGAGGTTTAATCAGCATTTTTCATACCTACCCAAATACGACATCCTCAAATATTAGAAAACCAAAATAACCAAATTATCCGTGTGAGCATATTCAGTTAGTAAATGAGCACAGGTCTAGTTAAGTTTCATTTTGGATGGCGGAAGTTGTTGCCTATGGTGATGAAACGCACGCGCGGAGGTTCAACAATTTCCAATGAAACCAAAGCAGAAGAACGAAATGATTCAACAAGACCCAAACACACAAACCAACAAAAACAACAATAGTTAGCTGGAGTCTGTTACATGTTGGAGAAGTTGCAGCACTGTATGTGTGTACGAGAGAGAGTGTGGGTGGGTGTGAGTGTGTGTGTGTGTGTGTGTGTGTGTGTGTGTGTGTGTGTGTGTGTGTGTGTGTATGAGGGCTGCAGGCCGCTGTCAGCACATGAGACAGGGGGCTGATAACCTCTGGTGGTGACCAGAGGAAAATATCAGGAAGTACTGCAGCTACACACCACTGAGTGTGTGTGTTCAGGTTTACCACTGAGACTGAGTGTGTGTATGTGTTTGTCTGTGTGTTTACAGCTCAAATACTTTTTGCGTGTGTGTGTGTGTGTGTTTTGATCATTTTGGTGAAATATCAACCATATTGGGTTCATCGCTTATAGCTTTTTAATGCAGCAGTTTCAGTGTAAAAGTTGCACGTGAAGCCGCGCGCGTATACATGTGTGTGTATCCTTCTACCGTTTACATCTGTTTTTATGATTTTTTTAAATTCTATTAAATTAATTCCATCCATGCTGAGTGTAGAGATGTGATGGCTGTACAGTATGACAGAACAGAGAGACAGTTAAGAGGATAATTATGTCTTTAATACCTCCGCCTGTAAGAGTGTGTGGGTGTGCGCGCGGCGATGAAATATTTGTTGTAAGAGGAGAATTAATGTGTTCAAACATGAACAGGAAGCTGGATTGTTTGAAATGTAGTATGTTTGAAATCGGCAACGGGCACAGCGAATCAGCAGTATAAGCGTTAATAATCTTGATACACACACACACACACACGGGCAAAGTTCACTTCGTATTCAACATATGACACATTACAGTGGACAAGTTTTGAATTAATATTCCAGTGAATAGTCTGAGCCCCGTTACGTCCCCATCATTATATTACGACTTTATTATTCTGAGTGACGGTCAAGTTCAAAACTATCTGCGCTCGCGTGCAGACTGTAAATTACAACAATCAAGTTTTTGGGTTAGTTTAATAATTTGCATAATTCTACATAAGCTTGATAAGCTTGTGTTTGAGTCTGTGTGTGCGTGTGTGTGCGGTATGATTGTTTTTCGTAACATCACATGTTTATTATTTACACACGTACATCTATACAAACACAATCACACAGGATTAGAGAGCGTGATTTGCGTAGAAGAATAATTTGCGTAGTTTGCTGATTTAACCAATCATGCCTTTGTATTTTATTTCTATTTTTTTTTACTGATAGTGATGTTGTGTGTGAATCAGCTCGTCCCGCTCTGTGGTGCGTGTTGTGTGCGTCCCTCGGTGGGTTGTTTTCCTCAGAGGAAGCTTTAAAACGCCTTTGCACTGGGCCATAACTGTGGCAACCTGCCTGCGCCGAATCAAAGGGAGGAAAGGGGAAGAAAAGCCCTTTGTTGGGGCTATTGCCCTGTCTGGACAGGACCAGCGGATTCCACCAGGCTCATTTCAATACCGTGCAGACAGCTGGACTAGACAGTGACCTTGACGGTGCTCTGCTCGCGTTTTTACTCAACTTTATTATTTATTTATTTTCTAATATAAATAGATTTCTATAGCAGATTTTTCCTCTTTTTTTTGGGGGGGGGGGGGTTGCGAATCGAATCAGCCCCCGCGGTTTCACATATGACATCACCGCTGCATGTGGCAAAGGTAGCGGAGGGAGTGGAGTGGGAATGCGTGCGCGCGCGGGGGGATCCGCGTGGGAGCTCATGCGGGAGCAGGAGGCGTGGAGGGCGGAGAGTCAGGAGGCGAGGAGGCGCAACACATGGGGCCTCCTTCCCCCGAGGTAACGTGTCGACTTCAGCCGGGACGGTGCTGCTCTCTCTCCCCTGTGAACACACACACTTTTCTGCTTTTCTGTTGTTTTGGGTGACTCATGATTACACACATACTGACACACACACACACAGACACACACACACACACACACACACACACACACACACACACACACACACACACACACACACACACACACACCTAAATAGCTCCCGGTGAGGGGGTGACACTCTGCTGCATTGTGAAACACGGACAGTAGATGAGTGTAGGTTTAGATGCTGTGAGGCCGGTGGATCCTCCGCCTGAACACTTGATCTTCGGTCTATTTAAGGCCTGATCCTGATCGCCTGTGCCGCGCTGGGGATCAGATATCGGCCAGCTTTGCACACTGGTATTGAAATGAATGCTAATGCTCTCAAATATCGCCACACTGGCGATTTTGCAGCACGCAGCCACGCAGTGCGGCCAACACGCATGTGCAAGATGTTATTCTAAGTCTGAGCAAATCTATTCAGAAGCCACAGCCTCATATTTTATAATAACCACATAAATTATCCTAGTTTTGTTTTATTTTTTGCAGCAGAGCTGCTGTGTTGCTATTGGATACATTCACATTAGTTTGACTTTTATGACGTCAGGCTACTGCGCCTCACTTCAAGTTGTCATAAGCTGAACAGGCGTTGCGTGCTGTGTTTTATTGCTTTTCTATTTCAACTTTATCCTATTTATTAATACATAAGTGGAGCATTTGAGTTCAATATCAAGTTCAACTCGCTGTCAGTGCAGCGTGAACTTGGCGGGAGGACTTATAGGCATAACGTGTTTGTATGAAGCTGTTAGGATCTATTTGTGTCTCTGGTCTAACTCTGTGTCACGGGTTAGTCATAGTGTTTGATGCAGTCAGAGCTTCTCTTTATAAACATACCATCATAATCCAGACATAAGCTGATGTTTATTCTTGCATAATTGCAACTTTTCAGACGTTTAAGTTGATTTGGCGCAGAGAACAATGGGTTTGTGTTCATATGTGACATTATTAGGGACAAATATGAGGCGCAAAGTGTTTGTGAATCGATCCACTGTAAGGCAGAATGCTGCAAAGACTTCTTGACTGAATTCTATCTTTCTCTTATTTGAAAATTGTGTGGAAATGAATGCACAATGGCCTAGTCAATGATAAGGATGTCTTTGAGGAGGGTTGGGCATTTTTGATGACCGGAATACCACGTTGGAATCCATCCGCCATGCATGCAGCCACTGGGCAGGATGCCTGAATCCTTTAAATTGTTTCAGCACAAAACTTCGCCCAAGATACGGCAGAGTGGCGGACTTCCTGCATGTGAAGCTGCTGTGGTGTGTAAAAAAGAAAAAGGAGGAAAAAAAAGAGGCCCATTATTGGATCAGAAGAGACGCGTCACACACGCTGCATCACAACTGCATCAACAAATCAACTAATTAGGCGAGATATAAAGCAGAGGGCCTGGGATGATTGAAACAGTTAAGTGTCCTCTGATATCTTGTAAAATTCATATAAAAGAATTGTGAGAGGTGTAACAATCCCAACAGAGTTTGGCTGTGAGCGTTTATTGGAGGTATCTGTTAAAGTTGCTCATGTGAGGTGTGCTAGAGAATCTGATTTGAAATATACCCTCTTAAAGTAACCTTATAGAACACCGTCCCCCCTTTTACACAGCCACTGGCTTCAACCTGCTGACCCCCGCTACTGTAAATACGAGAGTAGAGCCGCAACGAGCATCAGTCTTTCCTTAAAACAAGCTTGTAAAATAGGGACATCACAGCTTTATGTGACGCGGAATTCAACCGTAATTTGCTGGGAAACAAGTTGTCATATGCAGCTCATGAGCTTCAAGACAAATAAATAGTTTTCATAAGAAAGGGCGTTTTAAAACTTTGCTCCAGTTTATAAAGGCGTTAAACAGGGCCGTGGACAGTTCCTGCAGTGTGTGTGACACACACACGCTGCTCGACTTCCTACGGGGTCTGCGGGGCTCGATTGGAGCAAAACAAAGATTCTACATTTTAATAAAAAGGTTTATAGTATTTTTAAAAGCATATAAACCGCTGTAATGCAAGAAGTTAATGTTTTGTTTTGTCTGAGATTGACCAAGTGGGTGGTACCATGTGTAGCAGAAGTTGCTCTGGTCACGTGGTTTGGGGATGACCAATCAGGTGCCCCTCCAGGTTTAACTATGTTAAATGTCAGATTGCAATAAACTAGAAGCTGTTGGTCGGGCCCGCGGAAATGGGCGAGCATAATCTCCTTAATCCAGGGTTTGTGGGACCTTTGGTAAACATCCACACTGGAGACACGTTTTACTTTCCGAATTTTAGAGCCTCTGGGGGACAACTGGCGGGGCTACCGTCTCTCTCCTACCCGAGAAGGGACAATGTTTGCTCCCTCCCGTGGAATCCGTCGGAGCCGTGCAATGGATACTCTCAATCCTACTTTAGCAGCCCCGTGTCTATTAATCCGTCTTTCAACCGGTCGTGTGAAATCAGCAGACCAGAAGATGGCAAATGTTATTACAGCAACGGCAGCGCGAATAGGGAGACCTGCTCAGGTGGCAGCAGCCTGAAGCGGGAGGACAGGGCGAGAGACACATCATCCCTGCCGTCTGAGCACGGGATGCACGGCGGCATTGGCTCCGCCGCCGCCTTTTCCAAGTACGATTACGGGACCGAGCAGCTAACGCAAGATCCGCCATCCTGTCAGTCTCTGGAGTCCGACTCCAGCTCCTCTCTGCTCAACGAGGGCAGCAAGCCTCCATCCGGCGACACACAGACCCTGGTGTCACCGAGTAGCCATTCGAGCAACCTCGCTGCAGGCGGAGGTGGGTGCACTTTGACTCTCATGTTTGCTTTATTCTGTCATTTGCATTGTTTCTGCTTTGCACCCGCTGCTCCGCACCGCCATTAGAGCTCGTTATCCCGATGCACACTTTGCTTGCTTAGATTCTCCTGCAGGGCACTTGCGTGGTGCGCAAACGCCACTAGGGGTTGCCCTAAAATACTCCACATACACACACACGCACCCACACACACACACACATATATATATATACACACAGCATGTGGCTTGATACAGTTATCGATAACCGCACCAAATCATATCGCCTATCAGGCCTTTAAACATCTGATCAATCCTGTGAGTTTAACCCCGCGAGCTGCAGATCGAAGTGCACGATTTGTGGATTTTTTTTGCTAATATATGTGCAATAATACACACAGATTAGCGTTGATTTAACTGCACCCTGCATCAAATAGAGATAATGGAGTTTTGTTTTTTAATGACTCGTAAACAGATTTAATATCTGTCGCTCTGTGCTCGAGGATTCAAGCTTTGGAACTCGCACAGAAGTAGAGCAGTTTGCTAGCACGGCTTCATTGACACTAAATAAATGTAACTTTAAAAACTGTAAAAACTTTGTGCAACACACACACACCAACACACACACACCAACACACACCTCGCCGTGTATCTATAGTGGCCTCTGTGTAGGACTCTGAAAACGATGTAAAATACTGTCCTACACGCATGTAAACAATCCTGATAACTGGGCCGGAATACAGACAGATCAAAACAGAACCTGTTTGTCTCTGTGTGGGTGTGTGTGTGTGTGTGTGTGTGTGTGAAGTCACAAACAGGGCGTCAGGTCACAGAATAGCAACGTAAATAATCCTTAGGTGTTGTTATTCTCTACACATTGGAGCGATGTTGTCCTAATTGTCGCAGGCACTTTAGGAGGCAGTCGGTGCTTTAAAGCGCGACTGTGACGCTACTCAACTTAGATTCATAAAGAATATGAATTTCCTGCATAAGCTTTCTTCTTTAGTATCACGTTTAAACCCCCATAAAGTGCATGTTAACCTCACTTAGCCTACAGTATGGCGAGTGCCCCCACGGTGCCCAGCTCACGCCCCTGTAGGCTGCTCATAACCTTGGAGGTGACCGTGATTTTGCAACTCTGGTGACTAATGCCGTTGTATGCACCCCCCCCCCCCCCCTTCCCCCCTTCCTCACCCCACCCCACCCCATCCCCCCGCTCCCCCATCCCCTCCCCACCTTCCCCCTCAAACACCCCTTCACTCCCCCCCGCACCCTCCTCCAGGTGCCCCGTGGTACCCGATGCACACCCGGACCAGAAAGAAGCGCAAACCCTATTCCAAGCTGCAGCTGGCCGAGCTGGAGGGCGAGTTCATGCTGAATGAGTTCATCACCCGGCAGCGGCGGAGGGAGCTCTCCGACCGGCTCAACCTCAGCGACCAGCAGGTCAAGATCTGGTTCCAGAACCGCAGGATGAAGAAGAAGAGACTCATGCTGAGGGAGCAAGCGTTGGCCTACTTTTAGAGATGCAGCAGAAGGTGAATCGATAGGCAGTAAAAAAAAAAAGCCAAGCATTCTTCGCTCCCATAGGTTCGCATGCACTCATCTGTCCATCTTTACATTGCAGAAAATTCTAAGTATTACTTATTTGTTTTCGAGCCCATAGAACAAGTTTCCAAAACTCTATAGAGCCTTTATGATGTCAGTAAGACTGCCTGCCGCCCTGGTTTGGTTACAACCACACAAAGCTGTGAGATTAGAGTTTTCTCTTATATGCCGTGTATAGGGTGCACCCATGGGGTCGCAGCCCGCCGCCTGAAATGTGCTATCCACGTGACGCGTAATGACAGCGGGCACTCAGCTGGGAACGAGGGGAGAAAAAGCGATTAAACAAACAGCAGAATGAGTCAGGAGGCCCGGATTAGCAGGGTGGAGCCGCCACGCACACACGCACACACACTCTCACACACGCACACACACGCACACACACACTCTCTCTCACACTCACACACTCACATACTCATTTCTTTGAGTGTGTTTGTGTGTGTGTGTGTGTGTGTGTGTGTGTGGAGGGGGTCTTCCACTGTTTAGAGGAAGATCACTCCTATCTCCTCTCCATAGTTTTGGCCACGTGTGGGCACGTTCACGGTCACGGGCAGTAAGTCTGAGAGTGTGTGAAGGCTGCACGAGGAGAGGTAGACGTCACACACACACATCCACATACACACACATACACACATATAGATCCATACATTCATACATACATTAAAACGAATTAATAGCCACGACTTGGTGCGCTTGTGAGTGTCTAAGGGTATTTTTTGTTACTTTATTACCGTTCAACTTGTCTTAACAGCTTCACCGCGAGCTCGTGCGTCGGTTACGTTACATGTCTTGACTTTAGTGACATCACCGTTTCCACACGGGTTAAGCTGCTATAACACGACTTTTTCTTCTTCCTCTTCTTCTTCTCTGTCTTCTTCTTCCAGATTGTGCCAGTATTCTATACGATACACACCGTTATGGAAATATTTAACTAAAAATAGTCACGTTTATATACGACAACTTGGTCAAACAAGGAAATAGCCTAAAATAAATTCCCACCGGGGGAAAGAATAATTTTTAGGCCTAAAAAGAGAATTACTAATTCTTGGTGCGCGTGGTTATAATAAATCGATATGTAGAAATATATAGGAAAGGTCCTACCAGGCCTCCGTGTGTGCGCCCTGATTTGCGGGGAAATGCGGCGCATCCTCCGTCATGTATAACGAGTCAAGTATGTATTTGCAGCATGTTATTGATGTGAAATAGCTATAAGTGATGTTCTGCGGGCCACTTTCTCTGTAGATAACTTTGTAATACATTTATTTCTGGACATATCAAAAATTATCACAACTTTAAATAAATAAGGGATTTTAACACAGCCGTCTATAAAAAACATTATTATTACTATTATTATTATTATGATTCTTCTTCTTCCATTTGTTTGAGTGAGGGCGGTTGGCCTGTGTAGGCCCGCGTTATGCTCCCTGCAATGTGCTCAGTGTTGTCTTTCTTTACCTTGTACTCGTGTATAACTTTGTAAAATGGAAATATATATGTTACTTATTTGCATCCTATTTGAGGATTCCTCTGGCTATGTACTAGTGTTTTACGTTATTTCGTTGTCCGTCTTGTACAATATCGCATTCCATATAATCGCCTCTAATGTGGTTCGTGAGGGTTCGAGACGTTGGCCTGTGTATGTTTTACTGCCATGAGTGGATCGAAGAATTGAAGAAATTCTCTCTTGTTGTTCCCATTCAGAGAGAGGGAGAGAGAGAGTGTAGATAGTGTCTCTCTCTCTCTTCAGTCGAAGAGTTGGTTGTTCTCGTTCCTTTCTTTCATTCCCGTCACTGCGCTTGTAAGGATTGCTACGTTGTCTTGTAAAAGTAATAATGATATGAATGTATATGCGTAAGGTCTTCAATAAACAGAATATTGAAACGTTTATTGCTGTTTCCTCAGTGTGTCATTGGGTCGCCGCCCTGCATACTGTGTGTGTGTGTGCGTGTGTTTATTTCACATCAGAGGTGACCTGTTATGCTCTTTCAAACACACATGGTTGTATACATGAACGTGGTGTTTAGAGGTTTAGCCTGTGTGTGTGTGTCTGTGTCCGTGCTGTGTAAGCAGGTACAGGCCGCTTACACACACACACACACACACACAAACACACACACTGAGGGAGCTTTCAATGCAAAATGGCGGCCAGATACATATTCTCAGCCCCAGCTTGCATTGAATGTGATCCAAATATGCGCAGCAGGCCGGAAACGGTACACTGCAACATGAACCAAGAGTCCTGCTGCACATTTACTCTCAATTCCCCCAATATGAGGTTTGTCTGTGGAGCCCATCGGTGTCACTGCTGTGCTGCGAGCCCATAACAGTGCAGCTAAACACGCTCCAGCTCTGTAAAGCAGTAATAGGGTTACACCCCAGTGCTCCATATAGGCTCGACGCCCCTGAGCATCCACATCCTCTGCTTTGCATTATGGATCCATACACGGCGCGGTTACACACCGAGGCGCCGTTTTGTGCGAACACACACACATACATGCAGATCCGATAAGATTCTCTCTCTCTCTCTCTCTCTCGGTGAACATCTGTGGAAAAGAGACCGTTTTATAATAACACACTCCAAGCTCTCCCTGCTGGTAAGGGAGTGTAAGGCTATGCAGCCCAATGCAGATCAGCTATGTGAGCCTCTGACTAAAGCAGCTCGCGTGCATCTGCCACAGCTCCCAGGTTTAGTTCAGCTGGAGTCAACTTGTTTTATCTGACGTCATATGTTGGCATTTCGGTGACCTGTGACCCTGCAGGGATCCTTCTGCACACCCTGTGTTTGTATCCATGGCCTCACTGAGTAAGTCTGCGTGATCGCAGCACCAATGTTGCCACCAACATGACAACAGCTCATTTTCCCAAACTGAATCATTTTGCTTAGCAACTTATGAACATTTGATCTGAACATTTTGCAATATATACTGTATATACAGCGTTTTAGATTGAGTAGAGGAAGTCACAGAAACGTCTCCGGCGCTTTGCACCAATACTATACTGGCTCTCTGTTCGTATGTATATAGTATATATTTATATGTATGATCTGATCTCTGTCTCTGCTCTGCACTCTTATTTCTGTATTTAGCTTGAGCTTTATTTGTGCCAGATCCCCCTGCAGGGCACAGATCCGCACCCTCAGTCGCTCCGGACGCCCCAATGTTTTCAGACATATATATAGAAGGCAAAAATAATTGTAAATCTTAAAAGCGAATATATGTGTATGTATGGGATATCTATGTGTCGTATCTATATAACAGCTATTTTATAATTGTTGTTAAATGTTCTGGGAGAGCAAACCGCGCGCGTTATAGCTCACTGCGTCAGTTTGCAGATAAAATTATCCAAATGTACGAATGAAGTTTTAACATCTCTAACTGTGTAATCTGTGTAATTAACTACAAATTGTTAGAGTTGTATAATTGTCTCATTTGGTCTGCAAACGAGGCTGAGGCCACGAAGCTACAAACACGTCACTGTTACTGTAAACTGGACAAATGCTCCGCGCGCATTTACGCGTCTGTTAAAAAGGCGCTTTGACGAATCCAAAGAGTTTCATTTGGATCATAACTAGCTTTAATATTTTCACACGCTTACTCACCGGCGTTACAGGGACTGAATTAGAATAGTTGACTTAGTATAATAAGAGAAACGCGAAAGTAAACAGTCCTACCTGCATGTTTACGCACGCAGGGCGACACTGCCACGTTTTTGTGAGCCGAACTATTATTATAATATTATATTCTACAGTCTGATGTGACGTTAGACGTGGTTTTGTTGCACTTTATTATTAACACAGACTTAGATTAAAGTGTGTGTCACATTTCTTATCTCAGCCTGTGTGTGTCTGTGTATGTCTCCGTGTGTGAGCGTGACATATTTACATTTATACAGAGAATTTCTTACTGATGCATATATTTGTGAATAATCTTCCAGATCACAGCGAGGAACAGTTAGTAGAAAATACTGCGCTTTATTATATTTACTGTCTGTCTCTGCGGGCAAAACGGCACAAAGCACAGGGAAGTGTGTGTGTGGAAATATAGGTTAAGCACGAGACTAATATATATAATGTAAATAATATATATGAGCACATTCATCTCTAGTTACATCAGCTGAGCGTCAACGTGGATTTACTATAGTGTGTTTGTATTGTATTGTGTTGTGTTGTGTGAAGCAAATAGGAATTAAGTCCAGTCAAACAAGCTTTGATTTCTACACAGTGTGACTCATGTTTGGTATCGAGATGATGATGATGATGATGGTGGTGATGATGATGATATGTTGTCTTTGTGCCAGTCCGGGTTTTCGTGCTGTGAGCTGCTGTGATGTTTGACTTTGACTTCCAAATGGCGGCTATAAGGCAGCAGGAGAATAAGTCAACGTCTACTTTTAACTTGAACTTCAAATTACACGTTGTTGCTGTTGTTGCTGTGTGGGGCTTCACCTGTGTGTTTACATTTGGCTCTGTCTCTTCTCGTCTCTGTGTGTGTGTGTCTTTGTAATGGTCAGTAGGCTTACATGCTGCTGGAAACATTTATTTTGACCATTCGGTTCCATTGAATCCTTCCCTCGCCACCCTTTTCTCTAAAATTAGCCCCAAAAAGTGTCTCAGCTCGCCTTTCCTGCTCCTTCAATCAGCATATGAAGGTGATATGATAGAAAAAAAGGGCCCTGACATGTTTGGATTGCGGACAGGGGGGAATCTCCGCAGGCTTTGCAGCTCTTTACAATAGGCCTTTGAGCACTTTTGACTTTGAGACTGACTAAATCTGTTTATGGCGGCCTGTCTCCGCGTCCCAAAGGTCAGTGAGCTTCACGGTGCCCTTCGCAGAGAACTTGTGTGGCATGTGGTCTGCGTCCCCCGCCGCCCCTCTTCCGTTTATGGTACGAAGCTGGCTGGAGAAATAGAAAGCAATGTTATTCCTGCTAAAGTGTGTGCGTGCGGGGGAGTGTGTGTGTGTGTGTGTGTGTGTGAGTGAGTGGGGAGAGTGTGTGTGCGTGTTAATGTGATAGAGAAGGATAGAGAGAGAGAGGGGAGAAGTAGAATGCTAAACGTGGCAGATCCATATCTTGTCAATCCCCCTTTTTTTCTGGGCAAATATTACTCGTATCGATTTTGATATGATGTGAAATGAGTTCTGGAGCTCTATGTTCCAGCGTCCATCAGCTTCTCGCTCTGTTTGTGCTGCAGCGAGCATCTAAACCCCGCATGGTTTCATTGCAGGCTCGGAGGAGCTAAAGCTGCCCGACCATTTGTCCCTATAATGGAAAGAAAGAGAAAAGAAATCCCTCATTTTCAAACTGATTTAGCTCACAATCTCAAATCGATATCTCATCTTTATCGATTTCTTTGTTCTGGTTTTGCTCGTTCTAGTCTCTGCGTTTGATGTGCCCTTTTTTTGTGTGTGTTAGGATTCCAGACAAAAACACTAGATGCGGCGCGTTCTAATCTGTCAGTTTTGTCTTGTTGTGGTGTGTGTTCCTGTTTGTTTGCCTCTTCTTCTGCTCTGCTCTTTCCTGCTATCTGCGTGGTTCCGTGTGTCAGAGCTGGGCCGCCGGTCCGGTCCGAGCAAGGCCGGGACTGAGTGAAGGTCAAGTCTGCCTGCATGTATGCCAGCCGCTCAGCATGCAGCGCGATCTGGCGATTTGGAGGAAGATGGAAAATATGACGCCACCTGTTCGAGTCGTTCCGCCAAAGGCTGAGCGCGCGCGCTGCCTGGCCTTGACGGCTATATTTTTATTGTAAATAAATATGAGTGTGTTTTATGTGGGGCTACCTCTGTGTTTAGAGCTCTGGACTCTGAAGAATCGTTTGGAAAATCTGCAGCTCAGACGACAAAGCAAAACATTAGCTCTAAGTGTTTGAGCAGGCAGATGAGCGATATGCGAGTCTGTAGCACGAAACCCATAGCTTCTATTTTAGGTGCTGGTGCGGTGCGAGGCAGCATAGACTAAAATAATACTTTTTGACCCCCGGTGTGAAAAAAAACTCCGAGTGTGGATCATCTCCGTGCAGCTGGAGCTTCAACACACACCACCACACCCACACACACACACACCAGGAGACACACATGATCAGAGTTACTATCACAACTATATTTAGTTTGGAATTCCTCGATTGTAGCCTCCTGTATCCTCCTTTATTTACCTAATTTTCTGTTTTATTTACAGAATATTTAAGTATAATATTTTACATAATATTCATAATTGCAGCATGACAACGTTGCGTCAGAAAAATGGCCTTTTGAGGCTTTAATTTACAAAGTGGGGAGTTTAATTCTGCTACAAATCTGCATAATTATAATTGTATCTATTGACTGAATACATATGAATGATATAATCTTTCCCATATGAGAAGCTGTTATATTATCATTAGACTGTTTATCTCGCCTGTTAATCGACAGGTTTCCAAACTAATCTGTGCGTAAAGGTTCATGCGTAATTGTGCGTAATTTCTTAACCATCCTTAGTTAATGTTTGATTGTCAGGGACGCTGGATTGTGCATAAACACTGGACGCGCTGATAAAAGGGCGTCGTGAATATTATGCATGTGTTTGCGCTCTAACAGAGGATTCCTTCAATGTTTATAAATATTTAGTCATGTGACGGGCCTCGACCTCAGCGCGCACAGACTCCATATCAAACACTAACGCTTATTTCATCCGCATCCGGTCTTAATTGGAGATATTCGAGTATAGTGATGCGTCCCAAACAACCCAGACAGGATGTGTAGTCTTTGGGTTTTGTTTGTTGTGTGAAATCATTTAATATTTGTTAATAATGCAGTGAAGCGGTAGTTGTGGAAGCTTTATGTCGCGGTGTTTGGGGGGCAAAGACACTCTGGAGATCCGCTCGGACGCACCGGCAGCTCGGCCTCATCCCGGAGCTGCTGCTGCTGCTGCTGCTGCTGTTGCTGTTGCTGCCGGTGCGGCGCTTCACGCACGGTGCGTTCAGTGACAACACGGCGCTTTAGTGTTGCTTCAAAGTGTTCGAGGCTCGTACACGCAAGTTTAACTGCCCGACTTACATCCAATTAAACTTCTCTGGGCCATGAGGGGACAGTAATATGATTACACACACACACACACACTCCCCACTTTTAACCCGGACCTCGGCTAACTGTGCAGCTTCCTGGTGAAATGCGCCCATTGTATGTGTGTGTGTGTGTGTGTGTGTGTGTGTGTGTGTGTGTGTGTGTGTGTGTGTGTGTGTGTGTGTGTGTGTGTGTGTGTGTGTGTGTGTGTGTGTGTGTGTGTGTGTGTGTGTGTGTTGCATCATTTGGCCTGGGATTTATTGTGTTTTTAATCCAAAACACTCTACCCAGCAGTCACGCAGTAATTAATGCGCCATTTTTGGAACCGGTAGCTCTTCTTGTCAACAAAGGGGTGACGCAGCTTTAGCGTTGTAATTATGGTGCGAGGTAGCGAAACATAGCTTAAATTCCACACACACACACACACACAGAGAGAGTCGTAAAGTTAGTGTTCCAACAGTGATATTTAAGCGAAGAATGGCGCATATTTGTGACACCTCTGCCTGAGAACCTCCACGGCAACACCCAGTACTGCACAGGGTGGATTAAAAGCTGCAATGTTCTTATTATTGTTCTTATTTTTGGTCTGGGACAGTCATTATAGGATCGAATGTTCTCGGCTCAGATCACTAACATTCAGCCATTTGCGTGCAAAGTCTGCAAACGCTCTCCTGCTTGATTTGGTGCAAGCAGATAAAACTTTCCTGGGTCCTACTGCTCGCAGAATATCCATCAGCTGCTGCGAGGCGTCTATCCCCATGTGTGTGAAGTAAACACGCGTTAATCCACTGTGTGTGTGCGTGTGTGAATGCACCGAGGCAGGGAGTGACAAGGTTAAAATCCCACGGAAAGACTGGAGAGGCCATATTTGTTACATGATGACGAATAATGCGACAGATTTTCACAGAAGTTTGATTTGAAAGCTTGAATTCCTCTCACACACACTGTAGCTTTTAACCCAAATATCCACCTGCATGAATCTGCTGCTTTAACTCGATGCTTTTTACTGCGTTATTCATTATTTATCCCCTCGGATTACACATTATTGCTAATAGGCTTCATTTACTAACGTTTATAGGAAGAAATGACTTGACATCATTGTTTTGGACACACACATTCATACACACTTTATTTGCTCCGTTGCGGCACAAACACTTTGCGGGTTTTTGTCTGATCACTGCGGGGGAAAGTTTAATCTGGCGTGATGATGGAGTGAAAGTAGAAATGTTAGTGAGGCGCAGAAACAAGACACATTTAACTTTAACGCCTTTAATATTTACACTCTGATTAAATACACAATATGCACTTATGCGTGTTTCAAAACAATGTGACGTTTAATGTGTGGAACTGCCGCCGCAGCATGGGTCCGCGCAGGCTTCCAGGGCCGGGATGTGGACATGAATGTGGACCTGAAAGCTACTTGTTCACCACGCAGGGAGAGTTTTTGACTCCACGACGGCTCTAATCAGTCAAACGCTTTTTGTTGCGTTCACTTGTCATGTTCACACTGTCTGTAATTTTGGTTAGTTTGACGCAAATGTTTGGCTTTGCTACAATGTGTAAACAGCGACAGCGCCGCTTTATAGCTCCATAAATACTCCTATAAATGTTGCATTATTCCAATATAAACTCATCCAAAACTAAATAAAAAATATACTACAATTAATAAGAATAAATACACGCGTGCCCCATATATTCAGAGTGAGTACACCTGGATGCGTGTTTATTTTATTTTTTGAAGAGGCTAAATATGTTAGCAGCTATATTACCGAAATCCAAATTCCTCTCATTCTCGCTGTTTACGGTTTTCTATAGAACAAAGGGATTTAACGTTACTACGGCCATTCTGGGGTTTATGGTGGAGGTAGAGAGGATTTTAGTGGTCAAATTCAAGTGCTGTGTCTGGACAGCTGTCTGCTTTCTTTGTACTTGGATGCAGGATGCATCATGTGAGTCAACCTTTTGTCTGTTGGGGCAGTAAACAAGCTAATGCCAACGCCACCTTTCTGCACCAACACGCCTGATGAAGATCCCGCTCACAGAGGAAGAACCAAACACACTCACTTTGTTTTCCATTATTTTTAAACAACGCAGGTGTCCCATAAGTGATCCTAGTGGAGGCGCTGGTGTTATTGGGATATCGGATAATAATTCAGCAGTCTATTGAAACATTTAGGAAGTGGCCTATAATCATAAACAAAGGGCCATCATATTAATTTCACCTTGTGATGGTATCTGTTAGTCCATAAAGGCTCCAAAACGGCCCTCGACAGTACAATTAAAAGTTTACAATGACGCAGGAAAGAACACGCAGGCGCATCTTTTCAACCGAACCGCTCATTTTATTACAATTTATTCAAAAGAAACAACATCTTCGTCTTTTTTCTATCAGGCATCCAGATCGCAGATAAACAGCGACGATCTAGTGGAAAATAAAAAATGATCTTCGCAGCTCTGCACATCAGCTGGGACTTGTTTAATTTTAGAGGGAGAAGTGCATCTCCATTCATGCTGCTGGTCAATAGTGCTGAGACACAGCGGGCTGAGCCCAGGCTCATACTGGGGGAAAATATGCTGCACCCAAAACATTAAATTTTATCGACAAATAAGCCCAAGGAGACTTTCCTTATCAATTTGTCTATTTGCCACCCTGACTGCCTCCCATATTTTGTTGATATTCTTCTGGAAGCTGTCAATAACTGCCCCAAACTGCAGGGATCGTGCTGAAATCAGCACTTTGAGGGGAATAATTAGCTTTGTCTGCGTTTGTGTTTATGTCTCCTTATGAGTTTTTGCCCACACGGAGGCGATGCTTGGTCCCAGGACCTCGGTGCTGCATGGAGCTGCTGCTGCTGCTGCTGTCGTCCTCCTCTTCCGTGGGCTCTGTCATGATCCAAAGTCAAAGTGGACGCAGAGAGAGAGAGGGGGAGAGAGAGAGAGACAGAGAGAGGGAGAGAGTGGGCCGAGCACACTGTGTATGCTGCACTCAGCCTCAGCGTGCAGGGCTCAGCTGCCTCTGACTAGATTATGTATCAAATGCATAATTACGCAGTTGCCCACCTCTGATCTGACAAGGGGGCTTTACATTTGGTGAGGGGTTGATTCCGAAAATTAGTTAAAAATAAACACACCAGGCTTCTACACATCTCTGTTTTAACAGTGGGTGGGTGTGTGTGTGTGAGCGAGCGAGAGAGAGAGAGTGTGTGTGTGTGTGTGTGTGCAGCAGGGTCATAGCTGCCATTCTAAAATAGAAAAAGGGGCTAAAAAGCAACAAGAAAAATCCCATGTTGGACGCGTCTGATCCCCATGAGGAGACCTCTGCATTCACAGGCTAATGTGTGAAAATGTCCCGGCCGGTGTGTGTGTGAGTTGGAGGCTTTACTCGAGTGATCCACTGTGATTGTGAAACTTCTTGTAAATAGTGGAAGGATAATGGTGCTCATGGGATTGGTTTTTTTTAACGGTTTCGGACCTAATTTGGGCCGCATTCATGCCGACTATACAACCTGCTTTCACTCCATTGTGTCCATGTGCCTGTGTCAGTAATAATAATCCCTCTTTCCAGCATCAAAACACAACATAAATGCTATTGCCAATAGTACTCCAGAGAGAGGAGGGGAGAGTAATTCAATAATAGAATAGTGATGGTATATAGTAACAGTAATAGTATATAGTAATAATAGTAATAGCAGTAATCCTTACCTGTAAAACTCCCATAACTCTCTAAAATGTATTAGGTTGCAGTCTGTGCTCAGGCTGCTTAAGGAGCTTAAGCTGCTCTGCTAGCCGCCACTAGCCTGGGAGCATAAACAGAGCTCATATTCGCTCTAATTGTCATAAGGCAGCAAACAGGAATCTGTTACTGGTTTTCCTGGAGCCCCTGTGGTGTTCGAGAATTATTCGTTTGAACCTCCTGGATCTTACCTAAAGCCAACCACTCCTACACATCCAACTCTTCCAAATTGATATATGACAATATCTACTTTCGATCACGTGTCTGCGGGGCGACTTAGACGGATTGCGCGTCATCTCGCCTTCCCAAATTTCTCCCTTCTGCTGCAGCTCGTATCCAAAACATCTATCTATAGTCGGGAGTACAGAGAGAGGAGAGAAAGATGTTTAACTCGGTGAATCTGGGCAACTTCTGCTCCCAGACGCGCAAAGACCGGACATCCGAGTTTGGGGACAGGACGGGCTGCGCGTCTAACATCTACCTCCCCAGCTGCACCTACTACGTTCCCGAGTTTTCCGCCGTCTCCTCGTTCCTTCCGCAGGCCCCGTCCCGGCAAATCAGCTACCCTTATTCCACGAATCTGTCCCAGCCGGTGCGGGAAGTTTCCTACGGCTTGGACCCGGCCAGCAAATGGCACCACAGAGGCAACTACGCGTCGTGCTACTCGGGAGAGGATCTGGTGCATAGGGACTGTCTTCCGCCATCCACCATGACAGAAATGCTTATGAAGAACGAGAGCGTGTACAGCCACCACCATCACCATCACACCCACCCGGGCTCCAATCACCCCTCCACAGGTTTCTACTCCGGCGTGGGGAAGAACAACGTCCTCCCGCAGGGCTTCGACCGCTTCTTCGAGACCGCGTACTGCAGCAGCACGGACAATCAGTCGGACAATTGTTTACAAAAGGGCGAGGGGGGAAAGCTGGAAAGCGACTCTCCGCAGCAGCAGCAGCCGCAGCAACAACAACAACAGCAACAACAACAGCAGCAGCAGCAGCAGCCCGCAGCCTCCGACGCCGGAGCTCCGGAGCGGGAGAAGGAGCCGGAGGATGAGGAGGAGCAGCACACAAACTCGGGCTCGTGTACGTCTTCCTCCGCCACGACCAAGGACGGCAGCGCCAGCAAGAGCAGCCACTCGAGTAGGTATACCGAGGCAGTAAAATGGGGGGAAGGTTAAGGGGACCAGCCCGGTGTTTTGTCGGTCAGATTTTATGTGGAGTTTTATAAGCATTCAAAGGATTTTATTATAACCCTACAAAGCTCTTTCTTGCAACGAGAAGAATTTTTACGATGGGAAAAAGGCGCTTTGGAAGAAAAAAATGAGGATGTTATACACAGATCGTGTGTATGAGGACAGTGTGTGAAATGTTTTAAAGACAGAGAGCTATTGTGACAAACGCTCACTTTGATCGTGAACTTGCGTTGGGCATTTTTAAGGGGGATTTTCCTCGTTGGGCTGTCGCGAGTAAAAGCCAATTGGGCAGAACATCGCTGCTGGCGTCTCTTCTCCCCGCACAGAGAATAACTGCTCGCACTATTACAGACTTTACGGTGAAATGCGTATATCCATATCTATGTGTGTGTGTGTGTGTGTGTGTGTGTGTGTGTGTGTATCTATCTATATATCTGCTACCTCACACACTACCTCTGTGACACACGCACACACACACACACACACACACACACACTGCATGAATCAGTGCAGGCAGGCAGTCAGGCAGGCAGGCAGCAGTGTTATGCTCCGGCCATATGAGGGGAGAATGCACAGCTCTGCAATTTCTGCTCTTTCCCCTGTAAAGCTCCATATGCAGGTTCCCCCCCGCCCACCCTCCTCCTACCCCCTTCAAAACACTCCTGCTTCCATTTTGCGTCCCAGTTGTGCGCCGTTTTACGTTACTATCGTTACTATCGAGCCCCCGGAACGACCGACAACCGGAGCTAGAATGATGCCTGATTTGATGTGCTGAGATGCCGGTATCGATTGCAGCACAGCACCGGCTCCCTGTAGCGTTTAGCCTCACATACACACACACACACACATATATATATAGGGGCTGCAGATAGAGGCTACAAAAAGAACAATAAAGGCAGCAGCAGCATGTCATGTATTTGGTAGGACGGTTCAGGGCAGCATGCAGGCCGAGGCGAGTGCCAGAAGATAGTGTAAATTGTTATTTTAGCAGCAGAGGAATGTGACGCACATAATGCGGTGATATACTTTTGTTGTTGTATTTTTATAACAGATAAACACGTACTTAGACGCTGTAAGTTGATATTATTTAGTCGTAAGCGTTTGGGATATTTTAACTCTCTGGTTTATCTGATAGCCTGTAAGCTACTTTGCTTGGTCAATGCATCACTGCCTCCCCTAGATTCTCTCTCCACCCCCCCTCCATCCCCCTCCTTAACCTCCACATCTATTGCATTATTTAGAATTAAATTCCCACCACCTTCCCTGTTATCCCCCTTGATTTTATTTTAATATTCTTATTTGTTGGGGTGTTTCTCCGAATGCAGGCACGCCGCGCACACGGAAGAAGCGGTGTCCTTACTCCAAGTTCCAGATCCGGGAGCTGGAGCGGGAGTTCTTCTTCAACGTTTACATCAACAAGGAGAAGCGGCTGCAGCTCTCCCGCATGTTGAACCTCACCGACCGCCAAGTAAAAATCTGGTTTCAGAACAGGAGAATGAAAGAGAAGAAGCTGAGCAGGGATCGCCTGCAGTACTTCTCGGGAAACCCCTTACTGTGAGCCGGGCGCGCAGGGTGTCGCCGCCGCGGTCAGTGACATTAAGGCCTCCTGCTCCTGTTTCACTCAATTGTAATCGTGGGCATTTTTTTGTTTTTCTAAAGGAGCCCACGTTACCCCAACCGTGCAATGTTAAAGTGGACAGCAAAGGGGAGGAAAAAGTCGCCATTTTCTTGTTGTCTGCGGGCAAGCAAGCAGCAGCAGCAGAGAGAGAGAGAGGCCTGTAGAATAATCATTTATACCTGAATATGTCCCTCTATTTATCACCATTCTCCATTGTGTTTATTCTATTGTTCATATAGACGCATCATTTGTTAAAAAAATATGAAATGTATTGCGCAGACATCTTTTAGCCCTATACCCCCGCCTCCCTCCCCCTTATATACGCTCTGGTTCATGTATATAGTCCAACATTATCTAATTATTTCTCGACCAGAGCCTGAAAAACAAATTATAGCGAGGATCTCCAGGCTGCATTTTTTTGGTTTTCTTTTTTTTTTTTCGCCATCGAGAACTGTGACGTCCAATCTGTGAAAGTATAACCCCCAGCCTCCTTACAGACACACACACACACGCACACACTCCCACCCAGTGTACAGAATAGCCTATATGCAATGTGCATTCGTGACTGTAAATAGGTCCATGTTTGACCCCCCACCCCTCATCTTGACCCCCCCCCCCCCCCCTGCTGCTATTTTTTTTCTTCAGTCAACTGCCCAACACAACTTTTAACAGCTTTAAAAAAGAAAAAAAAATCGCCAGCACTCGTTAAATTATTTTGCTTAAAAGAAACCTTGGTGCTTTTTGATTCCACAGAGGAGAAGCAGACTGTCGGCCTGTGTATTCATTAATATAATAATAATAATATGTAATAAATACAAACCTATAGGCAAAAATCCCAACGACTATGTGCTTTTTGTGCCATTACGATCACAACAATCACAACAAAATATCACGATGCATTTATCGCTAATATACGAATCATCTCAACAGAGGCACAAGCGATATTTTGCGCAATATTTGGCAACTTTTCTTCTTGACCAATTTCCAAGGACACACACACACGCACATAGACACACATACACATACACACACACACACCAAACACACTCGCTGGCTCGCTAGATGTCTCCGAGTCTGTTTTTGGATTCGAGTTTTTTGCAGCAAAGCGTGTCTAAGGAAGAGGCACCGACTGCTCTAGATGTTAGGAGATGTACAGAGCGACAGAGTGGAATATTTAAGCTCTTTTTAGTGCCCACTAAACGCGATCGCCACTCTTGTCGTCTAGACACCGTCATAAAGACAGAGGCACTAAATGGCCTATTTTTCCCCCCCTGTCTTAATTGCACCGTCTGTTCGGGGGGAATGGCGTTCACTTCCGCAGTAAACAGTAAACAAGCCAGTCTGGATGTCCGAAGGGGGAAAACTTTGCTGCTCAAAGACGCTTCGACGTGAACTCGGCCTGCCGCAACGTCAAAGCAACCACAACCACAAACCCCCCCCTCCCGCCCCCGGCCCCCCCACGGGCGCTCAAGACATGCTGTGATTGCGAGGAAAATAGCGGCGATTCCTAATTTTTCCCTCTCCCAGAGGATGGATTTTTATTTTTGAATGTGTCATGTGGCCTAATTCAGCGACCTCATGATGCTCTGTGTCTGTCCTGTCGCTCTAATGTAGCCAGCCTGGTTTGGTTTAAGCTCCTTCTAATGCTACACTTGCATAATAAAAATCAATCAATCAATCAATATTTGTTGACTAATTGGATCACGTGAACAGATCATATTTAGAACAGGGAATATTTGATGATCAGGGTTTTTTTGTCTGTGTTTGTTTCGTCATATGTGCACAGTGATTGCACGTGTGCATTAACTGCAATTCATAATTAAATGTAGTCTTTGAACTTCAATAATGTCAAGGCCTTCACCTTTAACCCGCCGCAATAAAGCGGAATCACGGAGCCCCTTTAGCCCGGAAATGTGCGCAGCGGCGCAACGGGCCAATGGGAGCGAGTGGGAACACAACGTGGAATGTGCACACACACACACACACACACACACACACACACACACACCAACCAACTTTGACCCCTCGGGTGAAGTTACTAGCAGGTAACTTTGCCAGTAAAAGAAATAGGCCCTATTTTGCTTGTAAATGTAAATATATGTGTTTTTCCACGCGTGGGGCGTTTGGGGTACAAATGTTCAGGCCAGATATTTGTTTTCTGAAAAGAAAGAAGAAAAAATGCCGATGTGTTCATGCAACTGTGCTCAGTCGAAATGGCCCTGTTTGCACATGCACAGTGTGTGTATTTGTGTGTGTGTGTCAGAGAGAGAGAGAGAAAGAGAGAGAGAGAGAGACAATCCTTCCATTCATGTCTCTTGTTGGCTTATGTGTGTAATGGTTAATTTAGGGTCACTTGAGGTCGTTTCAGGTTGGATCAAATTGCATGTGTGTGGTTGCGTTAAAAAGCTTTAACATTCTTCCTCACCAAAAACGCGTTTCTTTGCCATATAGGAGGGGGGGGAGGGAGAGAGAGAGAGGGAGGGGGGCTGCTCTGCTGACAAAAGAGAGGCGATGCGCGCGGCGGAGATCAAGGCTATTGGAAAGAGCCCCCCCCCCCCCCCCCCCCCTCGCTCTCTCGCCACACCCACCAACCTTGGCCCTGGGACGGTGACGTGGGTCATTTGCAGGATTTCTCCAACGCGCAACGTCACCAACGCAGCTCTGCAGATGCTCCTGTGCATGTGTGTGTTGTCCGTCAGCCACTTGGGGGCCACGGTTCTCCAGGGGCCTCCGCGTTGTTTTGCGGTTTCAGACCCCCCCCCTCCTCTTTGAGATGGATGCGGCCGCACGGTGATATCGGCGCAGTTTAGCGGTCAAGAGAGCGTCCCTGTTGTGTGGCTGTGATGCGTTCACGTGACTAGGAGGGTGGAAGCTCCCGGTGCACATTTAGAAGAAAATGGCGGCGTGTGTTTGATGCAAATGAGCGGATCCACACACGGTTCAATTACATTAAAAGGTCCAAAGGAAAAATCATTGCGCATGCGTGAAAATCTGATCAATTATTTTAGGAATCCAATTAATTTTTTTCGATCGAGCCTGTAAACGTTCCTCACGCGCTGCTGTTCATTTACTTTATGTAATATTTAGCTGCATTTTAAAGCATATATTCTCCTCTATCGTCTTTATTTCAGTTATGTTATGATTCTCCCCACAGGCGCATAAACTTGTGATGGATTATAATTACGGAATATAGCAGGAAAACACGCGCTGCTTTGTTCTGCTCATAAAATAAATTCGGGAATTACTTTAAATAATAATAACGATAATAAAATGTTTATTGTATTTTATGAATGGGGGATATTTCCAGGATATTTTGTCAAATATCCAAACTGGTTTAATGGTTATTTTGGTTTCCTTCTCCTCATTTATCTGTGAATTGTCGCCGTGTTTACCTTTTAATTGTGGACTTTATCCACGTGTTTCCCCTTGCAAATGCTAATCTAAAGGTTATAGGCTATTGAATGTTTTATACTACAGTGTGTTACTCACATCACAGCACCTCTCCTGTTCTATGGGGCCATAAAACAGTTCGACGCTGTAAAACGAGCTGCAACCAAATCACTGTGGAGAAGCTCACAGGCTCACATTTGCCTGTTTCAGCCTCGACACCAACCGAGGTTTGCACACAAATGTGCACACTGACGCTTCAATTTTCTCTCTGCTCTCTCCGCCTGTGTCCGTGTGTGTGTGTGTGAGAGAGAGAGAGAGGGTGTGGGTAGATCTATCAACCGCTGTGCTTCCAGTCGTGTCTTTAATTAAGAACTTACATGATTCAGGCCTCATAAATAGCGAACATGAGTGAAGGATGCAAAGCTGAAACCTCCTCGCGTCTTCAGACTCTAGGAAATACGGATTTTTATTTTTCCACTCAGGCTGCCGGGGGAGCAAAATGAGTTCAAGAGCCGCTACCGTGCCGTGTGGGCCACAACACTCTCCGGGCCTCTACCTGCCCGCCCTACAATAACGACCTGCAGCTCGGCGATCAATCCAGACGCGATTTAGTGGCGAAAGTGCTGCTGTAGTTTAGACAAGTGTAAAGACCGCAGTGAAATACAGTCACCCAGCCCCTCTGTGTGTGTGTGTGTGTGCGTGGGTGTGTGTGGTTCTACACTTTTGCTAGCAACACAACTGTGGGAAATGTGTTTGAGTGAGTGATACACATTAAAATACACGTTTGCGCACTCATCCGTTTTAAAATTGGACAGTATTCCATTGCCATTTGCATGCGATGCTGTTGTTGCAAAAGTACTCAGTGTGCACGGGAGTGTAACTGACTATACCCGTTGTCGATCTAACCGTCTGCGTGACAGTGTGCGTGTGTTTGTCTTTAATAGTAGACTTCATCGGCTCGTTCTGATGTCACAACTGCACCCAAAATGTTTCCATCAAGGCAATCTCATTTTTCTCTCACTCTCGTACCACCGGTGTGTGTGTGTGTGTGTGTGTGTGTGTGTGTGTGTGTGTGTGTGTGTGTGTGTGTTTGTCGCTACGACACTTTGCAGGTGTGTGACATTCCGCCGAGGTGTGGAGAACAGTCGAATACACGCAGGTTTGCCTCTGAAACCTGACCTCGGTTCTTATTGCTGTGTGTGTGTGTGTGTGTGTGTGTGTGTGTCGGTGTGTCATAGTGCAGTTACGCCTTCGTGTCTATGATTACAAACAATAAAATAATGAAACATTTTTCTCTTCTTGGGTTTAAAATTATTTCAAAAAAGACATTTGATATTCGGAATTTATATTTTATTATCATTTCATATCATGTCATTTATTGTTTTTTTCTCACCTATTGCTGCCACGCGCTTTTTCCACACACACGTTTAATATATTTCCTGTTCACGCGACAGTTTGTTTGATCTCATTGTTTTTGGGGGGAAACACAGACAACAGAACACAGATTGTACACTGAACATGTATGCAACTTAAAGTGCAGCGGTATGTGTGTGTTTTCTTCACTCACACACATTCATATAGAACATATCTTGGCCTTGCCTTTGAAAATGATTCTGAACTGAACACACACATACACAGGAACACGCACGGGGGCGCACGCACACACACATAGGCCAAACCTGATTATAGTCAAGCTGCGTGTCACTGTCACACACACTGAGGTCATACGCCATACTTTTCCAACTTTCCCACAAATGTTTAATCGTAGCTGTTGTTTTCTTCGATAGCAAAAAGAAGTGACTCATACACACACACACCACATAGTCACTAAAGGCCAAAACGCCGCAGAGCTCAAAGCTGCAGGAAGGATTCTACTTAAAATAACACAAGTGAAATATTTGCATATAAAACATCTGAACAGAAACACACACACAGACACACACACAAAAAGAACAAGCACCACGTGATCTGATCTTGGACGGGTTTTTATTTTAGATTCCGTGTCAAGGTTTCGTCTTTCAAACAGCAGCGAGTTCCAATCCGATATGAACCTCAAACAGCCATTTAATTCTGTGTTTTGTCGAGTAACTGTGGATTTCTTTGAAGTGGATCCAACAGCCTCGATACAACGCACGCACACCCACACACAGACAAACACACACACACACACACTGAACACAGCACAGGCAGTAAGAATTGAAATACATGACCTTGCTTTTACAAGAACACATTCGCATTACTAACATATTACATAGTTATTACCGAGATATTCAAACATTTACATGTGTACACGTTACAACATCACATTTTTTAAAGTGATATATTTATTTATTTATTTGTCTGTCTGAATTTCTTTCCAACATGAGCTCCAGTAGTTTCCGTTGGAATGTTCGTCGCCTTTTGTTGTTTCTGGCTTCATTGTCGCTGCTGAAAGTCAAGGTAGCTGTGCCTGATTTAAGCTCGTTACGTCATTATTTACCTCCACAAATCACGACTTTACACCGTGAAAAACAAAAAAAATACAACATGCTTTGGAAGAGGAAGAGTTACTTCAAAAACTTTAAGGTCACAAACTACAGTGAGAGTGTGTGTATGTGTGTGTTTGCGTGTGTGTGTGCAGGACGCATCCATTTTGATGAGATATCCATATGTAATCTACACACACATTCCCCTGAAGAAATAGGAAATACAATTTACAACAACCCGGAGAAACCCATTAAACAATAAACAGCATAAAAACAAGCAGTATATTAGAAAAGTTACATCAGATAAGTTTGTTGGCCTGTAAGTTTATAAAGTTCAACACAAAACTGGAATATAAAAAAAACTGCTTGGCACAATCACACACGAGTTCAGATTTATTTCAGATTAGAATTATAAATCTTATTAATCCACAATCTTGCAAAACTACAACAAATACGATTATTTTTTTAGCCAAATTGAAGGAGAAACGCAATTTAAGTGTCAAGTTTACGGCTTCATCGACAATCCAAACCCAGTCAGCGCAAAGGTACGAATTGTAACGTAATTATGTGTGTGTGTGTTTGTGTGTGTGTGTAACATTAAAACAAAGACAATGTTTCAGTACAATTATAGATTTAGGAGTTAAAAACAGGATGAAGCTTTTTTTCTCCACAGCTCGTTCTTCAGTTATATGTTCCATTAAATCCCCAACAGCATCACAGTGAAATAGGTCCTTAAACGCATCACGGTTTAATTTGAGCTACAGGAGCCTTTTATCCTCATTTAATCCGCTGTTTCCTCCTCGTGAAGGGTTAAACTCTGCAGTTTGACGTAAAATCCCTCAGAGTTTGACGATGCAGCTCGTTCAAGTCTGACCCACGCACACACACGCACTAAAACACACTAACACACGCCCGTCTTACCTTTGTATAAATCCACGGCACCAAACAAAGCAAACATAATGAAAACAAACAAACTGACACCGTTGTACTGTACGCGATGACAAATCCTCCGCTCCTTCATCCGCGCGTCACCGCCGCCATTATGGCCGAACAATCGCGCTGTCTGCCCGCATTCTCTCCACAAATCTCGCAACTTCGCCACTTTAAAAGACTTAAAACCTTGTAAAGCCTCGTATTGGAGCCATAAAGAGCCCTGCGGCAGCTCCCGTCCTTTGTCTCCGCCGCTGTGGGCCCGCTGTCCTAACCGGCCTGTGCCCGCTAGGTGGCGCTCTTGCTCCACGCAAAACCCTTCAGGTTTCCCAACTTGACCGAGCTGACGTCACGGCAGTCTGGAGCATCAAGGCCACTTCCACGCTGCTATTGGTCTGAGAGCCACGTGACCTGTCTCTCAGCATCCATAATTATGTTAGTGATATTTTTTTTTGCACCCCCTTCCAAAAGATGTCAGCATCTTACTGTCCTTGTTCTCCTGGAGGAACCCCGGAGTCCAGAGCGGCGGAGCGCGGAACCGAACCCGAAGTGTATCCCAAATGCTAAAGATGTCATGTCCGCCCGGAAACTTCCTGATGGATTCCTTAATGGGAGGATCATCTTCCTACAGGGCTGAGGGCTACTCAGGCAGCCCGGGAATGTACCTCCACACGGCTGCTGAGTACGGCTACTCGGTGATGAGGAACATGGCAAAGGTTGGACCGGCATCTCCCCTCTCTGCCCCGCCACTCAGCGCCTTCCAGGATGCGCCTTACCTGTCCCCATGGACCCCGGCGGGCTCCAAACCCGGCAGGGACGAGCAACCTGTTGCCCCATGTTTACAACCCTGCTCCTTCCCAGCGGGCAGCGTCAAAGAGGAGGCGTTTTGTTGCCTCTATCAGGAGGAAAGTGGCAAGGGGAAGTCGGCCACTTACATCCGGCTGGGGGACAATAGCTGCCGGCCCGAGCAAACCGCCTCCTCCTCCTCCTCATCCAGCGGCTGTTTCCAGGTGTACAATGGAGAGAGGCCGCAGGCAGGCGACGACCAGCACAAGCAGCAGCACCACCGGCAGCAGCAGCACCTCCAGCCGTTCCCCTCCTCCTCCTCTTCCTCCGGTCAGGCCCTGACCCACTTGGCCACATCTGTTGAGTCAGAATCGGCAGTAAGTTGCAGCAAATCACCACAGGAGCCGCCGAGAGAGGATCCAAAGACAGACGAGAAGGAAGACAAGGCCAAGAGTGACAGCTGCTCAGACAACTCCGATGGGGAAATAAAGGGTAGGTTACAACCCCCCCACACACACACACTCTACAACACACACAGACACACACACCTCCACCCACCAACACACACACCTACACATGTATACTCATAATCACATGCATAGTAACAAGCCAGCAGCTGATTGGCGGATGATTTGGCCCAAAACATGTAGGAGCAGGGCGCGTGGATCTGTCACGTTACCCAGCGTGATTGCCAAATAATGCGGACGTGCAGCCCAGGCTGACTGGACGTGTGTGTGGCTGTATGTGTAGCTGTATGTGTGACAGCAGGAGATTATGGCGTCCGCGGCATTTAACACCTTTCCATTAATGTGAGAATGTGAGATGGGCAGTTATCATTGAAATAAACACGCTCTCTCACACACACACACACACATACACACACCCTCTGTCTCTCTTACATGGCTCGTTTACATCGTCAGAGCTATAGGACTCTGCTAACCAGTTAAACAAGACGGTTTTACTCACCAAATATGCTGTAAAGGCCCTTTTAATGCATTCAGCTGAAATATTCCACCGCAGCGTCCACGGGACAATTAATAACACACATTACAGGAGGCTAACTGAGCATATTCACATCCCATAATATGAAGGAATGAGTATATGTGTATGTGCGTGTGTGTCCTCTTCTCCTTTATCCTCTGTGCGCTCAGCGGGATGAGTTAATTTCGTTTGACTATGCGGGTGGACTACGCACGAAAAGCAATTAAAAAGACCTAAAAGCGAATATTCGCAGATTTAAAGAGGCGGGGCATAAAATACTAATTATTATTTCCATTGTTATAATTGTTGTTGTACTAATTATTAATCTCACGACACTCTTATATAATATATAACAAATTATATAATACATCAACACACAGAATATAGCGGTTATTACAATAATCTGGGGCGCAACTGAGCTCCTGGTTAATTTGTCTCAACTGATTTTTAAAAATTACTATTATAATTTCTAGAAAAGAGCTAATTGCCTTTTACGCACGGAAACCAACGAACAATTATTTTATTGTATTTTCCAAATTTTTGCTAATTAGTGCGCCTCGTGTGTGTGTGTGTGTGTGTGTGTGTGTGTGTGTGTGTGTGTGTGTGTGTGTGTGTAAATCCCATGAAATGAAATGTTTAGGTAATGATTAAATGTGGGGGGCCACATGCTGAGTGCACATTAGAGTAATTATAACTGTAACTTGCCTGTCTGTGTGTGTGTATGTGTGTGTGTGTGTGCGCGCGCGCGCGCGCGCGCGTGTTATTCCCCAGAGTTCACAGCCTAATCAAGAAACTAACTAAATGTGTAACACGTGCTCGCCATTATCTCCACGCGTTTCTTCTTCTCCTCCGTTATACTTTCATTCCGTTTGCGCGCCGTTGAGACGTTTTTCAGATTTGGGACGAACCTCCCAAATTTTTTTTTTTTATTCGGCTCCGGTGTGCAAAGGTAATAAAATTTTTATGAGAGTCTGAGGTCCAACATAGACAATAGAAGTGCTTACACACCCCGGTTTGATTTGATCTAATTATAGCTGTAGATCACACAAAGGCAATTTTTCGAGCAGTAGGAGTTTGGAGCGGACGCCGGATGAGCTCGGTTCATTTGATCCGGAGCTCACGGAGAGTCTACACCTGGTAAAAAGGTGCAGCGCCTTTTCTTTCGCATCATTAAGTTTTAACCAGAGAATCAGCTTCAGACTGTGTGTGCATGTGAGTGTGTGTTGAGATCATGTGGCGTAAAGGGCGCGCGCGCTGCTTCTAATATATTGATCTATGATGGAGATTCGGACTCATTCTTCTTCTTCTGCTTCTTCTTCTTCCGTGTAGATGATTCATGCGCGCAGAAGACAACGGGGAGCTGGTTGAGGGCCAAGAGCGGCCGGAAGAAGCGGTGCCCCTATACTAAGTACCAGACGCTGGAGCTGGAGAAGGAGTTCCTGTTCAACATGTATCTGTCCCGGGAGCGCCGCCTGGAGATCAGCCGGAGTATCAACCTGACCGACAGGCAGGTCAAGATCTGGTTCCAGAACAGACGCATGAAGCTGAAGAAGCTAAGCAGGGAGAGCCGCGAAAGGGAGCAGAGTGCAGTGTACAACTATACCTGAAGACACACACACACACACACATTTACACTTACACACATACGCACACGTACACAGAGAGAGAGAGAGAGAGAGATAACTATACTAGACAGACACACACATGCATGCAAGATTGCTCATTTATCAGTTTCCTATTTATCTACACACACTCTCTCTCTCTTACACACACACACACACACACACACACACACACACACACACACACACACACACACACACACACACACACACCGTGCCTTCCAGTATACGTGAACACTACAACCTGCTACACCGCCAGACTTTTTTTTGGGGGGTGGGGGTCTGCAGGTGAACACTTGCCGTGCACCGAGGGGTGCAGATAGGAGAGAATTGTAAATATCTGATATGAGACGGATCAGATGAAAGGAGACACACAGCCGGTGTTTATCCCACGTGGGCGGCGTTATTGTGGGTGATATTTTCACGCGTGAAAGACACAAAAAAACAAGAGAAGGACGAAAATAAGAAAGGTATTACTAACTTTGTCCTTCCCCTGATTCCCCTCCCTGGCATGGATGCGAGGGAGGGAGAGACACTGCGGCTGAGAGAAGCAGATCACAGCAGCTCTAATAGAAGCGAGAGACCATAACGTTGATTTAAATATTATCCAGGTGACCACAGTAAGTCAAGGTCATAAAATTCTAATGTCAGGTTCGCCCTGGAAAGCGTTGGGGGTGGATTTTATGATCTGCAAATATAATGTGCCGCAGCAGTAAAGATGCGTTTAAAGGTGTGTGTGTGTGACAGAGAGAGTGTGTATATGCGGGGCGCGGAGGAGGGCTAATCCACGCAGCAGACACACACACACACACCCCTATACACACACACACACACACCGCAAATGTGCCTGCATGGATCCAGTGGAGGAGCCGAGTCGAGGGGAGCTGCAGAGCGAACACGGCGGGATAATGGAGCTGAGAATTGGGGGGGAAAGATGGAGGATAAAGGCGGAGGAGGAGGAGCGGAGCGGAGCGGTGGCAGCGCGGCAGCAACGCGGCAACAGCGGCGGAGGCGGCGGCGAACAAAAACAACAACAACTATAGGAGGAGAAGAAGAAGAAAGGAAGAGAAGCGTCGCGCGCTAACACGTGGATAAGTGAACGCAGCGGGGATGGAGTCTGCGGGGAGGAAGAGGAGCGAAGGTAGGACCCCCTTTCTCTTTTTTACGTAATAATGTGATTTCCTGTTTTCGCGGACGTGCCGCATCTGTCAGCGCGCCGCTCGCCTGACAGCTCCGTCGCGCACACGGTGGCGGCGCGCTGTGGGGACTTCATGCTGGAGTTTACTTCCTTCTTTTTGCTGCGTATTGATTTATTATCGATTGCTGATATATATTTGTCTTTTGTTGCTATGTGTCGCTGCCTCCCCCCCCCCCCCCCCCTCCTCGTCCTCTTCCTCTTCCTGTGTGAAATATCAGCCCGGGGATTTGTGGTGATTTACGCCGCTGTGGAGTTGCTCAGTGACGCGTGTTGTGCCGCCGCCGCTGCTGCTGCTGCTGGAGGTGCTTCGGTTGTTGTTGTTTGTTTCGCTGCTGCAAAGCTTTTAATGGAATGAGATTTGATCGGAGTGGAGATAGTGACGCGGTGTGATGAAGAAGTTGTGTGTGTGTGTGTTTTCTTGTGTGTGTTACTCGCCTTCCTCCCTCTCTCTCTGTCTCTGTCTCTCTCTCTCTCTGCTGCTGCTCTTTTTTGTTAATCCTCAATTGGCTTTTCCACGGATTTTTAACCCCTTTTGCGCGCAGCTGAAGCGTGGTTTAGGTAGTTTCATGTTGTTGGGGTTGGCTTCCTGGCTCGGCAACAAGAAACTGCTTTGATTACGTCAGTTCGTCTTCATCAAGGGCACAATTTCCGCTGAATTACCCCCTATAGGCACCCGGGCCTCCGCAAATGGCATTGTAAATGAACTGAGCTGCAATACCTTGGACAGAGACGTTTTCTTCTTCTGTGCTGTTATGTTTTTGTGGCGGGGCTGTAAAACCTCCTCAGGCTCTCAGGAGGAGAATGGGTTGTAAACAACATGGGGTAAAGTTTTAGACCTCTGACAGCAGCTTTTAGTGGCCTCAGCTGCACCACGGCGGCTTTAGATAGAGAGATGGAGGGATAGAGATAGATAGATAGATAGATAGATAGATAGATAGATGATAGAATATTATAGATAGAATATTCAAAATAATTGTTGACTTTACTCTAAGCTGGTTTTGTCTCCCTGACTTGTGTTCATGAGCAAACACTTTGCTGACTCTGCAAATAATAAGGAATGTTATACACACAGCCACTCACAGACACGCTAGACAATGTTGTCTTGAATCTCGCCTCTACCCACACACACACATATGCACACACACATGCACACGCCACCCACTGTGACTTTATTGCCAATTATCTCCTTACATGTGTGATTTCACTAATTGACTTTAATTATTTTGTGTCTTTACAAAAATGCAGAGTTGATCCAACACGTCGTGTTGCTTTGTGTTAAATCGCGCTCTCTCCTTCGCCTTTTGTGCAAATTGTGATGTTGGGTGTGTATTTGTTGTGTTTTCTGTATTTAATTAGCTGAATTAACTGCCCAACAATGCAATAATGATTGATATTAAAATGTGAGGGAGGTAAATATTCTGCAATGCTGGGTTTTCTTCTTCTTCTGGCTCTTCTTCTTCGCTTGCTCTGCGCTGTGGTTTATTTCATGTGTTGGCGGCGTAATTGGTCACAATGCGACTCACATGACTGACGAGCCAATTTATATTAGAGAAAATCTATTAGAGCTCCTCTATGTGTGTGTGAGTGTGTGTGTGCATGTGTGTGCATGAGTCAAATAGGCTCTACACCGGAAATTCAATTAACAGACACTAAAAATTATTTAAAGAGCAACAGCAATAACAAAACAATCATGCAAACTTGTGTATAGCTGAGATTTGTTTTTGTCGCAGTCAGCATCTTCTTCTTCTTCTTCCTTCAGGGGGGAGTGTGTTAACCCCCCCCCCCCCCCCCCCCCCCCCCCTCTTCCTTCCTCCCTCCCTGAGGAAGAGAGAGACAGTCTGGAATCCAAAGTCACTTTCATTCAGCGCGGTGAATGCGTGTCTCCCGTGGAATGCGTCCCTGACAAAGACTTTACAGCTGGAAACAGCCCGAGACAACGCAAACCATAGAGGCATAAAACCATTTAGACACTTTGTAGTGGGCGAACAGGAACTGGAGGCTTTAGTGAACCACAGAGCCAAATGTGTTACACCGCCACCGCCGCACACACACTCATACATACACACACACTCGAAACACACACACACACACACACACGCTGCAGCGGCGCTTTTGCTGTGCTCTAATTAGGCTACATTTGATTTATTTGAGGTGCAGCTTGTGAAATTAAATCCAGATTCGTCGCTCACAGTTTCATGAGAATGTTTTGATTTTTGCTTTTATTTAATTTTTAGAAATATGCAACTCGAAATGACTCCAACGTTTCATGTATATCCCCTTAAAATCTCAACTAAACATAAGAATACACTCATAAATAAATACTCTGCTCCTGTGGCATAGTGTCCTGTCATATCCACTCCTCCATTAAGCTTAAAATGCTGTTTCATATTATATTAAATCGCTATAATGCAGAATATTTACGTTATTGCGCCACGCACGCGCATCGCCGTCATCAGAAATACGACTCTGCTTGTTTATTAGCGGGAAACGCTGGAATTTAATTAAATAGTTTGATGGAGATGTGAGCTTTGGAAAGCAACGTTAAGCTAAATGTATGACTGAGAAGCGTGTTATGTGTGTGTGTGTGTGTGTGTGTGTACGTGTGTGTCACAGTTATTAGCGTGCTGGACTCTCTGTGTGTGTGTGTGTGTGTACCTTGGCCCTTTATCCTGCACATGTGCTGTTATAAATAACTTGGAAGTTATTCTCCTCTTTAGATTTTCCATATGCGGCTTAAGCGCTAATATGGACCAAATGTCGCCTATAGATGGTTTAGATTGCTGCATTGTGCCTTCGTGTGTGTGTGAGTGTGTGTGTGAGAGAGAGAGGGTGTGAGAGAGAGACAATGAAGGCCCTTTGGTGTCTGACTGGCGTTGATAAATAAATTCATTTCTGTATTTATTTGTCATATTTCATGTCACATGTTATTACATTACACACACACACACACATTTCACACAAACACACACTCTATCATGACACCTAATCGTCACGTGTCACTTGCAGCTATTTTTAAAGACAGTTATCATATAAATGCGAACCGTCAATCCACCTCCATTGTTCCTTATCCAACAAGTGCTGATGAGACAAACTGGTTGTGTGTGTGTGTGTGTGTGTGTGTGTGTGTGTGATTGGCAGCGTCACATCTGCTTTACTAAACGTAGTCAACACACAATCAGCCTCTGAGTGTCTAGCTCACAACCATACTGTAGATATCACATTATTAATCTATAGGCTCTCTGCAGCGTCTCCCAGCTCTTGGTTCACCTATACGAGCTAATTCACGATACACATCTTGTTGTTTACATTTCTGCCCCTTTTAAACCGTTTAATGATTCAAACGCTTGCTTTACATTTTTGTTTTTCCTCCAAATTATTTCAGATAAATAGCAAACGTGAAGTTCCCGGTCCGTGTGTTTGTTCTGCAGGATCCACACCGACACTTAAGCCTCCTTTTATTCGGTACTAAACGTCTCGGTGCGCCCGCCGCGTGAAGCTGCTCCGCTCCCAGCATCCTTTACGGCCCCGAGTGTCAATCTGCGGGATTCTCCATCTCTCACACTGCGTTAAATTAAATCATCCGGAATTTAAAAAATTATAAATTAATACATCAAACCCCTGCTTATATTTTCATATTAAAGTGTCATCGCCATTATCATCGATAAATGATCGAGATACCTGACAATCGATTAAAATACAATACTGGAGACGTATAAGAAACTAAACCAGGCGTTTGTTCTATTTCTATTATTCACCTTTACTCAAAGTTGTATCTATCAAATACCAACACATGCTGCTTCAATGGGCGAGACTGGACGGCATGTTATAAATAATCGATCGATGCCCACTGTGTGTTCAGTTCTCCATAGGAAGCTTTAGAATAAAAAATATAGCATAACAAAGGTTAAGTGAGGCAGCAGAGGCGGTTTGGTGTAATGTGTAGGTCAGACTGAAATATGAAGGAGGAAACGGAAACAGCCAGAATAAAAAAACACAACACAAAGTGTGGTTATATACGTCACATTATAGCTTTTATTATGGCACATTGAGCGTGTCAGGCGGGAGGGAAGTGGAATAAATAATACATAACACTGCAGAGTGTGCAGGCAAAATCACACACACACACACCCCAGTACAAACACATACGTCACACAAATATATATTATTTAAAAGGGATTCACTGCAGGACTTAAGGCTCGGTTATAGACGTCACGTACCATATTTGTGGCCATAAATGCTCTTCAGGCGCTTTAATGGCGACATCAACCTGCAACACACACACAAGTAAAATCATCTCATTCAACTTATACCTTCAGTAAACCATCTGCGCCCGTGTGTGTGTGTACGTTTAGAGATCCATCCGAGCTTCCTCCTCCTCTTCCTCAGCGCGCGGGTTGAAGGTGCCGCCGTCTGGCCGTTTACATTTCATGCTTGAATCTGAACTCAGCCCCGTGACTCGCATCACTCTCACTAATGCGCAGATTACATTTAGTTTCACGTCACCGCGCTAATGTATGGAGATGTGCATCCGGCGGGCCGCGCGCCAAACACATCCACCCTCATTCCGCCAGGATTGATCCCAAACAATATGCAGTTTTAGGCTCCGGACAGTGACGTCATGTCTAGCAACATAGAAGCAAAATTAGTCATTTTTTTGGATCACAAATGAATGAAAATGCATGAAAACAAATATTATATATTAGAGGACTGAAATATCGATTGTTACCAAGGTTGTATATCCAAAAAAAGTGTGTGATGAAACGTTTTTCTACGACAATAAGCTCATTTTGTATTGGGATGCGCGTGTGTGTGTGTGCGTGTGTGTGTGTAGCATCAGGTTGCAACAGTAAAGTTAAGTTTTGATTTGCTTTCACCTCCTCATATTACCTCCACAGTGTGTATAAGTTTATAACAAATGAAGCTTTGTGTGTGTGTGTGTGTGTGTGTGTGTGTGTGTGTGTGTGTGACGCTAATGCGGCCTTATTTGTTTACCTCCTGGCAGCACTTTTACTCGCTGTGTTTAGCTCAAATTCGGCAGAAAACTACTGTCTTGTTAAAGTGCCTGCTGCAGTAAGTGACGTGTTATATAGCATGTGAGTGTCAGGGTGCTACAGTAAACTCCTGCCATTAGGTACAACAGTAACATTATCCCCGCTATGATAGCTTTCATCTATTAGCCCTTTAACGAACCTTTTTACCTCTCTGTGCCGGGCAGCCTCCCGCCTGTCTCCGGCCCCCTCTCTGGTTGCGTTGCTCCTCACGCACACACACACACACACACACACACACACACACACACACACACACAGACAGAGAGACAGACATACACAGACACACACACGGCGCTGGGGTGTGTTTTTTTATGTTAAGCGGGGAACTCAAACGCAGCCTTATTAACGACGCGTTTATGAACAATCAAATGGTCCTCGTTAAAATTTATTGATGGGGCATAAAAACATGAACGGGCCACTCGCCGGATATAGCCGCGCTGCACTGTGGGCTGCCTGTCAAGAATCTCAATCCCCTCCTCTGCTATCTGCTCCAGTCCCATTTAGGACATGTTTGCTCTTTTGTGTCCTCGTTAAAGCTTAAGTGTAAACTTTATAGATGGCGCATCCCGTGTCTTGTATTGGTGCTTTACGGGCTTCTTCTTCTCTTGTCCTTCTTCTTATCAAAAAATAGCTTCATTTCCACTACATCAAACATGTTGTTACACTGATAAGAAACAAACATGAGGTCAAGCATCCGGTAAATACTGTAAGGTAACGTGGGCTGCAATAACAGCAGACCCGGGGTAAGATTTGGCCCAGACGGAGATTTATTACGCCATCAAATAGTGCCTTCCGATCTGTGCCTGCGTGTGTGTGTGTGTCTGCGCAGGTCTGTGCTGCGCCTGTTCACACTCCCACCGCCGCATCCCGCCGCCGCTGACGCCGCCCGTCACACAGGCGCTTTCCCCCCGCACGGACGCGTTTTCTCGCCGAGCGTTTCCCCCCGTGAAGCCTCCGTGGAGGAACGAGAAGCTAAACAGCGACTTCTTTAATCCGATTTACGCGCTTCGGAGTCCCGTGGGATGACTGGCGCATTGATCCACTGTACAATTTTTGCAGGGGTAAATATAATCACGTGTCCGCCCAGCAGCCAATCGCAGCCCGGGAAGCGTTGAGAAATAATTACCTGCCTTGATTGTTCTATGGCTAGATAAAAAAGTACACATACACTCCATATAATAATCGGATGCATGTAAAAGAGTCGGGGAGGCTTCGACATGTCGACCACGGGTCCCATAAGTAATTATTATGTGGACTCCTTGATCAACCATGAGAGCGAGGATGTCCTTGCCGCAACTCGGTTCTCGGCGCCCGGTTCGCACCCAGCCGGCCCTCGTCCGACGACCCTGGTACCGGAGTGCGCTGACTTCCCCTCCTGCAGCTTCGCACCCAAGCCTCCCGTCTTCTCCACCTCCTGGGCCCCCGTGCACTCCCAGTCCTCCGTGGTCTACCATCCGTATAGTCACCAACCGCACTTAGGCACAGACTCGAGGTATATGCGCTCATGGCTGGAGCCGATATCCGGCGCGGTGCCTTTCCACGGCTACCCGGGGAGCGGCAGGCACTTCGGGCTGAAGCCGGACGCCTTCCAGGAGCACAGAGCCGGCGAGTGCCTCGGCTCCAGCGGGAGAACCTACCCGGATTATCTCTACTGCTCGTCCACTGACATGCGGGACAAGCAGCAGCAGAGTCTTCCGTCCCCCGAGTCGGAGCTTCTGGCTTCAGGGAAACATAAAGACGAGAAGCCGGAGCTCGATCCCAGTAAGTTCAAGCGCCTTTACTCCTTTTGTCTGTGTTTTTTTTCCTTAACAACCGGTTGGTAGTTTAGATGAGATGATGTATCTTAAAGGCATTTAACGCCTTGCATAAAGTAAAATTATATGCTGTTTCACTCTCCCCCTCCTCTCTGCTCTGCCCTCTGCTAGGGGGGGAAAAGCTTTAGGAACTATAAAAGACAAACGCCACCAGGCTAATATAGGGGCTATAAACCCAGACACCGGGGCTGTAAACATGGACTCAAACGTGCAGGAAAGGACGTTGAATTTGGAAAAGGATGTGGCACAGATCTGACAATACGCACGCAAGGTGTCCGTGTAACACTGATCAATATTCATCACCAAAGAAGGCCCTTTTTTTACGAGCATATTCTGACCCCAAGTGCCATTATATGCGGCACATTAAACCATAAGGAGACGCTCAATCCTGTTTTTACGCACACAGGCACAGGCCTTTATTATAACGTCAGAACACACACATACACACACATAAGAATGGGGCCAGAAATATGCACATATCCTGCATATATCCTTTCCAAAACAAATCCAACGTGCCTCTTCTTCTCCTTCTCCTTCTTCGTCTTCTTGTTGGAGGAATGCATGGGGACGGCGGACCTGTAAAGGCTTGAACCACGGGCCGTTTTATGGGCCAATAAAGTGAATAAGCGCATTGAGTATTTTACGACGGTGTTAGTCAGAAGTTAAGGGGGACAGGAAGCCAAATCAGCGCGGGGCTTTGATAGTCTCACACACAAATTCTCCCCTTTTAGAAGTTTACTACTGACGTGTATATTTACTTTCTGTTCAAGCTGACGTTGTTTTCATTTTTGGAGCTGCAGAATAGTTGCAGCTCTTCATCTTAGCGCCTGTTTGTAAAGGCTTTCCACGCTCCTGTGGTAGTGGTATAGTTTCAGGGGGGGGGGGGGGGGATGGCTGACATATTGCTTTTGTGTATCTTCCCCATCCTCACTTGTGTTGCTGTCTTTTGCACCCGCAGATAACCCGGTGGCCAACTGGATCCACGCTCGATCCACGCGGAAGAAACGGTGCCCGTACACCAAGTACCAGACTCTGGAGCTGGAGAAGGAGTTTTTGTTTAATATGTATCTGACCAGGGACCGGAGGTACGAAGTGGCCCGCGTGCTCAACCTGACCGAGAGGCAGGTCAAGATCTGGTTCCAGAACCGGCGGATGAAGATGAAGAAGATGAACAAGGAGAGGAGCGACAGCAAGGATCAATAACGAGTACGCGCGCGGGGGACTGAAACAATAACCACTCGTGACACGGACAGCACAGAAACACACACACACACACACACACGGTGACCCCCCCCCCCCCCCCCCCCCCCCTTCATATTTATCACATTTTTATTTTTTTTATTTTTTTCAAGGGGGGGATTTTGTATTAACCTTAAACTCCAAGACTGTTTTGATGCAGATTGTGTTATTTCTCCTCAGAGAGAGAAATAACACACACACACACACACTCACACTCACACACACACACACACACACACACACACGCACACACACACACTCTTACCCTTACACATACACACACACACACTGTGCGCTCTCTCGCACACATTTTCAGTGTGGAGAATTACACAAGTGCAGTTTGGACGAGTTGAAAACCGTCCGAAGACACACACACACACAGAGAGAGAGAAAAGAAGAAAAATACTTGAATTCTTTTTGAATTTCACCAACAACAATAATTTATGACGTGAATGTTTTGTTTTTTTCTTTCCTTCTTTCCTTTCGTTTCCTCTGCGCGTGCGCGTGCAGGTGTAGTATTTTGTACAGAAACTCTCTTTGTCTTGTATTTTATTTTTGTGATAGTCGTTATTGCTGTATTCTATTGGTGCATCGTCTTTTCCTTTGATTGTAGCCTATATGCGAGTTTACTAGAGTGTAGATATCAAATATAAACTTCCTCACTATACGTGCCGCTGCTTGTGTTGTTTGTCACTCGGCTGTTGTTGCCTTATTGCCCAACAAACGGGCTCCGTAAATGGGCGCGGGAAGGCCTGTAAAGCTCCACAAGGGTGTCATTCCATATCTGCTTCATATTTGGCTTCATTAAAGAAACCACCAAGTGATCACACACACACACACACACATCCCCACGCTCTCACACTGTACACGTCACACACAGATGGATGGTTTCTAAATAATTATGCTTCGAGCATTCCTCCAAGTGCAGTAAAGGCCCCGGATGAGCTTTTACCTCTCTGCCTGCCTGTCTGTTTCTCTATCTTGTCCTTCTGTGCAAATGGCTGGAAAATTTCCTTTGGCCTTTGAGGTTTGAGCAAGGCAGCATTAGTGTGTGTTCTTGTAAACACGTCGCTGTCCTGTATGAGCTGTTAGTGGTTCTAATGTTGCTCTCTCGCTTCCTGTTCTCGTGTTTACATTTATTCCACCTTATTTAAAGGAGAAGAGGTCCAGCTTAAATCAAACAAAGAGAAAAATCATATAGATGTTGAGGATATTTATTTATACATGTATTTACTATTCTCTGACTTACTAACGCGGTTTAGCTACAATAACAAATGTATTTAAATTCCATGTGACTTATGTAAGAGTTAGAAACAGACACGTTAGGGTCCTTGGGCCATTTTGAAATAATTCTTTGCATAAATCATTTAAATGTTGAAATTATTATGGAAATACAAAACAGCAGCGCGCGCCGGCCTGTTACATTTCAGCATTAATATTATTATTTGTATTCATTAATTTATTTTTAGAAGCACTCGCCTATTATAAATCACCTCCAGGTCTTTGCGTTGTGGTTTGGTTAGAATCAAACAGCTCTGGGGCGTGAGACAGTTTCCCAGGTCTCGCGTTTGTTTCCTATCGGCCTAAATTGCCTTTTTGTGGTGGCAAACAATGCGGACAGGATGCATCATTTCAAAGGCGCAATCCGGTGCATTTCCGCACAGGCCGAACAGAAATGCGCGTTTACAGCCCCTGGTTGCTGCTCGGCTGTTTGTCTCAAATGCAGACGAACAAAGCAAACTGGGCTCCTGGCTAGACGTCTGGGCTAAATGACTTTATGGCTTTAATGGACGCTGCTGCTGCTGCTGCTGCCGCTGGACGCGTTCAAAGGGGGAGAAGGGGAGCTGCGGAGGTGACTTTTGTCCCCCCCCCCCCTTCCCCTACTTCATCACAGGAGAGGTCTATTAGGCTACAATTAGTTGGGATAGGATCGATAGTTATTGTGCATAAATATGAGCGCTGCGGGTCTCTGTTATTTCTGATAGAACGATAGGAACAGATACACAGCGCGCGCCGGATCGATTTAAAAAAAACTGCCTGGAAAGACACGAGCCTTCCCGTGTGTGTGTGTGTGTGTGTGTGTGTGTGCGTGTGTGTGTGCGTGTGTGTGTGTGTGTGTGTGTGTGCGTGTGTGTGTGTGTGTGCGTGTGTGTGTGTGTCTATAACAGAGAGAGTGTGTGTGTCTGTGGCAACAAACCCGCATTTATTTTAGTCTTTTGCTTCAATAAAGCGTTTGATAACATGTAGCACACACATACACACGCACCCACCCGCGCACGCACGCACGCACTCACGCACGCACACACATGCACGCACGCTTTGGGACATAGGAGCACAGCTGTCCACATCCCAGGCCGCCTGTGATTGGTGGGATCCGGCGCGTTCCGGGACGCGTCTGGCCGCTAGATGACGCTGTTGGTCCACGCGTGGCGGCGCTGTGGCTCAGACATGCAAAGCTGAACTATCGATGACACGCTGACGGATACGCTCTTACACGCACACACACATACAAACGCATATACACACACACGCGTTTTGCTTAACGGTCCACAAAGCGCCGCGCCGGAATGCAGTGAAGTGTTTGTTGTTTTTGGTAGTTAAATGTGCAACAGCATTTATATTTCCAATGTATTTGGCATTAGAAATATATTTGGCAGATTATATTAGGTACAATTGTATATTGTATATTCCTCAACTGCTTAGTTTCCATTTTATAGCTTTCAGATGTTGCCATTTCATATTGTTCATTTTAACATAAATAATGATGGTAGTCCACCTGTTTGTCACGTGGTGTTGTTGTATTTTATTAATTACGTCATGTGCTCATGGTAGCAGATTGTGCAGGTACCATAGTATTAACATGTTAACAGCTTTAATATAATTCAATATATTACTACATTTGCACCTTTTGATTTTGTGTGAAAAAAAATTGTATCTCAATCATGAATTTTACAAGTAAGGATCCATTTACATGCAAGCAAAACAAATAAGCCAAAAAGTAGTCAGACAAGATATTCAGATATACAAAGACTTTAATGGATCATAATGACATACACAACAACAACAGCACATCAATACCACTAATAACAATAATACCTATAACAATAATACCACTTATAACAATAATACCACTAATACGACAAATGACAATAAAAACATTATTACCAATAATTCCACTAACACCAGTATGACAATAATACCAGTAATACCACTAATAACAATAATACCACTTATACCAATAATACCACTTATACCACTAATACCAGTATAACAATAATACCAGTAATAACAATAATAACATCAATACCTAACATCATTAATTCCAATAATACCACTAATACCAATAGTAAATAAAACACAGTCCAATATAAACAATAGAATCCCCAGTTTGTTTCTAATCCTCATATTTGACACTTGTAGTTGTTCTGCAGTCCAAAGATCCCATGAAGTGCGTAACAATGAGTGTCAATCTGCATATTTATAGAGTGTGAATGCGCTATAAATTCGCCCAGTGCGCCTTTCATATTTTACGATGATGCGTATAAAACGTCAGTAAAAGCTCACAAACCCACAGCGGCGTGTTTGGTGAGTGAGCCGCACGCAAAGTATCGAGCTGGGAATTTGCGCGCTGATTGCAGCTAAACATCCAATGTAAAATTTTATGAACTCCGGGTCCGGGAGATTTACTGCGGATCCTCGCCGGTTTTTACGGGGTCAGTCAGTGGCAGCAGCGAGCATCCAGAGGTCGTGTTTATATTTGCCTGTGTGCGTGTGTGTGTCGGTGTTTTACTGTGTGTCGCCCTGGCCTCCGTTATGACACCGCAGAGGCTGTGTGTTTTGGGGCTTTGCTTATGTCATTTTTACGCACAGCCCCCGCAGCGTGAACGCGTCCATTCCTCTGTGTTTTGGTGTTTCCTCTCTCCTCTCTCTATCTTATAAACGCTCCTTTAACCTGCTGCAGCGCACTATAGGTCAACTCCATTCTACAAACGACTGTATTCAATAGGCTGTATTCATAAAGATTAACCATTTCCTGCCTCCGTAATGAATCCAAAGTACAAATTTACAGACGCTGTGTTTCACAACTTTTCTATTTTCTTAACAGTTAAACGAGTCTACCGATCATGATTTTGTGATAAACGGGACACTAATAAGCCTCTTTGCTTTGTTGGTTCTTTTTTACGCACAAGCCTGCGGCGTATTGTTCCTATTCCTGCATACTTGTGTGTGTGTGTGTGTCTGTGTGTGTGTGTGTGTTTGCTCCTCATCCTTTGGTCTTAAAGAGCCTCCAAACGCCGCGTTAACCCACTGGAACCAACAAAAGGTCAACTACATTGGAGAAATGACGATCTAACCTTCAATGGGGTCTATAAGGGGACTATAACGTCAAGCCATAACAGTTCTATCTATTCATAAAGATGAAAGCTTCCCTAAACTATAAATTATGAAAGTGGAGGAGCGCTGTGTTTCATAAGCTTTACATTTTAACCCATTCCAGCGTCTATTGATCACGATTTTTCGCGATAAACACAACATTGATCACGTTTAAAGCCTCTTAGGTTGTTGGTTATGATTAGTGCAGCTCCTCTCAAGGTGGATATATTCGTATAGGGCCCACCACGTCTGACCAGCCGTGGAAAGATGAAGGGAGGTGGTGGTGGGGGGAGGGGGGGGGGGGGGGGGGGGAGTAAGGGGAGGGAGGGGGAGGCAGGGAGGGAGGGAGAGAGGGGGGCTGCTTGTGGTGTGGGGGTGGTTGGGTGGGAAGCTAAAAAAAAAGAAAAAAAGAAAAAGAAAGAAAAGAGCAGCAGCAGCGCCTGTGACTGAGCCGGCAGGAGAAGCTCCAGCGTTCAGCTACGATTACACACACATACACACACATACACCACACACACACATACACACACACACACACACGCGGGACATGAGCCGGGTGTGAGCCTGTGCAGCGCAGCCTGGGACGCACACTGACGACTATAGCCAGAGAGGAACCCGGAGAGAGAGAGGATCGGCTCGGCTCGGAGAGAGACTGAGCTGCCGTCGAGTGTCCAAAGGGGCAGCAAGCAGCGTTTCCAGCCCAGTTCCGGTTTGTCTGCCTGCCTGACTGACTGACTGCCTGCCTGACTGCCTGCCTGCCTGTGCGCGCTGTGCGAGTTGGGACCCTAAACAAAAGGCTGCCATCACCCTACAGGAGAGCCTCAGAGATACACAGAGAGAGAGAGAGAGAGAGAGAGAGAGAGAACCCGTCGTCTGCTTGATGCTCACCAAACATGAGCTCTTATTTTGTTAACCCTCTTTTTTCCAAGTACAAAGGCGGCGAGTCGCTGGAGCCAACTTACTACGACTGCAGGTTTCCACAAAGCGTTGCCCGCAGCCACACGCTGGTGTACGGACCCGGGGCAGCCGCGCCGGGCTTCCAGCACCCGTCCCATCATGTGCAGGACTTTTTCCACCACGGGACCACGGGGATCTCCAACCCGGGATACCAGCAGAACCCCTGCGCGCTGGCTTGCCACGGGGACGCCACCAAATTTTATGGATACGAAGCCCTTCCGAGGCAAACGCTTTATGGTACCCAGCAAGACGCGAGCCTAGCGCAATACCCAGACTGTAAATCGTCGAGCAGCTCTAACCCCGGAGAAGGACAAGGCCACTTAAATCAAAACTCCTCTCCCAGTCTTATGTTCCCCTGGATGAGACCCCACGGTCAGAATCGAACCATTATTTCCATTTTCTCTTTCTGCCTGCGTGAGTGAGTGTGCGCGCGCATGTGCGTCTCTCGCTGTGTGTGTGAGTGTGTGTGTGTGTGTGTGTGTGTGTTTATGTATGTTTATGTGTGCATATACGTGGTAAATATGCCCTAGCAATAGCAGTTATAGCGTGTGTGTGTATGTATGTATGTGTGTGTGTGTCTGTGTGTGTGTGTGTGTATATGTGTGTGTATGGGCTATAAAGCGAAATAAGTGCAGGGACATGATAGGACACATACAGGCGCGTTCACAGGCGCTGCTCCTCTGCAGCCACATGTCCATACAGCTCACACGTCAAAGTGCCTCTTAGCGCCGAATTGCTGATCACAGCTCATGACAGCAGTTCTTTGAAGTCAATTATCATTCTCATAAGATATTTCACAAACTCTAAATGCTCTGAGGGGAGTCACAGTTTACAATTTATGGAGGTAGAGCATACAGACATACACACACAGGCACAGGCACACACACTAACAGCAGCAGCAGCAGTGACAGGAAGGTTGAGCACCTTGTGAACACAACGTTTAAGGTGTTTTGAAGCCACGCAGGCCCAATATGGCCCAGACTAGAGGTCCACTTGTGACCTCTACATTATTCAGATTAACCCGCATTGACTTCACATGTATACACACACACACACACACACCTGCACAGATCCCTTTCTAGCCCATGATAGATTTGAAAACATCAGCCATCATGTCCTTCATCTGTTATGACAGAGCTCACCTCTCTCTCTCTCTCTCTCTCCTGATCTTCCTTTTCTCATTTTCCTCACTGTGTCACTGTAAGAGAATGTGTGTGTGTGTGTGTGTTTGTTTGTGTGTGTGTGTGTGTGTGTGTGTGTGTGTGTGTGTGTGTGTGTGTGTGTGTGTGTGTGACTAAAAGACTTGCATATATAGACCCCAGCTGCAAATGTGGAAAATCATATTAATCTCTAGTCAGGTTGTGAGTTAAATTCCCACCTTCAGTCTGAATGTATGGATTTCTCCTGGAACATTTTGCTCATATTTACAATATTAACTGATACTCACCTAAAAAAAAGTCCTTGTCACTTCTGCTGATAATGATGTAACCGCCACCTAAAGAACACAAACAGAAATATGATCATCTAAAATATCTCAATGTTACAGGGATTCTCCTGGGTAATCTATGAGATATTACTGTAATTTAAAGCAGATTAACCAGCAGATGAAGGATCTTCCTTCTGGATTGCAGTAAATATGAGTGGATAAATTGAGCAGCTGGTTATTAGTATTCATGAAGAGGAGAAAAGGCCAAATGTGGAGTGAATTAGCAGTCATCTGCATGTTTTAGTGGCCGTGGTCAGTTCTGCTAACCTCTGGCTTTATTTCGTTCAAGCCCCCGGCAGGCGGAACGGCAGGCAAACCTACAGCCGCTACCAAACCCTGGAACTGGAGAAGGAGTTCCTCTTCAACCCTTACCTGACGAGGAAGAGGAGGATCGAGGTGTCTCACGCCCTCAGCCTCACCGAGCGGCAGGTGAAGATCTGGTTCCAGAACAGGAGGATGAAGTGGAAAAAGGAGAACAACAAAGACAAGTTCCCCGGCCAGAGAGGCGAGGCTGAGGCCGAAGCCGAGGCCGAGGCCGAGGAAGAGGGCAACGAGGACGGTGAAGGGGAAGAGGCCGAGGAGAAGGAGGCGGAAGAGAAAGAGGAGGCCAAGGAGTGATTTTTATGGTCGACCTCTTTTTTTATGGTTATATGGCTGAAAAAGAGGAGAGAGAGAGGGAGAGCGAGGTCCCATAAACGGAGGAAGAGTCACAAGGAGGCAGAGAGGGTCGACTTTATGACCTCCACCCTTTCATTTTGTCGAGAGAGGACAGGAATCCCACCGTATTACTGTCATAAAGAGGCAAAAAAAACACGAAATTCCCACATCCGCCCCTGTAGACTTTTACGTTAAAAAAGCGCATGTTAAAAACGGGGAAACGGCTTCTAGCTAATACTTCCTTTAAAAAATATAACTTTCGTTGACATTTTTGATGATGAAACCTTCCTTTTTTCTTTTTAGTAACTGTAACAGAAAAAGCGCATCAGCCCCCAATACGATCTAACGTGTTGTAAATAGATAATAGCCCCAATATACGTGTAAAAAAAAAAAGAAAAAACTTAAAAAAAAAAAAAGCCCCATCACGGGACCGTCCAAGCGCCCTATACGTCCCACTGAGTGTTCATCACCACCATCATCTTTAGACGCCGCTCCGTTTGGGCTGCCAGCCTGTGTGCTTGTGTGCGTGCGTGTGTGAGTGTGTGTGTGTGCGCGCGTGTCAACAAACCCACCACGTTTTATTCTTCTAATAATTGTTACTGTTCCTGTTTAACTCGTTTTGGTGTGAATGGCTCCTCAGACGTTCTTTTCTATATAGGATGACCAGGGAAATGCAATCGTTTGAAACCCTTTGATGCTACCTAAACCTGGGGGAATTGCAATAGAGATTTCTGATTATAGAGATTTCATATGGTTCTTTATTTTGAAACTGTTATATATATCTATCAACCTTATATGATTAAGTTATGTATGTAGCATTTACCCGATATACACACACACCAGTTATACACTTGTTGAAGACCTTTTTTTTTTTTTTTCTTTTTTTTTCTTCTTTTCTTTCATGGGAAGACGATTAGCTCCAAGCCAAGCGCACCATGTTGAGATTGTACCACGGCACTACCTACTAAACTCAGAGCTTCGGCCTATATGCAGAATTTCTATTCCACACTTAAGGCTCTGTTTTTGAATTTAAAAGCTATTTTTGTCCCCCAACAACTAAAACTGCCTATTACGCACATGAGACTGTGTCTGATAAATACCTGCTACAATTACAAACGAGTTAAAAAAAAAAGTGAGGGATTCTTATTTTAACGTGCTGGTGATATAGCGTAGTTGTTTTTTGCACTGAATATAATCTTTATGTACGTCTTGTTCTATATTGATGTTAACAGATATGCTCGTTTCCTGGTGTTTCTCCTGTGACAGACGGATTTGTGTGTGTGTGTGTGTGTGTGAGAGTGTGTGTATGTGTCTCTCTCCCCCCCCCCCCCCCCCCCCCCCCCCCCCCGCCTTTTCCTTCCCCTTCGCCATTGTTGTGGATGTAAAATCACGAATAAACAAGATGGCTCACAACAAACATGTTCTCCTCACTTTGTACTTAACAAAAAAAAAACACACACACACACCCAGACGCGCCTATCGGAACTACACACACTCATGTTGGATCGGCTTCCATCGCTTCACTCCCTTTTCATCGCTCCACTGGTTTATTGTTCCAAACTTTTGCTGCCATGGAAACCCTAAGAAGTCTCCATAGGCAGGAATTTTATTTTTTTTTTAATGATTTCACCATACAAGCGCTCATTTATGGAGAAATGCCAAAGCGCGTCTTCCTCGGTGCCCATCTGAGCCAGAGAAGCGTCTCTCGGCTGGGCGGCGGGAGGTCAGAATCACGCACCGAAGCGCCTCCTAAATCCACTTTTCATCATCAACACTCTCAAACTTACTCTATTAAAAACAAAAAGCCAGACGTGCGTTTACAAATGTCGCCCTGTTCCCTTTTAAGGAAAGGTTGCGGATCCCATTAACAGCGTGCGCCCTCTGCGAAGTCTGGCCCGGTTTGATTCATCCTCTTAATAAGAAAGTTCCTCTCTTCTGGGAGGACGGGAAGCTTCTTCTTAATGAAGCTCTAGATGACTGATGGGCTCTGCGTGGTCCAGATGATACGAACAAACATCTGCCGCGGCGTCTTCATATTAATCGGCCTAAATAATGGCAAAGCATTTGGGAGGCTTTTGTTTCTATCTGTGTCTGTGTGTGTCTCTCCGTGTGTGTGTGCCATGGAAGGTGCTGGTATCGGTGCCCGGGAACCGACACGAATCACAGCGAGTCCAAGTGCAGCACTGAGCCCATATCGTGTCCACCAGGCCTTTAATAGACAAGACACAACCGTTTGGATCAATTGACACAAAAATACACGAACAGCAGCTTGTGGCCGTAAACGCACCACAATATAGGCCACTGAACCCGTCACACAAGTTTCACCGATATGTTCGATTAATGGAGACTCTATCCTTCTTATTCAGATCTTCTAAATTGATCTCCTGCCTTATGAAGTCTTTGATTTTAAAGCAAAATTTAACATTAAAGAAAAAGTGGATTAGAGTAGTTGTGCTTTTAATGTGAAGAGCAGCGTGGCTCCTCAGCTGCTTTACATTATTAAAATGAGCCGCTTCCTATGTATGCAACTGTCATCACGGTGTGTTTACGGGCCTCAGTTATGTTGTCTGTCAGCTGCTGTTTGATCTCATGTCAATATGGGACAGAGCGGATGTCCGACATGTTCGCTATAGAGGCTGGAGTGTGAGCGTGTGTGTGTGTGAGGGGCAGGGATCTCCAGTAAACTCAGTATTTATTTCTTTTCAAGCTTTTATCTATAAGTAGATTATATGGTTAACATGTTATGGCCTTGGAAAGAATTAGGACATTTTAAATGTAATTTTGCAACTTATTACAACAACATAACAGATTATTCGCTTCATTCAGCTCTTTGCCGTCTGTAGTTTCTTTTCTTTATTTTTATTTTTGCCTAGAAAATTTTTCAGTCAAGCAACTTATTCGATGAAGAGAAAAATTACAATTTAGCAACGTTTGTGTGTGAAATCGTGCCGGGTATCCTCCAAATCAACTCATAGAATTAGAAAACACAGATAGACTCTACAGGACTGAAGCATCTAACAGGGGGGCTTCTGTTTGAGTCTAAATGTGCAAAAAAAATTGTTTTTGTCTGAATAAATCGAGCAAAAAGCTGCATAATGGATCTGATATTACACACACACACACACAGACACAGACACACACACATCTACATATAGGCTTATTTACAGGTTCCTTCTTGTAATTCATTTATTACTGTTATTCTGCAGTGAGTCCAGGTTTTGAACACACACACACACACACTGCTTGGGCCTTTTTCTGCTCCTGTTTCCCTTAAAGCCTGAGCTTTTGTTATTTTTCGGGGGGTGTTTATTCCCCTTTATTTGCCTGTGCGGTGTTGCTTTAGAAATTTCCGGAAGTGTCGGTGGCACTGACAGCCATTCTACAGAGCGGACGGGGCCATTATGTGTGTCTGTGTGTGTGTGCTTTTACACGGGGCTGACATTCCCAATAAAGTTTAGTGTAGCTGCTGTAAAGTTTATTGGCGGTGTAAAGACGCGGCCCGGATGGCTCCACATCTTTAGCTTTTATGTGCTGGGACTCAGTGTGGAGCCGCGGTCCTGACAGGGGACACGCACCGCACAGCCGTGTGTGTGTGTGTGAGAGAGAGTGTGTGTGTGATGCGATATGAGCTCTAATTCAACTACATGTTGATGATTTATTTCTATTTCAAAGCGTGGTGTTGTTGTTTTATTGGCTATATTTTAATGCTGTTTGCTTCTGTTGCATCACGTGATCTGCTGTTATTCTTTTACCCTCTGTTTCAGCTCTATTTTGACACAATTCATCTGCTCCAAAAAAAAAATTCCCATTTCTGTCCTTTTATTGCGTTTCTATGTGTTGCTCTTCCTGGCATCTCTGGATCATATCTGAGCTCGTTTCTAGTCATGGGTTCGATACCCGATTCGCCTCTTTTCTCTCCTCTTCACCTGCTTTTCCATGACTAAACCTGATCACACACATCATGTTCACGCTCATGTTGGTGCGACGCTCATCCTGATAATGGCGGCTGAAACATGGAATTAAACCAGAGTAACTGTGTAGCTGTGTAATTAGCCCTGTCTCCCCCCCTCTTCCTCTTCCTCTTCCTTCTTCTCCTTTCCTTTATACCTCCTCTTTCCTCGTGTCTTCTCCTACATCCTGCCACACAGCTCGTCCACCAGGGGAGAACTGTCATATTTTTTATTATTTTTTGACGCACGTCGACGTTTTGCGCCTTTTTCTATGACTTCAGATCACAACAGATCTGTGGCGCGTTATGGTGAGGCCATTTTTTAGTTTTTGTGCGATCGAAAAAAGGGAAAAGGAAAGATGGGTGCAAACATTCCTGGTTGTTAAAGGGAGAAATTTACAGCTGAGTAATAAAAGTTTACGACTGGATCCTCGCTGTGATTGGCTGAGCGCAGCCACGTGGCCTGGGCGCTATGAACATGAACTTTATGCTGTTGTCTATTCTCTGCTCCTTCCCTTCTCTCAGCAGCCGTAAGCCGGGGCGTAGAACCTCTTATTCCCTCTCACAACCCGTGAAAACACCGCACGGTGCTGTCGCCGGTGCTTCTTGTCACAGTCACCCGGTCTCCGACTTCCTGACAGCGGGGGAGCTTCGGGACAGTCGCCGCCTCTGCCAGCCGCTGCCCCGCGGTTATCCACCCCCCACTCCTCCCCTCCCCTCCCCGGAGGCAATAAAGCCGCGACTGAGAAGGAAAAAGGAGCCAGCAAGCGAGGCGATAAAATACTTTTTCCCAGCCTCCTCCTCCTCCGGATCCTTCTCACCGGAGTGTCAAGGCGGCTAGACCCGGAGAAACAAGGGAGATGCGCGGCGTCTTGGTCTAATCCCCGCCAGCTCCACCGTGACCCCTCTGCTGCTGCGCCCGGACCACAACCCGCGGAGGAGCTATGTGGGGTAAGATGGCATCTCACACACACACACACACACACACACACACACACACACACACACACACACACACACACACACACACACACACACACACACACACACACACACACACACACACCTTGACTCAGATATGTGCGGGTTGTATTTGTGTTTGCTGGATTGAAATGGTGACTTGTGCTAAAATGTGTGTGGGCGTGTGTGTGAGAGAGGGAGAGCTGCTGGTGCCCACGTTGACCTGACCTGTACCCTGATGGGGCCGCTGGCCTGTGTTGTGACGCGCGGCCGCTCTAGATGGCTCCTCCATCAGCGTGTAATGCTTTACTGACAGCTCTGGCTTCTATAGGCTGCTGCCCTATAGGACGCTCTGCTTTACACTCACACACAAACTTTGTAATCAGTCACAGGCCTCTGATCAGCCAGTGACAGGCTGAACACAGAGCTGCTGCTGCCTCGCCCTCCCTCCTCTTTCCCCTTTGCTTCTTCTTCTACGTGGATTCCTGTATATCCTGTTTGTGCAAAGCTCTATACGTATACGTATACATATGCATATGCACACACACACCTACATACACAAACACACACACACACCTACACATACACGCACGCGTATGTACAAACACTCACACACGCGCTGACACACATTCACACGTACACACCAGCTCCCGGCAGTGCCCCCTAGCGACCAGTGGGGCCGCGTGTTGTGGAAGTGGGCGGGTGTTGCTCCTTGTTGTTTATGGCCGCTGGGTTCAGTGGAGGCTCACTGCGGATGTCAGCTGGTCCGGCTGATACGCGGCTGCCAGCGAGGAAGTGCAAATGCCTCGGCGGTGACACTGAGGGGCGTGTGTGTGTCTCTCTCTGTGTGTGTGTGTGTGTGTGTGTGTGTGTGTGTGTGTGTGATCTGTTGTTGTTACCCAGTGAATGAGAGATGTGTCTGTGATTTATCCTGAGGTGATCTGTGCTAAACAGAACCATACACACACACACGACATGGTGATGAGATGCAGCCCTGCATTTTATTTACACCACCAACAAAACAAACAACATTAACATTATTCTCATCAATTTTAACAGCAGCAACAGCAGCAACAACATACACATGGTTGCCATGCCGACGTGACTGAACGCAGCACACGTGTGTGATTTACTAATCACAGGCGCGTGGGGTTTGAGTCTGTGAGCAAATTTTGTCCAGATATGTCACACATGTGTTTAACCCAAAGATTTGACAATATTCACAGCAGAGCAGTGTGTGTGTGTGTGTGTGTGTGTGTGTGTGTGTGTGTGTTAGGGGAAGTGTGTGAAAAGAAATACGAGAGTGGTGGTGAATTGAACTTTATTGCATCCCAAACAAAGCCTAATGCAACAATATCCAGAGGCCTCCTAAATCCTCATCGTGTGTGTGTGTGTGTGATGGTGGTGTGTATCCTTGTGTGTATATTAAGCTGTAATGTTTATTGCAGTCACAGCACGCGGGTTCTGCAGCTCGGTAAAATGCTCATTATGTGTGAGTCAGTGTGTCTGCAGACAGAAATATATTTTGTGTGTGTATGTGTGTGTGTGTGATGAACTGACGTCATGGCTTCACGTCTCCTCGCGCTGCTCCGTCTCAATCTTGTAAAATGGAATGATTGGTTTTATGGCTTTTCTGCTTCTCCTTTAAAGTCTTTCAAACCCTCTGCTGCCCCTTTGTTTGCGTTTCCTTTCTATGAAACATTGCTGCTGCTGCAATGGATCGAGTTCTCTGCTGCTCGACACTATGGAGAGAGAGAGAGAGGGAGAGAAAGAGAGAGAGAAAGAGAGAGAGAAAGAGAGAGAGAAAGAGAGAGAGAGAGATTTAATACCACTTGGATAGCTGTGTGCAACTTTTCCTATAAAATGAAAGCAAACATCATGCAGTCTGTTGTTGTTTCTCTCCGGATCTTTTTAAAGCGCACACAGCTTCGCATCAAATTCCACGAGGTCACAAATCTGCCCGCGTCACCACATTTAGAACCCCGCTTTACAAACCCTGACAGGGTAAAAGTTTTGCCTACTAATGGTCATAATTTATGATGTGTGGATCAACATGCGCTCATTGGGCAACAGCTTCCTGAGTGCTTAACGAGCACATAGTCCTACACTTCCGGACATTAATTGGACCAGCCGACGATGGTAAAGTGCTTATAGGAGGCTTGACGTTGTTACTATGTGAATTACTCCTTATTAGTAAAGTTTAGGAGGAGGAGAAACGCATCAAGGGCTCAGCAGGCTGCCTCCTTCCTCCTCATCTCCCGTGTTTACATCCAGGGACATAATGTGGAAGACGTACAGATTCCATATGGGGAGCTGGAGTTACATGTGGAATATTATGGCGCATTACGTACATGCGCGCGCACGCAGAGGCGCGCGGGGCTCTGATCAAAGTCATATAGGCCTTAGAATTAAAATGTAAAGGGGACATGTAAATAACAATAATAACAATAATAATTATAATAATAATAGTAATAATAATGATGATGAAAATAATAATATACACATGTAATAATAATAATAAGGACACATATTTGGGATCATTTCATTTCAGCTTCATTGCATCTTGCTACATTTTTCCAGCATTTACTCTTAATTACTAAATTTTTTATACAATATTACTTTCATCTCTTATTACTCGTGTCTTCTTTTATATTTATAATTTCCACGTTGTTCCTCTCTGGTTTCATTCGTGGCTCTAAGGCGCCGTTTCCCTTCACAGATCGTGTGGAAACCAAACGGCTGCTTCTCCTTCTCCTTCTTCTTTCCCTCCCAGAGCCTCGCATGTTCTTTGCCTTACGGGCCGCAATAAAACACTAAAACACGGGGAAAGAATGACCTTTCTTTCTAATTCTGCACACTGGCATTCCAGCCTCTCCCCGGTCCACACACACACACACACACATACACACACACACACACACACACACACACACACACATGCATGCACACACACAAGCTTTACTGCTCAGCCTGCGTTTTACAACCTTAAACTACACCGAGTCACAGTGGGATTTGAGGGGCGCCGGATGTTAATGAGCGGCCATAAAATCCAATTTAAAATCCAGATTATTTCATTAGATTTTGTTGTTGAAGTGAAGTGCGGATTGTTATTTTTAACATCTTTATTTCGACCGTTCACGCGCAAACAGAACAAGCACGAGCGCAGAACGCAACAAAACAAAATGACCAACACGTCTCTCTCACACACACACACACTCGCGCGCTTTATTTCTATGCTATTTTCTGTTATTATATTATAATTGAAGAGGTTTTATTCCATATTTGCTCCTTTGTGAGGCGCCTCCCTGATGTCATTCTTTCATAACTGGCACCTTTTTGTTTCATTCTTTCATGTGCTGTTTCCGCCTATACAATCATTCATTAATATCCCAGCAAGCAGCAATAATATAATTCTATGAGAGGAACCAGCGGGGTCATTATAGCCTCCAACTTTTGCGCCTGATTTGCCCCAAATTTGCGCTATGCGGATGTCACATATGGCCACGAATAAGGTGAAGGGAAACTTTTATGGCACCAGCGACTTCCTCCTCTTTGTTCTTGTCTCTTTTATGGGCTATTCAGGACCCCAAACAACAGAGCAAACAGTTCCACGTCCAGGCTGCGAGTATTCAGCCTAATCTAGAAATCAATGATCTGGACCAATAGGCCGCAGCGTTTGAAGAGACATTTTAATAACCGTATTGATTCATTTGGATATCCGTTACATAGTCTGTGGCGATAAGTACAGAGAAAATGTGAACCACAACCTGGATTTATTTTCTGTTTTAAATTAAATTGTAACGCTTAAAAAATGTGACTCTAGTCCCTTAGTAAATGTGATCAAGCGCTCCTCCATCGGATTATTTGATTTACAGGTTTTATAGATTTAGAGATAATCTATACAGGCGTTTAACTTTTGCGGAACAACTCTAAAGTCGTTTCCAAACCCATCATTTTAGGCTGAGATAATTACTGGTTTCCCTTTTCCACTGGGTGTGTATGTGTGTGTGTGTGTGTCAGAGGAATGTGGAATTATCTGAACAGGAAAAAAGAATGAGGAATGGAGCGTCTGCATAAGTACTTCTGACACAATGTATTTGTATAAATACAATCCTGGATATTGACTGTAAACTGCGCGCGCAAAATCCTGTATTTCAACTGTAACGTGTGCGCAAAATCCAGTATTTTGACTCTTAACGTGTGCGTAAAATCCAGTATTTTGACTCTTAATGTGAGCGTAAAATCCAGTATTTTGACTGCAACATGTGTGCGTAAAACCCTATATTTTCACTCTGCACTGTGCGTAAAACCCCCATCGTCCTTTTCTTTATTGCTATATGAATTGAAGAGACTGTACCTGTGAGGAATGAGCCTATAGAGAGCATGAGGACCGGGCACTGCTGGCCTATGGAGGCTTGTGCCTGACGTGAGCCGGACAGTCGCATAAATGATTGGATTGTTCTAGAGGGTGGCAGAAATATCTTCATAGATCGGCTTGGATGTGTGTGTGTGTGTGTGTGTGTGTGCGCCGTTTTCCCCCTCTCATGCTGTGTGCTGCTCTCATATCTGAGCCCGGGTCTCGCTGCTCGGGTTGCAGGGCTTTGCTGCAGAGATAGTTGTTGTTAGTGAGCTGGAGAGCGTCACTTGCTTTATTGCCCTCAGTGAGCAGAGACCATAAACGCATTCTTACCACCTCCACCCTCCCCCAGTCCACAGCAAAAGCATTGAAATTGCTCACATGCCAGATAATTCATACACAATGGAAACATTAACAGTATGTTAGATAGGCGCGCAGACGTGACAGAGACAAACACGGAGCCGCCGCGTAAAAGCTGCGCGTCCTCGGGGCGCACAACGTGGACACACTGGACCTCCGCAGTGGTGTTGTAAAATGAAAATTAAGCGAGTCACAAAAACACACAAACACATACACACACACACACACACACACATTCCCTCTCTGTCTCTCTCACACGCGCGCGCGCGCGCGCGCACAGACACACACACAGACACACACACACACACACACACACACACACACACACACACACACACACACACACACACACACACAGAGGTAACGCTTTGCAGCATATATAATATTAAATAAAGTTGATCTGCATTTCCCGGTATGGACCCTTTAAGACACATGTGCACATGTGTCCATAAAGCAGTTTATGCAAATGTGCTCACTTTGATCTCCCGCATTGAATGGCATTTGGCACATTTTGCGTCACTCTTCACATTAACAACGTCGTCCCATTAAGTTCACTTGTGTCATTTCTTGTGTGTGTGTCTCATCCTGGCTGCTCGGTGTCTTTGCCCAACTCTGCCTTGTGTTTATCGGCATTTAGCACTAATGTTCAAGCTCTGAGCTAAAAGCTACAGTTTCTCCTCAACTCCTGCCTCTCAATTGGTGGAGACCGGTCAGCTGACGTTGTCATATTGTCTCTCACCGAGGCAAGCCTCAGCTATAACACTCGCGTTTGTGCGTCTTAACCGGAGATTGGAAATTAATAATATTGAATCGTCAAAGTAGCCCACGGTCCGGGTTGAGAGACGGAAAGTGGAAAAAAGCGGCGCTGGGAGAAAAGGTGTGGTTGGTTGACAAGAGGCGGAAAGGAGCTTTACAGAGAAAAGAGCCGATAAAGAAGTGGGAGAGTTGCAGAGGGTTACAACCAAGGTATGAATTCGTATTTCGCAAACCCGTCGCTCTCCTGCCATTTATCCGGTGGTCAAGACGTTCTGCCTAACGTTCCCCTCAACTCCACCACCTATGACACAGTCAGACATTTTTCGTCGTACGGTGCCGCTGTGACCCAGAATCGGATATATGCACCTTTCTACTCCCCTCAAGATAACGTGGTGTTTGGCTCTGGCAGGGCTCAGTACGAATATGGATCAAACGTGTTTCTCCAGGACAAGGACGTGCTGCCCAGCTGCAGGCAAACAAACATGGGACTTAACACACAAAGCCACATTGCTCAAGAGTACAGTTTGGACCAGGGGAGAGCAGGAGCCCAGGACCAGAAGACCAACATCCCGATCTACCCGTGGATGCAGCGAATGAACTCACACAGCGGTGAGTTTTACTACGACAAATAAATTAAGGAAATGGGCCAGTTTTACGATATGTCTTACCAAGAGAGTAAGTTACTTTTTATGGCCCCATAAAGCATTACTGTATCCCCTAGACTTGTACACGGGCCTTTACATGTGCAAACAAACAGCTTTCATTTTAGGAATGAAATAGTGTCTATGACCAGAAGCGTGAGGCAGAAAGAAGCTTATGATACTTTGATTATTGGAGATAAAAGCCGCGCAGATGAGATGAGATCACAGGCTCGTAAAGCGCCAATGTGCTTATTTTACTGTGTGGATTTAAGCTTCCACGTGTGATTCTTAAACACTCAGATCTAACTTAGTCCGAGTCTGTTTTATTTATGTCATGTGTGACTTTCCTCGCCTTGTAGTGGATTAAATGGGTGACTTTTGTGCGTGTGTGTTGTTCCCTCGCAGGGGTGGGCTACGGGTCAGACAGACGCAGGGGACGTCAGATATACTCCCGCTACCAAACACTCGAGCTGGAGAAGGAGTTTCATTTCAACCGCTACCTGACCAGGCGCAGACGCATCGAGATCGCCAACGCGCTTTGTCTGACGGAGCGGCAGATCAAAATCTGGTTCCAGAACCGACGCATGAAATGGAAGAAAGAGAGCAACCTGACCTCCACAGTGACGGGGAGCGAACAGACAGGAGGCTCCCAGGAGGAGGAACGCAGTGGCGCAGGGGAAGAGGAGAAAGACGAGGAGGAGGACAAAAAGAAGGAATAGAGGACGGAAGGACGGAATGAAGGAAGGAGAGACGAACGGTGACCATGAAAACCCAACATAACTACCTAAAAAAAAAGAGATCAACCGACACGGACCTGAGAGCGACTCTACTGCATGATGGCTCCCCCGCAGCTCTCCTCTCCCACTTATCTCCCATGTTGACCACAGGAGTGTTAAGCCTTAGAAATCCAGATTATTTCAACCACACGTGTGACACCGGAGCGCACTTTGTCTCCGTAGAACGTCACCCTTATATCCCCAAAATAAAACCAACCAAGTATTAATTACAACGTTATTTCCTATCTGGCGGAGAGGTGGAAAACAGAGCCCCGTGTATTAATCCCGCACACTCCATCCATCACTGTGAACTCTTTGATCACCTCACCCCCAAAAAACCCAACGTGCTGGTCGGGCTGTGACTCCAGTATTTGTACATTAACATTCCACGGAAGGACGAAGGACGAGAAAGCAGCGGGCGGCACTGATCTGATCACAACACACACCGTAGCATTTACTTGAATCAGACATGAAAGTGTCTTCACGGGACATTTGCACGGGATAAAACACGATCACGACGACCCACACGCCTGTATATACTCCAAATATTCCCATCTGATGTAAATCCTGTGAGGACTTCTGTGTATTTAGCCGCTTTGATAGTCGCTTCATAACGTTTCATTGCGCTTTCAGCCCTTTACTCCTTTGACACATTGGCTTTCCTCGTCAGATATTTGTATTCTAGTGATCTTTCACTATTGTTTGGGCTTTACCTATTCATGTTTTTTGTCATAATTGTGTATCATGGAATAAAATATTTGTAAAACTTTCACCTTTGTCTTGTCGTGTGTTTGCGTGCCTCACACACACTCATATACCCCCGCACACACACACACACACACTGTGTTTGGAAGTTTGGAATCAAAATCATATTTTTATTTTTGAACTTTGTTGGTTTGGGGAAGGGGGGAGATGAAAATGAAATAGAGAGTGTGTGTATGTGTGTGTGTGAGAGAAAGGGGGGAGGGCACAGAGGCTAATATAGACAAAGACCCGGAATTGTGGGAAGGTTTTGACCTTTAAGTGATTAAATATTGGCACAGACTGGCACCGGGAACACAAAGGAGCCTCCATATATTCCTATTCGAACCCGTCACATAATAATTAGACAGATAAGAGCATGAGCGCAGACTTGAGCCCCCCAAGTCTGTCGACAATTTGCTTCAATAAACTTTGAACAACCGGATACTATTATTTACAACTACCCCTTAACGCACCCTATATTATTATTATTATTATTATTATTATTATTATTATTATTATTATTATTATTATTATTATTATTATTATTATTATGATATTGGTGTTGTTGTGCTTGTACTGGTGCATAGGGCTCGCGCTGTGCCGGTGCCAGGGGCTGGGATCCATGTCCATCCCTGACCGTCCTGCCCCATACCAGACACCAGATGACGCTCTTGTCTTACTGTCCTGCCCTCTTTTCCTGCTCGGATCCCTGCCTGGTCTCCCAACAGCCCGACAGCTCAAAGTTTACCGGACACGTTTCCCCTATTCATCAATATCCCCATTGAGTATCAAAGCCAATTTATGACTGGCCAACATGCGCACGTGATCCCACACAAATACCCCATATTTGGGCAGCGCGCGTCGGATCAAGAATTAAAAAAAGATAGCAAAGCCTTTACTCCACCTATAAATCCTGGATTATTTTTTTTTATAGCGCGGACAGCTGTGAATTTTCCAAAAGAGGCAACAAAGCAAAGAAATGATCAACAAAAATAAGGAAACTGGCGCAAAATTCCCTCCGCGCTGTTCGGTTTAGCAAGAAAGTGTCGCTCATAGTTGAACATGAGCTCTTATGTTGACAGCTCCAATCTCAGGCAAACAAGCGAGACAACTTCTAACACTATGTTTAGTTTCGATCAGGGTCCTTCTCTCTCTGGGCTCGCGTCCAGCCGCTATGAGGGTGTTAATGCGAGCGGGATATTCACTTGTCCCGTCCCCACGACCTCTGTGGAGCGGGAGGAGATGAAAACTAGTCTGCGTGGCAATGCGGATACTCTTCCTCCGTCGGGAGCGCAGATAACCATGCTCACCGGCGGCTCGTCCGCGGACCCGGGCGGTCTCGGCTACGGCTGCGGCACTACCGCGCTGCTGCCGGGGCTAGGCGCGGACAGGGAGCCGGCGGAGAGGAGCGCGAAATCCGGCGGCAACAGGAGCCAGCAGGAGGGCGAGAGGAGCGCGGAGAGGGAGAGGGCGCAATCGGCCAAACGAAACCAAAACGCGGGCCAGCGTCAGGACGGCGAACCGCGGCCGCAGATTTACCCCTGGATGACCAAACTGCACATGAGCCACGGTAAAGTTTGTCTGCTTTCTAAAGTGCCACTAGGACGCTTCGCCCCTCTTATTCAGTGCTACTCTTCCTCTTTTCGCTCCTTCCACTTTCCCTCTTGAGTTTTATAGGCCAAACGCAGGAAATAATAAAAACTCGCGGTCATAAATTTTATGACAAAGGCATCCATTGCTCGTAAACCTGCTCTGTTACGGTGAAGAGGTGATCCGCGGAGTGATTTATGGGGGTATAATTGGATAAGAGAAACACACTGTGATAAAACTATGAAATAATATTACAAATTCACGTCTTGGTGTTAGTTTTTGCCTTGCACCGTTTATATTCTCACTCTTGGTATATGTTTTTACATTCCCCAGAAGGCTGTGTGTGTGTGTATGTGTGTGAGTGTGTATGTGTGTGTGAGTGTGTGTGGGAGAGAGAGAGTGTGTCACACAAGCTTTAGCCTTAAATTGAACTCTGGGACACACCGATGGCCTGACCCAATCGTGAACTTTTCACCTCTTAAAGATGTGAATAGGACTGCAGCTTTGGAGCCACTGGTTGACTAAAGGCTGCAGATGGACGCTGAGCCCCTGTTTTGTCTCTCATATACTCACGCAGGAGCACAAGGCGGCCTGGTAAATAAAATATATCAGGGCTACATCCAAGTCCAGTAATCTGGCGGCCTGCTGCCTCACACCCAGTCACTCCAAACTACAGATTAAAGGAGGAAAAAATCCCCCCAATTTCCAATCCCTCGATTGGTTCACATTGTATTTTCCAAAATCAGGTGAAACTTGCTTGTGTTGACGTTTGTCAGGCCGAGGTCACGCAGCGTGTGTGCATACAGGCCAACACACTCTTGAGTCCAATCTATTAGAGTATTACTGTATAGGAACAGATTTAAGACAGGATCACGGATTTTTATGATGACTCTTTAACTTTATTCTGACTCTTTTGGGGGCCTGGGAGGATTTAAAACTTGAGTCCTTAATATTGGCTTAAACTGGCCACAGATTTAAGCTCCAAATAGACTCAGATATAATATAACACTAACCGTAACTCATAGGTTATTGGTTTTCTTATATATATGTAATGTAATATAAGTCAAGTATTTATATTTGAATGGATTTAGCCAGTTCAGGTGATTTCCTCCCTCCACTGTCTGCATGATTTCAGTAGAGGTATAGCTTTAATTTGCTGTTCATGAGATGAGTGACCCAGAATTTTACTAATTCTACATAATAATAATAATAATAATGCTCATGCCTGAACGCTAACCAATTTTAATGCCACTTTAGAATCGGAGGGTAAGCGGTCCAGGACCAGTTACACCCGCTACCAGACTCTGGAGCTGGAGAAAGAGTTTCACTTCAACCGCTACCTGAGCCGCCGCCGGCGCGTAGAGATCGCCCACAGCCTGTGCCTGAACGAGAGGCAGATCAAAATCTGGTTCCAGAACAGACGAATGAAGTGGAAGAAGGACTCAAAGATCAAAGTGAAGGAATAAGAGCTGCACCTTCCGAGCCCACCATACTACTACACACACACACACACACACACACACACACACACACACACACACACACACACACACACACACACACACACACACACACACACACACACACAGGGAGAGAGAGAGAGAGAGAGAGAGAGAGAGAGAGAGAGAGAGAGAGGGAGAGAGCCGCCTGACCTCCGGATGAACTGCTAGGAGCAATGACATCATGACACCGCTCTTGTGTGCTTCATCACCAATTATGTGTCACTCGCTGCAGTTTTGGGACCTAATGTATTGAATATCACTCACTTTGATCAATCGGTTTACATTTCTAAATTAATTTGCTGCGATGATATCCTCACTTTGCCGCACGGAAGGGACAAGACAAGAGAGGGAGAGGTTGAAGGGGATCCGAGCCCCTTCACGCCGCTGCGGCTCTGCGGTCTGCAGCGCACCGGGAGGCTGCACAGCATCACTGATAATGTGTGTTTGTAATTAGGATAAGAGCGTAGGAGAGCCCGGATCATCCCGGGCATGATCCCGGCCTGGGCTGCATCAGGCTCGGGTACAAAACGAACCGAGATGAAGCACGAAAAATGTCTTTACGTTCCTTGTTTTTTAGTTTGACTCTCCTGTGTTGCAGTTTAGGGTCTTTGGCTGAATGTGAGATTTGTGACTTTGAACGCATCATCAACCTTGTTGTCATTTTTCCTTGTGAATCTAAATCTTTATGTATAATTCAGCAATCTGTGTGTGATATTATTGTAATGTGCAATGGAGCCATTTCCTCCCTTGGTAAGCTTACAGACGGTGGTTTACACGAGGCCTATAGAATAATTGATGGATGGCATATTTGTTGATTGTAACCAATAAAATCTCATCATTTAAAGTAAAGGCATTTCCTCAGCACACTTCTCTTATTTTGCCGCAGAGATTTGAGCGTTTCTTCACATTGCTGACTCTCCTCGCACCAAACCAAACTATTTACTCATTCGTTGCCATTCAAAACAGAATCCCCCCTTTTTTGTTTCTGTTTCTCCGTCAGTCCCGGTTTGGAATCCCTGCACTGACAAACGCGGACTGAAGTTTAAGGCCCCTCATAAAACTTTATTGCCCCTTTTCCACCACACGCAGACGCGCTTCCTGTTTGGCCGGGGACGGAAGCCTCTTACTGGGCTGTGATAACATTCGCCGACAACACAACGTGGAGCAAAGCTTTGGGCTTCCTGCGGCCGCAGACTGACGCGTCACTCTGAGGCCATATGGCCACTTTAAGAAGCCTCCCACGCGCTCTCAAGCAGCCCAAATATAACACACACACACGCGCACATGGCCCCAGATCTGTGCTATTACGCAATGCAGTTTAACATTTAACGTTTTACATTTTAGCAAATAAAAATCGACTCACCTTTCAAAATAAAAGCTTCCTATAGACGCTTAGAGGGGAGCACGGTGAGCGCACACAGCGTCCACTTTCCCTGCGCGCTGTTGGGCCTATAACCTTATGGACAATGTATCGAATCCCTTTTTTTCTATGTCTTTCTTTTAGGGTATTTTAAAGTTTACAAGGTTACATATGCCAATTGCCCCAAGCTGGGCCTGTGAATGGTGCGCGGGGAACACGTGGTGTCATTTAAGTGGGTTTTATGGCCTGGAAGAGCTGACAAACCTTCGATATATACACATCATATATAATCTTAACTGTCCGGAATCGCAGCTGCCGGTTTCGCCCTCGTGTGAGCGGGGGAAGAAAGGAGCTTTGTGGCAGTGAGCAGGACGCAACTCCTCTCTGCTGCTCCCCCGGACTCAGCGCTGCAGGGACCCACAGGAGAAACGCTGCTGCCCGCCCGTAAGTCCATTTTTGACTTTGCACGCAGGCCTGATAGTGCGCACGAATATCTCACCTGCAGATATACGCCAAAAAAAAGAAGAAAAGCTGTTTGATTTAGCGTCGGAATTCGTGGTTGCAAGTTGGATTTGATTGGAAATTAGCTGCAGGAAGGCGATGGGAGGTTTATAAGAGATTTTATTGTAGTAATAACAGCTGGAATATTCAGAGATTTTCCAGAGGTTTGCTAGTGCGTCAGATTGAAATGGGAATGTTTCATGATTCACCTGCATGCTTATTTGAATCATACGTATAAGAATTAATACTGTTTGTATTAACTTTACTCTATCTGTATGTTTTATGGCATAAGTAGTGTGCATAAGGGTGCAAAGATGTGAGTCCTCTAAGTGTTTCAACAGTTGTGTGTGTGTGTGTGTGTGTGTGTGTATGTGTGTGTGTGTGTGTGTGTGTGTGTGTGTGTGTGTGTGTGTGTGTGTGTTGGCAGTTGATCCTAGTAACGCAAAAATATTTGACCGTGAGCAAAACGAAAAGTCAGGAAGAACAACTATCAAAATCCATTTAGCATCCACGCCCCTAAACCCCCCCTCCCTTCACTGTCTCTCTCTCACACACACACACACACACACACAGTCCTCGTGCACTTTCTGACGTTGGTTTAAGGAGATGAAGGGGAATTATTGCAACTAAAACGTGACTTTTGTATTCTGTGTGAATCTGTGGGGTTGTAAATGAAAACTGCAGCTGGAATTCTCGTGAACTCCAACCTTGAATGTAAACATTGCACCATACGAGAGCTCCAGTGTGTGTGTGTGTGTGTGTGTGTGTGTGTGTGTGTGTGTGCTTTATAAAAGGTGGCTGTGTGTATTTTACAGTAAAATGAAAAGCGCCGTGCTCGCGCTCTGTTCCTACTTGTTGTCGTGTGTATGAATCGATCACTGCAGACTGATGAGGGGATGTGATCCTCTAAACTCGATAATTTTCTGTTGTTCTATAAAGCAGATCATTTAATGGCTCATATGTCATAGAAAGCAGCGCGGCACAGAAACGCCATTATTTCCTTAATCAATGCGTGGAATTGCAAATTGATAATTTTATTTATTTTTTGCAATTTGTTTTTATTGAAGCAAACATTTTACATGACACTGTGCATACAATTGTAGGATATTTTGGAGATCATTTTCTATGCAGAAGGAGGGGAAGAGGAGAGAGAGAGGAAGGTTGTATTATTATTTCTATTGTTGTTGTTGTTATTAAACCTTAGGGTTATCGTTAGGGTAAACCCTAAAGTTTGACAACCCACCTAAACCCTAACCCTAACCCTAACCCTAACCCCAACCCTAACCCTAATCCCTAAATGGATAATTTTGATATTAAGTCTTGTTTGGCAAAGTTTAACTGAATTGATGTTTTGTTCCCTCTGACGCTGAAGCTGAATATGAGCAAACTCTGAAGCTATTGGAGCATCATTGTGGACACACACACACACACACACACACACACACACACACACACACACACACACACACACACACACACAGACTTCTGCATGGTTGTTTGAGGTGTGTTGAGTTCAGTGTGATCAATGATACTCCTCCAATAGGGGGCAGTGTGTGACTCGCTCCAGCGTGCATGGGTGTGTGTGTGTGTATGGGTGAGGAGGGGGCAGTTTGGGGGGCAACGTGTCCTAACTGGATCAGTGTCCTTCTTCATCTTTTCGTCCAGCAATCACCTCACTTTTTTTCTGGACTTTTTCCCCATATCGAGCTTTATACTGATGAAGACGTAGTTACTTATTTTATATTCTTGTGGTTTAAGTTTAAAGTTCAATAAATAAGATAGCTTTCCCTCTAAAACTGCTATCAAATCTTTATTAAAATCTCGAAAAATAACTACAAATATTTGATAACCTGCCGTTTAAAGCGCGTGAGCTCATGTCTTTCTGTCTGTGTGAGGAGCTGAATGTCTGACTCTTCCTCACCTCCTGCTTCCTCCTCTTCTCCACTTTGACACACTTAGTTTAAATCAGATCAGAGTGGAGCGGCGGCACTTCAAAGCGATCAAGTATCTCTACAGTAAAAGTCAAACAATGTAAACATCCGTTTTGTGCGCCGTGTGTTCTTTTCTCTGACCTGTGGGTCTGACATCATCATTATTCAACCCGCAGAGGTCATTTCCGGGTGAGCACAGACTTCCCCTTTGTCTCAGTCCCAAACCAAGAACCATAAACTCTCATTCCGGGATTATTCTTTTTTTTTTCTTAAATTTCTTTCCCTAGCCAAAAATTATTTACAATGTGAGGACAAAGTCGTGATTTTTCTGTTGCCTGTTCGCCATAATTCAGCCGCCCTGAGGTCCAGGAGGTTTCTATTCATAGAGACACTCGCCGAAGGAAACACCAGAGTGATCGTAAATGCAGGTTTAAGTGTCTCAAAATGACCCAAATGTCCTAAATTTCTGTCCTCGGTCCCTCTGCTGCTTTATAGGGCGCCTCCCTCCATACCAGAGCAGACTAACATGTCAATACAGTTTAGCCTTCTACCTGAAAAGACACTCAAACCCGGAAAAATATCAAATTATTCACGATTAATTCTGCGATTATTCTGATTGATATGATTTTCGATTTTTTTGTGTAACCATTTGTTGATCACGTCTGCGTGTAGCATATTCATAGATATCAGCAAGTATGAAGCAAGTATGAACTGTACAGAACGAATTACTTATAGAAATAGTACATCTGTACCTTTCAACTTTGATGTTTACGATTTTATAAACATTATAAAGGTTCGATCGGTGAACATAAAATAAAATAAAATAAAATAAAATAAAATAAAATAAAATAAAATAAAATAAAATAAAATAAAATAAAATAAAAGTATGTTGCACTATATAATCCTGACATATTGTAGTTTCCAATTAATTCTGGATCCCAAAAAAATCTTAATTAATTCTACCCCGGACCTTCTCCTGATCTAATTTTCGTTTCCCCTCTATTTTTCAGAGAACTCATCCGGTGGAAATGAGTGGGACCGTGGAAATCTCAGTAAGTGTTACACATCTGTGCACCTGTAGTAGCTGTACTGATCCATTCTGAACGAATCCGGGTTCAGATTCAGGTTCTGAAGTCTGACCTGATCTGCTTGGTGTTCGTATAAAGAATCCCATGTAACTTAAAAAAAACCCAAAACAAATAAACCCAATCCACAGCTGCAGATGATGTGTCGAGTTGTTGCACTCGTGTATATTCCACGCGTGGATTGTGTTTCCCACTGTAAGCTCGCTGCTCATAATGAACCGAGGCTCAGCAGCAGCCAATGGCTTCTATGGGGCTTGTGCGTAAAATCACCTTTGTTCCCCCGCTGCATTCAGACCCAAACCAGCCTGTCTGCACTTCATTACAACTTTTAAACTGGACAATACAGCTTAACGTTATTACACCTGGGGAGAGTCTGAACGCTAAAGGCTATTAGGTTAAGAGGTTGATTAAAAGCGCATCGTAACGGTTTTCATATCGTAGCTGAATGCTGCATGGGCCACCAAATTAAAACACACTCACACACACTCAACGTCCCCACAGATTTATTTACTTTACACGCGTACATGTGTGAACACGCTTGTATGCTTGTTATTTTTTTGGCAGGAAAGCTTAACTATTCCTCAAATGAACAAATGAAACATCAAATTATTCCGCCCGAGGGCCTCATTTTTTCTACTTCCACATTATAACTAGTTATTGAACTCGGTGCCCGATCTGAAAGCCATTTGTGGGGAGAAAGAATTCATTGCTGTTTCTCCATCAATAATCCTTGGCAGTGAACTATTGGAGGCAGTCAAACGCGCGGGGTGAACCGCAGGTCAGCCTGTCTCACTCTTATGAAAATGCGTCCGCATGTAGGGCGAGGAGGGACTCGGTGGAGGGACTAGATGGAGGGACTCGATGGAGGGACTCGACACAAGCGAGTCCTGGGGTCCAAAAGCAAAGCGACTCAAGGACTCGTGGTGTCGTCGTGTCGTCGTTGCTTCCTCCTGATTACGACGGTGGAGCTAAATGAACCTGGTTTCTATTTTTATTGATTCTTTCCTCCATCTTTAGATCGATGATAGATGCCAGTGAACACAATTTCTATTATTCTGTGGTTGTTGTTGTTGATGATTATTTTCCTCCTTTAATCAATGACCAAACCAAATTAATCGATGAAAAAAACTAACAGGATTTCTTTCTGGTTTTACTTCCAATCAAAATCTCACAGCCAAATGCAGATTCTTTCCTCTTTTTTTGCTTGTTTTTCCTCTGTTAGTCCTTAGCAATAACATTTCTCCTTAAATCAGACAAAATCAAATGAAAACAATTGTTATGGTTCTCCTGATTTTCCCTCTTTTAAATCAATAACAGAACATGGCGAACATGATGGTGTGAGTGTGTGTGTGTGTGTGTGTGTGTGTGTGTGTGTGTGTGTGTGTGTGTGCGCGCGCGTGCGCGTGTGCGTGTGTGTTCTTGTTTTATTCCTCCCTTTTGTGCCTTTAAATCGCCATTTTCTCCATTCTCCTTTAATAAAACAATCAATCCACGCAGCCAAAATATGAAGATTGAGATCTTTTCTGACACCTCCCCCCCTCTCCCTCCTCCCATATCCCTGACTGTAATCAATTCCATCGATTCACAATTGGGAGCGTGTTTGCTGTTTTTAATAAGAGCCAAACAGCCTCGCAGGTCTGATATTACATTTTTCACGGAGGCTGTTCTCATTAGCCGCCAGAGTGGCAGGCAGAAGGGGTTACAGAGCGGTCACTATGGTAATATGGCGGCCACGAGAAATGCTCGGGAACAATGGAAACTTATTTTTCATGTGTGCTGTCACGCCGTCCCTTTGTATGCTGCGTGTTTGTGACTGAATATTCATATAGGAGCAGCCACCTCAAAGGCACAATGTGGAGAAAGAGAGAGGGAGAGAGAGAGAGAAAGAGAGAGGGAGTGAGAGTGTGTGTGTGTGTGAGTGTGTGTGTGTGGGTGCTCAAAGTGCTTTATGTAGGAATATCTAGAGAAAAAGATGTCAAAGTGCTCTTTTCTAAACGCATTGAGGGAGGGATCGATCCTAACACTGAGCCTGGCAGCATCCTCCTCCTCCTCCTACACCTCCTCCACCTCCTCCTCCTCCTCTTCTTCTTCTTCTGCGCATGCTCCGTGTAGGATTTCCATTCTAAAGCTGTGCTGTTGCTGTGTTGTTTTATTGTTATCATACTGCTCGGGAGCATGCAAATCCACTCTGAGCCGCTGCTAATCTGCTTGTACAAGATGTTTGCCTGAGAAATCATCTGTGCAGCCCGAAACGCAAACACAGTAGTTGTCTATATGTACCCTGTAGAACCGAATTTGTGTGGAGTATAAACAATCGCAAATGCGTCTCTACAGGAATACATGGGCAACTGAAATGCCACGCCAGCCCCACGGATCCTCTTCTTCACGCGTGTCCTCTGCGTCTGTCTGCCTTTTACACACGCACACACACACACACACACACACACACACACACACACACACACACACACACACACACACACACACACACACACACAGAGGGAGCTCACACTAGCAGTGCACTAACCCAGTCACAGTGTATTCACAGTGCAGGGAGCCATAGATTGTGCAGGGAGTAAAGCCATGTGTGTGTGTGGCTACCAGTGTGTCAGACCCTGTAAAACACGCGAGGAACCAGGGGTCGTTTAAAAGTGACTGATTTACGGCTTTTATTGCTCTATAAAACGCCTCTAACATCCTCGCTCGGGGTAATAGAAATGTCGAGCGCATTCTACACAAACAGCAGAGCCGCAGTAATATGCCACTGCACGGCGCTTTTACTGCGAAATTGTGCAATTATTGCACTGAAAATGGAAGAATAGTTAGAAATTTCAGTGTGTGTGTGTGTGTGTGTGTGTGTTCAGTGTGGCTCTGATAGCTGCTAGATATTAATAGATTTTTCCACTGGAATTATTATTATTATTATTATTATTATTATTATTATTATTATTATTATTATTATTATTATTATTATTATTACTACTATTATCATCATCATCATCATCATCATCTGCACATTAAAACACAATAATAATAATCTGATCTCAGCTCATCTGTCTGTCTGCTGGTCTGTCTGTCTGCCTGCCTGTCTCTATGTCTGTGACTTTAGAGGACTTCCTGCAGCTGCTCAGTGTCTGTTTACAATCTAAAAGCAGAGGTCGAATCCCATCCTCCTCCACAGTGTGGCTGATGTTCAGGGTCTCATCCACTTTGGAGGCTCCATCTGCAAACGCTGATGACTTTTTATCATTTCAGCGTGTGTATTCTACGCTTTATCTGTGTGTAATCTGTTCTGGCGGCTTGAGAGTGTATGGTGGAAATATTTGTGTTAGTGTCAAGTCTGCAACCCCCCCTCCCACCACACACACACACCACAACCACACACACACAAAAGATGTGTGCAGCGGCCTCTCCTTGTCATTGGTTTGCAGCTTTCCTGAGATTCTCTTGTGATGTGTTTTTAATATAACAAAGCCTGTAGTCCTCGTTCAAGTACAACCCAAAGACTTGAGGAGAAATGGAGCTGTGCAGAACAGAGCCAGCAGCAGTGATTCTGACAGAGCAGAATGTGCAGAATTGATGGCATGAAACAATTTGAACACTGGTCTGAATTTAGTAGATTTGGTCTATTTTTGGAAATCCACCATCCAGGCTTCTTCCCTGCGTGTGTGTATGTGTGTGTATGTGTGGGGGGGGGCAGCCTGTCCTCTACGCTTACAGGCTATCGTGGTGCAAAGGTGCATTAAAAGCCCAAACCTTTGCTCTGCTATACAGCAACGCTCCACTTTTAGGCGTCAGAATGGTTGTATACTCGCTCACCAGATTGACTTTGCTCCAGTCCCTCTCGGTCTGTGACATCATATAGTTACTCTGTTGTCATGGACTCAAGCATGATGAGGATGCTGCTCCATGGTTGTCATGGTTATGAGATTGTAGCATTGTGATATAGTCTACTCTGTGACATCATGTCTGGTCAGTGACATCACAGTGGTTTGGTCTCTTGACTGTTTGTTCTTTGTTGTTTGGGATGTGATCACAATGCTCGCTCAATAAATTGGAAGGTTGACAAACAGTGAAGTAGTATTTGCATTTGTATTATTCAGGGTACTTTATGTTCTGTCTTTTTCATTTTGTATGCAAAGTGACACAAACTATAGCTGATCCACTGGTTTTACTCTTGCAATTTCTCAGTTTTCACTCTGATTACTCATAGTTTCTGTCCCTGTTTGCTTCTTTTTACTGAGAATTTTCCAAAATAAAGCTCCCTTTGTCTTATTTCGGTCACTCCTTCTTATGCTAAGGTAAACATGACACCAGAGACTTATAAATGAAGAATATCCTGATACAGCAGGATGCAATCTTAAAATAGGTGAGGCATTAACACAACTCAGGCACAAGAGCAACTCACACATAAACAACAATCACAATTAAAACCATTAAAATGACAGCTAACAGAGATGGATAATATTTTAAAATGCATAAATAATCCAGACAATAGAAAAACTGAGACCATTTAACAAAAACAGAAACATATTATAGCAGATTTAGGCAGATATCTCACCATTTACTGCTCTGTAATTATATATTATCAGTAAAAATCCACCACACTGACACAAAGTTCCTCTAAAGCTCCTATAGCACCTTGGCCCCAGGTCACCCCTGACCCCCAGAGTCATAACACAGATTTGTACTGATATAGTGTAATGATTATTGCCCAACAATGATGCCATGCAGCTCTATATGTCAGTATTAATGGCCCATGATCTGTGCCATAGCAGAGCTGCTCCAGTATATAGGCGCATATATACTGTGCCTTCATTAATTAGCAGATAACCTTTACATGCTGCATACAGGCAAACAAAATGAGTGTTTTCTATTGTTGTGCGTTATCCTTGGTGGATCTCCCATTGTCCCTCTGAATAATTGAGACCAGCGGATTTTGCCTGTTTTATTTTTTCCTTGGTCAGCAACTAGCTACTAGTTTTGTCCCCAAGATCAATTACCTTGGTAACACAACCAGAGAGAGAGAGGGAGAGGGAGAGGGAGAAGGGGGGTGGAGAGAGAGAGCGAGAGAGGGAGAGAGAGAGAGAAAGGGAGAGAGAGAGAGCGAGATTTGTGCCCACAATGGCGACTGTAGGTATGCTAAATACCTCTGGTTCCTTATCCGGGAACTACCTCTTCCTCTGCTATTGGGCCACAGGGTCACGTGGTAAAAGTAACTTTACAGGGCTGCTCGCAAGTAGGAGGGCTTTATGGAGCAGAAAAACGACAAAGCTAGAAAAATTATTTTCCACTCCAGAAATTAATGATCATGAGCTCGTATTTGATGGAGTCTAACTACATTGATCCGAAATTTCCTCCATGCGAGGAATATTCGCAAAATAACTACATCCCCGAGCATAGTCCAGAATATTACAGCCGCGCAAGGGACACTGGCTACCAGCATCACCACCAAGAGTTATATCCTCCGCGGGCGGGCTACCAAGAGCGCCAGTTTAACTGTGCAAGCATCCCCGAACCCGACACGCCTGCACGGGGACACGGAATACCCCACACCGCGCACCTGCTGGCAGGCAAAGGGCAGCCTGCGTCATGTGAAACCCCACAGTTGTCCATGTCCCCCGCCACCCCGCCGGCCGCAGCCTCCGCCTGCAACCAAGCCACCCCGGAGCATCCGAACAGCGCCGCCTCGTCCAAGCAGCCCGTGGTGTACCCGTGGATGAAGAAGATTCACGTCAGCACTGGTAGGCAACTTGTGTGTGTGTTTATGTCCCTCACGCCGCTCTCTCTCCCTCTTTCCCTCCCTCCGTCAGCCCCTCTGACTCCCAGCTCGTTGCCAGCCCCTGCTCCGATAGCGGGGAAGCCTTTGAAATGGCACAATTGAGGCGGATTTACGACTCGGCATTGGTAATTACACCCACCATAAATTTTATAGCCGAGGTATACTCAGGGCAGCCGTATCACCATGTGGCTTCTGCTGTTATGTATTGCGCGATAGAGGGAGAGAGAGAGGGAGAGAGGGGGAGAAATGAATAAGAAAAAAAAGAGATTGAGCTTTGTAATCTTGCATTAATAATTTAGCCCATAGTTGGATGTGAGTGTCCTCTCATTACGCGGAGAAGTTCTTAACTCCCCGTTTAGATTCTTCCAGCAGCTAAACATTCCTCTCCAATAAATCTTTCTGCACATATCTCACTCCAGGCCATTCTTGTTTACCCCTCCTTTCCTCCCTTCTTTCTCTCCACTTCTCCTTTTTTCCCAGTGAACTCGAGTTACAACGGGACGGAGCCCAAGCGGTCTCGGACAGCTTACACCCGGCAGCAGGTCTTAGAATTGGAGAAGGAATTCCACTATAACCGCTATTTGACTCGGCGGAGGCGCATCGAGATCGCGCACACCCTGGTTCTCTCCGAGCGACAGATTAAAATCTGGTTTCAAAACCGCAGGATGAAATGGAAAAAGGATCACAGGCTCCCCAACACCAAAGTGAGATCCTCCTCCTCCTCCTCCTCCTCCTCCGGGGCCAACACAACCTCAGCAGCCGGCGCTGTTGCCGCTGCCTCGGCCACTAACACTGGGGCCCCCGACGAACTCACCGGAGCCCAGCAGCATGGCGAGGATATTACCAGGTTATAAGGCGCGGAGAGGCGAAGAACTGCTTATTTATAGAACTATTATATATTTTGTTTTCGTAGCTATCTTGTGCGGTTTCCTTTAAGTCCAAAGTTATATAAAATGCATGTTATATAGCATGGATTACTGCGAATACCGATGGATTATTTTTACGTGACACAGGGTTTAATTTATTTGAAGCGCAATTAAAATGATGTTTTTTATTAAAATGTTTTGAATGAAGGAAAAAAAAGTAGAAAAAATATACATTTTATCCAAATGTTATTGTGGGCCGTTCTTTAGCCCTGATGCCCATGAAGGTGAAATGCACAATCTATTTATTTCAAACAACACTGGAAGGAAATCACTATAATAATAATAATAGTTATTTTTGGTATAAAAAGCTGGAACACACCATTGATCTTGAACTTGTATGTTTAGGATAATAATGTGTGAATTACCTCGTGTACTTCAGAAACAGGATTTTTGATTTACTATTTAGTTTTGTGATGTTGATGTTGTGTTTAGACCGTTAAAAAGCAGATTATTGTGAAATGCAATAAACGGAGTTTAGTGTACTTGTGCTAATCATATTGGTCAATAAAACAGTGAGTGTCTACTAGTTTTATACACGTTTGGTCGAAGTTCATTCTCTAGGCGAGCTGAGGTCTGCTATTGTTTTGGATACGAGGGGATGTGATTTGATTGTGTGTGTGTACAGATGCTGTGTGTGCAAACAAGAATCACTGTGTCTACAAACTGTGTTTATGCTCCTGCAGCTCATCCTGGCGTCTTTAACAATGTGTACAGACATTTGCGGAGTAAATTCAGCCAATCCTCTGCGTGTGGTTGTGTGTGTGTAGAGAGAGAGATACACAGTGTGAGCGTGTTGTGTGTGTGTGTGTGTGTGTGTTTAGACCTCACTCATGACGGTCTGGATTTATTTCTGAAATCTGCAAACTGGAATTCCATGTGCACGGTGCATGTGAGTGTGCGGGGCTGAGGCTGATGCAGGCTGAGGCTGACTGCAGGCTGAGGCTAATGCAGGCTTAGGCTGATGCAGGCTGAGGCTGAGGCTGAGGCTGAGGCTGTGGCTGATGCAGGCTGAGGCCCTCTGCACTGACTGCAACAGAAAAGCTGCATGCGAGTAGTAGAGGACATTCGCAATGTGTTAGAGATGAGCTGATAGATTGTTGTGAATTTCTTCTTATTCATTTTGTAACTAGTAGCCATGATGCTTTTTCTAGTCCACTGCTCCAAGCGACTATACTGACTTTTCACATGTTCAAAAATAAAGTCGTGAATTGCAGATAGATTGAATGTGATGCGTCATGTGGTCTTCGTTAAATCTCATTGAGCATGGTGGTGATGATGATGATGGTGGTGTGTAAAGTCAAAATCAGGCTCAGCGTCTCAGTACCGTGCAGGCTAAGCAGGAATCATGTTTTTATCATCTTGTTTTTCCTGCTTGTGGGAATAACGCTCTTCCTCTTTTTGCTCCCATGATCCAGAACCTTCTGTTTCAAAAACAGGCGCTAAGTGCGTCTCACTGGCAACGTCATCGTCCTGGAAGAGGACCAACACACACACTGCACGACTGTTTACCACTGTAGGCCTGTTACACTGAATGCAGGCAGCCATTTGATAAATACATCACACATACACACACACACACACACACACACTCACACTCACACACACACATATATATACTCTCTCTCTCTCTCTTCTCCCTGTTTATTAATTTGCCTTCTCATTTTCTTAGCTTTAAAATCCAATGCAGTTTTGGCATTTTGTGTGTGTTTGTGTGTAAAGTTTAAACGTTACTTAAACCCCGAAAAAGACACGCAAGAATTTGATAGATTATTGAAATGGTGACATGAATAGACTTTACAAAATGCCTCTCTTAGTGGGGGGCGAGCGGCACAAAAGGCAGAAGTATTCTTCATCATCAATCTTTCACTACAGAGCACTGAGAATGTGCTGGAAAATAACAAACAACGGACAATTTTCATCTAAGCAAACATCAAAGTGCAAAGCAAACATCCATGGTCCCTCTCAGACACAGCCGGGAAAGATTTACGTGTGACTTTGCGTTCGAATCCCCGTGGCAGAAAACGGTTAAGTAACGGTTCTTTTTGGGTGGCGGTGGCGGTTTGCAAAGCCAAAGGGGAGAATGGCGGGGAGACGTCGCTGAAAAATGAATCCCGGAGCCTTTATGTTGGCGGACAGATTGGAGAAATGAATCCGCAGCCGCAGCGTCTTTCTCGGGCCTGTCGCCTCCATGTCGCGAGGCTGAAAAGGTGCTTGATTGAAGTTTGGGGGCCGAGGAGGGAGAAGGCCGAGTTCACCTCGAGGACACATTTTCTGTCCCATTAGGCTCATTCCAGTCTGGAGGGGCGACCTCTCCCACCCTGTGACCTGACACCGGCTCTGTGTATGTGTGTGTGTGTGTGCGTGTACCCCCCTTCCCACCACCACCCCAGCCCCCGACCCCGGGTTTCTTTGTGGGTTTTTCTGCCCCTATAGAGGCCTGTAGCAGTGTATGTGTTGCCCCCTTTGTTGGTCTTCAGTCTGACCCAGTACAGGCCTGAACCATCCCAACAAACCTGCAGGACTTTCTTGTGCAGCATCTGAGCACCTGGATGCCAAAATAAGAATTGTGGGTAAAATATTGACTATATAATGCATTTTTCAGACTTTCATTTGTGAAGTTTATAGTTGTTATTCTGTCTGTTAAAGTGCAGTATGACAGATGGGACTTTTGTTTTCACTGCCCCTCATCATTTCACCTTAGAATTTCACCAAAATTCCCCAAATAGACATCAAAATTCCTGCATTTCCAATGAAACCTCCGGCCTCCATCAGTCATCACAGCATCATCTTGACTCTGTGAGGCTTCAGGGACTAACTGGTCTCAGGTCAGCACTTGAGTTTAAAAGTAAGCTGCCAATTATAGAGGGTTCTGACAGTTTTGGGTAAGTTGGTCATTGTGATTAGTTTTTGGCCTCATCCTTCTGTTTCTAACTCTAGACTTTGCCAACTTTCCAAACACTCCACGCCTGGATTGCACTTAAATATTCCTCCACATGTAAACGATCCTCAGAAGAGAGGAAACGTTGCCTATGTGCCTGTAACCTTTTGCTGACAAATGGATTCTTACTCTGTCCAACCACAAGCTGCAATATGTTACAGAAATCACTGTGATAATAACAAAACCAAACACACAAAAAGAGGCATCGAGAACTTGACTGATTGTTGACATTTTGTGAGGCTTATGCCCACAAATGTGTTAATGTCTCACAGGCGTCACGAGTTGGAAAGTCTGACTCGGTTAATGTTCTGATTAATTGTGTTATAATAAATGTATTCTGGCCAAAATTCCAAGATTGATGGGGAAATATTTCCAAAACACTTCTACGTTTCTTCCCAGATCACAGGACACCGTGATCTTTGTTTTGATTAGGAAACCACGTTAAATCTCGTATAATCTCGTGCGTAATTTCCGTGTGATTAAAGTGATGGTTGTGACGCTGAGCTCAGACATGAATCAGTCTTTACGTCCTTTGGTGTCTCTGTAATGGAAACTTACTGACATTAGTCATTACAGTATTTAAGGAAAAACTATCAGGCTGTATTTGGTGCTTTTTACTCTTCTGTCACCTCGTGAATAATCGTGACGTGACTTCAAAGCTCCACGTGTTTCCATGGCAGCGGAGCAGCTTCATGTTTATCCTCTGAGTCCCTGTGAAACTTTACCTCCTGCATTCCCACATTCCCACTTTAATCTGCCTCTCTGCGCCCCGTAACTCACATCACCACTTTGAACAAATTTATGTTTTTATTTTATATTTTATCTCCTCTGTTTAAATTCCCTCGCACTAACTCAGACTCACACATCCTGGCTGCTGTGTGGACCTCAGACTGTTGAATCACGCGTGATTTTCAGCTCACATTGCACCGCTGCAGGCTGCCCGTGATTTATGAGAGGACTCACACACACTCTCTCTCTCTCTCTCTCTCTCTCTCTCTCTCTCTCTCTCTCTCGCTCTCTTCCTCCCCCTCTCTCTCCCTTTCTCGACCCCCCCCCCAGATATATAAACTCTACCCAAACAGCCCATCCTCCTGTTTGAAGGAGAACACATAGGAAGTAGGAGTGATCCTCTGTTGTGACGGTGTTGTGCTTTATTACCTGCTTTATTATGGCTCTGTCTGTCTCAGGTGTGTGTTTCGCTCACACACTCTGGCTGTGCCTCTGAGTGTGGAGTGTATTATGGTGTATAGTCTGTTTAAACGGCAGCCATGGCAGCTGCATAAAGGCTCAGAGTTGAAACAGGGGTCACACTGCTATTTTCCAGGGACTCTCTCTCTCCCTCTCCCTCTCCCTCTCCCTCTCCCTCTCCCTCACCCTCTCCATCTCCCTCTCTATCTCTCTCTTTCTCTCCCTCTCCCTCTTTCTCTCCCTCTCCCTCTCCCTCTCCCCCTTTCTCTCCCTCTCCCCCCCCCCCCTCTCTCTCTCTCTCTCTCTCTCTCTCTCTCTCTCTCTCTCTCTCTCCCTCTCCCTCTCTCTCTCTCTCTCATTGACCAGAGAGGAGGGTGTGTCATAAATCCGTAAATCTTCCTCCCATCACTTCACTCTAGGGAGCAGATGCACCATGTCTCTCCTTTGTGTGTCTCTGTGTGTGTGTGTGTGTGTGTGTGTGTTGTATGTGTTGAGAGAGAGGGAATTTAAATTTTGGAATGAATTAACGTAGAACTAGATTTTAAAACTCCATCAGACATGTTGGAATGATATACTGCCACTGTTGGCAAACAGATCAGACAGCTTGGATCAAACCCTGGGATGCCCCAGCTGACAACATGATGGCAGGATAAAATTAAATGACATCATAACGCCTCTTTGTTAGCCTGTATGCTGCTACTCCCAGCACCTTATAGGAATAAAAGTCATCACCAGAGGCCCAGGCAGCCACAGCGCTGAGTTATCATTATATTACTCACTTTGCATCAGCAGAGGTGATCTGAATATGAGGCTGTGCTCACTATAGATCCACCATAATGTGAAGCTTCATCTGCTCTCCAAACTCACTCTGCAGTGTGTGTGTGTGTGTGTGTGTGTGTATGTGTGTGTGTGCAGCCCACCAGTTGCACATGTGAGGCAGAAAGAGAACTGAACTCTTGGCGCTGCTCTGAATGATTTGTTCCATATGGTGTTAGATGCATTGTTACAGTGTGCAGTATACATGAGTTACATCACCATGGTTACATGCTGCAATGGAAATTTGCAAAAACGTACAATACAAATTTCAGCTGGTTTTTGTAAATATTTTTCATTCTGCATTCTCAGTAATATTCAATCAAAATGAAGAATTCATTAATTTTATGAAACACACGCAATTTGATTTTTATTGCCTGAAATGCATCAAAACAACAACAAAACATCATCTGAAATAATACATTCCTGCTAAATATTCTTCATTTATAATTACAGATATAATCAGAGATATTCAGATTGTATACATATCATACATGGTATGTTACGATTGACCTTCTGTTAAGTAAACTGATGCACATGCAGCAGCCACCAGCCTGCAGTCTCCTCATGTAGAGAAATGATCACAATGCTGTCAGTAAACATATTATGTAACATGTTTACAGTGATACACTGTGGCAGATATTCACACATTTACATACAGATGCACAGAAAGTGTTATGTGTGTGTTACATTTACATACTATACGTGGTTACAAACATGTAACATGATTACACTGGTACATAAATTAATTATTCATGTAGGCACTCGTCAACACTGTATATGAATATGAAATGATGTTTGTGATGTATATGTCACAAATGATATACTGTACACAGTTACACATATCTAAATGCTTGAATCCCATTTCATGTGTAACATGCATATGTATATATTTATATATAGGTATTTATACATACATACTTTTTATTTATAATATTACACATAGTACTATACTGTGTAATCTACAGAAGGCCACAATAAGCAAATATGTACTCTGTACTCCTAAAACCTTTTCATGCATTGTTGTCCCTTCATCCATTGTGCTCTCCACAGTAACACACACATTCATCTGCACTCATGTCATTATAATTGATTTACAGATTAGAGTTAAAATTCAATCTAAATATGATATTAGTGTGAAGGCTGTGCCATAAATTATTTTAAGTAGTACACATTGTATACATGATGTGTAAGGCAGTATAGAGACAGATGATTTAATAGGACTATTGTGTCTAATTTATATTTTATAAAGCAGTATCATTATTTTAAGAATGTAAATATTCTATTGGTCTATGTGGTCCTCTGCGTCCTTGTTCGCTCTCCTCTGCACTCTGTCATGGTAACTCGGGTCCTCCGCTCTTTGTATTGACGCTTTCCATTCATCTGAAGCGGCCAGTTGGGACCCGCAGGCCCACATTAACCCTCTGCGCTCCGGCTACACTCAGGGCCGCTCTGCTGAACTGACAGCGCGCCTCTTCCTCACTTATGAAGTGCAGTCTGCAAACTCCGCTCCTTTCATTTCACTCTGCATTGTTTACAGCAATATAGGGCACCGGGCCCATAAATCTTCCCCTTGCTCTGCCAAGACAGCGCCATTTGTATGCACCGTTTTAACCGACAGCATCCTCTGCCCATTAACGTCTTCTCCCCTCAGCTCTCTCAGCCTGCTCTTATCTACAGCGCCCTGCACACACACACACACACACACACACACACACACACACACACACACACACGCACACACACACACACACGCACTCACGCAGATCCGTGCGTGCAAACAAATCAAGATTTTAAGCTTTAGCAGCATGTCGTTTTCAGAAATATTCTAATAAGTGCAACATTCCTGAGATTTTCCAGTCCTGTGGTTAGTTACACACATTCCCGATCCTCCAATAGCCATTAGTGTAAGTTATTAGTCTGGAAAATAAAAGTTTATCGACGGTCCCTTTGCTTGTTTGTGTCAGCAGAGAGAGAGGCAGAGAGAGAGAGAGAGAGAGAGAGAGAGGGAGAGAGAGAGGGAGAGAGAGAGAGAGAAAGGAAGGTAAGAGCTTGACACCCAGAGCGACCAGCGCGCTTTTGTGCGAGAGAGAAAAATGATTTATTGCCGCCGAGGCGGTTCAAACAGAGTTCACGGAGAATTGTGGTAGAGGCGCGGAGGAGCTAAATTATGGTCTTGCTGAGCCAGTATATCATAGATTCTATCTCCAATTCAGAGAGTGTGTTCAAGGGTGTGAGGCAAGGAAAACACTGCGGATTTAATTACTTTAGCCCATTTCATTCACTGCACGAACACACACACACACACGGCCCGGTACACCTGAAGAACAATAACAACAACAATAACGGCGCTAATAATAATCGTGTTCAATTCACTGTAGTGACTGACTGAAGAGGTCTATAGACAAAAGTACCTTTTTAATTATTGTCATTAAAAAGATGAAAGCACTCAAGGTCACAATCAGGACTGAATCGATTTTTTATGATGATATATTTTTATTTTAAGCCTCCAAACACGTACAATTAAACAAAATGTATCTTCATCATCCTCATCTTCATCATCATCACTGTTATTATTATTACTAGCAATAATAGCACGATTTGAATAATAATAATAATAATAATAATGATAATAATAATAATAATAATAATAATAATAATAATAATAATAATAATAATAATAATAATAATAATAATAGTGGCTACAAAAATAATAATAAAAATACTTCCTGGTTACCAGTAAGTCAGTGTGTGTTGTTTATGTCCTTGGTGGGACCTTTAACAAACTAAATAATAATTATCCTAAGCAGGCTGTGAGTCATTCGTGGAGGTTCAGGTAAAAGCTGTGGTGGCAGGGGTGAGACGGAGGAGAAGGAAGGCTCCTCTGCTCGCCTGAGTGCATCATCCATCACTGCTGAGAGACATCTAAAGAGGCTTTGCTCCACAGCTTTGTTATAGTGAAACTTGTATCCAGAGCTGCTTCAGAATGAAGCTGATTATGGCGCATGGAGCTCAACCAGCGTCACCGTGAAGGAGCCTCTCATTTAGAAAGGTGCTTTGCAGACACCATTAAATAATCTCAGGCTACCTGTGAGAGCTCCATTCTTCTTTTTATTAGCCAACTTTACATAATTTTCACATTGTTGAGATTTAGTAATTATATTTTGATGAGATATTTCCACAGTGGGACTCCGTTAGGCCTCACTTTGCTCCGCGTTTGGCCCAAATATTCATCACTGATCTCTACAAATAAAGTGTAGAAATCACTATTTGATTTAAACGGATCAGCTACCTGGCCTGTGTGCGTGTTGAGTGTGTGTGTGTAAGTGTGTGTTTACACGATCCACGCAGGCTTGGGGCTTGCAGACTGGCGCGTGAAGCCTCCATAGTGCACCTCTCTCTCTCTCTCTCTCTCTCTCTCTCTCTCTCTCTCTCTCTCTCTCTCTCCCTCTCTCTCTCTCTCTCACTCTCCCTCCTGCTCTTTGTCCACACAGACAAGCAGCAAACGGGATGTTTACCGGCCAAAAAAAAGGCTGTTTGCTCGTCTGACACGTCGGAGGAGACGTTTGCTATACCGCACCGTGATGCCTGATTAATGCAAATACATGGAACTGTCCTATAGAAATACATCTCTAATGATTGGCCCCTTTGTCTTTGTGTCAAAGCCTTTGTCTGTCCGCTCCCAGCGAGTCCTATTAACACCCCGACAGTTAGAAGCATATGCTTCTATTTAAAGGCGGATAAACCGTTTGAAACGAGCCGATCAATTAGTTAGAAACCAACTTATCCGAAATGATTTGATTTTTATGATCAGTTAAGCGCGTTAAATGGACGCCAGTGTGTGGACAGCTGGATAAAAACGCATTAAACCTGACACCATTCATCATCATGTCAACAGGATGGAAGAAAGGCGAGAAACTCTTTATCTTTTGGCGTTTTACATCCTCAAAAAAACAGAAGCTATGGTAGCAGGAGATGAATTTCCGCCACACATGCGCGTTGCGTACGAATCTGAGCATCTGCACGCGGGGACGTTTAACGTGCGGGACTCGAAAGCTTTTTTTTTTTTTGGGATCGAACCGACCACCCAAGTTCGGGATGCGACACATCAAAGCGTCCTGCTCACTGATCTACACCGACATGGGTTCTAATGAGACGTTTGGTACCACACAGGAAACCATGCACCCCCTTCAAGACCCCCCCTCCTCTCTCTCTGCCATCTTCCCCTCCGTGCTCTCTCTCTCTTCATCTCTCCCCCTCTCTCATTACACTCTGATTAATCACTCTGTTAATATTCCGTTGTGAGACGTGATGTGTTTTTTGGTTCTAATCCCCGCAGGTAAAGAACCCGCGCGCCGCCGTTTATACAAATCTCGCCTGAAGAAATCACGCTGAAGCTTCGCCACGCGCTCCAATAAGTTGCCAGCGGACGATACTTCCCCAACTCCAGAGCTCGGCCATTGGAGGAGACGATCACGTGACCACGGCACCCTTCTGGTAAATATTATTCCAATGTTCCACATGGTTACTCCAAGTGCTCTCCTCTACTTTCAGGTTAATTGTGATCGGATATTAGACCGAGGAAAGTCCCGGTCTTTACTGCCGATCTGGGGATTCCTCGCTTTGATTTGATGATCTGGGTGCATGGACCCCCAACAGTCTGCGCTCCCACTGCAGCTGCATGGCAACACTTTGGCTATGAGCTCTGGACAAGAGCCAGAACTAAGCGCGGGATACAATGAAGGAGGAGGAGGAGGAAGAGGAGGAGGAAGAGGAGGCCAGGAAGAAGAGCTCCATCAGCAAATCGTGACCCCCTCTGTTCCTGTCACTTCCAGGTTGAGCCCAGATGATCGGTTCGAGTGCCCACTGGAGCCCCTGGTTCACTGCCATGGCGAGGACGAGCTGGACATGGAGAGCCAGAGATGCAGTCTACTCACCATCTGCCGCTCAGGATTAATCTTCCCCTGGATGAATCCACGGACATCTGACTCACAGCAATCTGGTAATTCTGCTTTTGTTTGGCGTGAGGTCAGTGTTCCAAATTGAATGTGCAAAATATTCTGGACAGACTTTGATTCAATTGCTCTGATGGGACGAATCCAAAATATCAGGATCTTTGTTGTGATCATTATTTGGCATCTAAATTGGATCAGAATGTGGCACCTAAATGAATCTATAAACTCCTTAATTCATACATGCAAAAACCACAAGAGTTAATTTCTGTTAACAGCATTTCAAAATGTAACTTTATTTAACTGTGTCGACAAAATAATAACATTTAAAAGACATTAAAACACCACAGAGGCTGTTAGTTAGTTTCAGTGTCGAATTATTTAATTTGTGTTAGACTTTAAAACAGATAAAGTGGAGCACAGAGGAAACAAATCAGAATCTGCTGTTAGAAGGTCTGTATCAACACATAATATCAATATGTTGTTAGTTTTTTCTATTAATTACCACTTTTCTCAATCAATCAATCAATCAGCCAATCAGAGTTGAAGTGCTACCAGGCTCCTTCTAAGTGATTTATTTTCATACAAATACACAATCATCACTGTCTGGACTACACAGACTGAAGGGGCACATCAGGAAGCAGCACTCACACAGCGTGGCGGAGTGTGTGTTTGTGTGCGTGTGTGTAGTTTGTCTCCCAGGCCACTCCAGGCCATGTTTAATATCCATTAACCCCTGTGTGCTGTATTGTTATCAACAGGGCACTGGTTTGGCTCATATACATGTCAAATGGAATCTCTAACGGTGGTTATTTTCAGTGGTGGTCCCATGGTACCTTTTAAGTGACTGAGATGGGGATTTGACAGGTCTGCTTCCGTGTGGAGCCGTGATTAATGTGGCCTGTCAGACAGCCGTAGTGGCGTCAGATGTTTCCCCCAGACTGTTTCTTCGGGAGGTAACTTTCCCTGAACACATCACACTGTAGACAGCCAGTCTTATGGCGTCTCGAGCATGACTGAATAACACAGGAAGAGTTTAGGGCCCTACTTTGTCTCAGCTTGATTGGCGGAGGATTAACACAAGTCTTACTGGTCCTAATGTGGCCCTGCTGTCTTCTACCAGAGGACTTGTTAGGAGTTTGATGACACCATCTTTTTATGCCCTTGTCTATCATTGGCTTCCCGCCGCAGCAGTCAGCCGTGGCGTTGATCCTGGTCTCCTGGGCGGAGGCGGAGGCAGAGGCGGGTGCGGCGTCCGGAGGGAGAGGACAGCCTTCACCACCAGCCAGCTGTTGGAGCTGGAGAAGGAGTTCCACTTCAGCCCCTACCTGTGCCGGCCCCGCAGACTGGAGATGGCCGCCGGGCTGCAGCTAACCGATCGCCAGGTCAAGATATGGTTCCAGAACCGCCGTATGAGGTTCAAGAAGGAGAACAAGCACGGGAAGGCAGCGGCGCAGGGCCCCCACTGGGCCTCGGGCAACCCGTCGCCCAGCCTGAGGCTCCCAGGTGGATGCCTGCTCAGGACTTCCTCCTCTTCCCCTGATCTGCACCTGGTGGATTATGTGAACTTCTCCTCCTCCCCTTTTTGTTCTCTTAGCGAGGGCAGCGGTGGCCAGTATCTCCATGGCAACCCTGTGGATTTGCCTCATCTAAACTGCATCCTCCCATCTGTTGCAAACTGTCCTCAGTCGTCCTACGCTGTCATAGAGAGCAGCCATCACTGCGCTGGCATTTCTAACTGGCCCTAGGGCCCCATAATGGCTCCTGTGCTCATCAAACTCTCAATGATACATGTACTCTTACCCAGACTGGAGGACGTCTGATTAGCATCTCTGGGGTCTAATCCCCTCAGCACAGCCTTTTACCTTTCAGTGAACACTTTAATTAAATTATCCGAACATATCTTAATTAGAGAATAACCACGCTGATGTAATTGTGTTTTTTCAGGCACGATGCCCGAAGACTGAGACGTACACAAGGACACATTACAGCTACTCACGATTCCGACTTTTTAATGTAAACACTGTTGCATTTTTATTGTTGTGCACGTTTAATGCATGCGATAGTCTTCCTAGTCCTTTTTCTATCCTCCTCTCTGGTGTGGACATAGGTCTGTGGTTGTCTCGTGACTTGTCTCTGCGCGGTGATCTCTTCCCTATATGCTTTGATGATGTTGTAAATAGTCGTTTATGGGAAATGTTTTCAATGTGAATTTGGCAGAAGATTGGTGTAATATTTTTGTTAAAGCCATTAAAAGATACTGTAAGTCTTTGATACTGTCCTTGATTAATTGAGATGTCATATACATGCTTAATAAATGCATTTGGGAAATCTGGAGCCCTCGTGCCATGTTTACCCTCTTCATCCCTGATTAGAATTACATTTTTTTTCTGGCGGGGGTTTATGATTAAAGAGACCTGGACTAGATCCCAAATGAAAAAAAACAGCTATCCTGTAATCAAATTAAGGCACGCTTTAGATTCATTGAAAGCGCCACAATATTGTGCATTCAAGTTGCACAATCTTGCCACATAAACCGCTCCCTCGCTCCTGCCTCCAAGTTCCCCGCCATTAATCATTGAGACAAGGCAGTCTTTCCAGCACTCCAACCACAAGCTCTGAACCCACCGGGCACCATGACAAGATCTCCTGCCTCCTCCTTCCCCGGCTTTGCCTTTCAATAGCCAAATTGTCGTGCTGCAAGTCGGAGCTGGCCTGCGTCTCAGGGGGCATGTTAGCTGTGTGCCTAAGGAAGGCCTTCCACCAACCCACGGGCCACAGCGGACCAACCAGGTTCAATCACCAATGACGACGTGTTGTTTTAAAGGAACAATGGGGACGCTTTGGCCCTAACTTGACAGCGCCGCACAAGTTATTTTCGATTTCAGGATTTCTACTCTCCTGGCGCTAAATTACGCGCACGGGTGTTATGCATTTATTTGACAGAAATGGGTCGCAGCTACTCTGGGGTCTTAACAGTTTTACTTGTCAGAGATAGACAGCGACTCATAACCGCGATGAAGGCGACACCTTCTTGCACACTTGATAATCTGAGAACCTCATATCAATATTCTCAACAAAACCCTATGTGACTTTGGACGTGTTGACAGATTTACATCAGCGGCTTTGCTGTAAATGAGCTGTCACAAGAAACTAGTGACAGCTATGAAGCGGCGGAGGTAATGAGGAAGTTGAACCCCTTGTGGTTGTGGATAGAATGACTTCCTGGCCCTAATTCATTGCCTGATCAGCTGTCATATGGGAAATATTTGACACTATTTGCAGCAAGGTATCAGGGGGCCTATGTGGTTGTACGTCTGTGAATGCTTTGATTAGAATAACGTCAAAGCCTGCACCACATCTGTATAAGAGAGGTGGTGACAGAGAGGTAATTTAAGAGAGGAGTAATAAAGGGCAAGAAGGAGGTTCTGCTTATTCTGCTTTGGATAAGTCTGCGTACAAAGAGGCAGAGTGAGGGGGAATGTGAGGGAGAAGCAGACAGTGTTGGATTCCTGGGATTCTTGCGTAGGCTCGGTGATTTATGGTGTTAATGGTGCCAGGGTGGAGAAGGCTCAATGGGACCTTTACCTCTGCTTCTTCACCACATTCTCCCTCTGCACGCTAAAAGCAGACAGAGTCCACACTGGAGTGCAGTAATTCTGTGGCTGGGGTCAAGGGGGGATCCCCAAGGGTCAAGAAAACCCCCCAGAGGGCCCCACCACCAGGGGAAATAGTCGACTTCCATTTCTACATTAGGTTAGTACTTCCCTGCTAGTTAGCGGCTAAAGTCATTATTACCCTCTCACTCGCTCGCTCCCTTCCCCCCTGTTTAATGACATCGCCTTTAAAGGGGGCAGATGTGCCAAACAAAACGTGTTTTCCTGAAGTTTTGGGCTTTGATCGCTCCAGAGCCGAACATTCAGAGGATCTTTGAAGTGAAAAATTACACCAGCCACGTTGCCATGAAACCAGCTTTGGTTACGCTCCTCCATTAATTCCAAATTTTTTGCGTTATGTCCGTAATGGTGACTGATGTTCCCCTGTCCCGGGTGCAGCTGTCGTGAAACTGACTTTGGGGTTAGAGCTGAGAAATGCCTTGGACATTTCTCCAGCTCCCATGAAAACAAAACCCCAGTGTGCTTAACCAAGACATACTGGTGTAAGTATCTTCCCAAGCATTTGACCCCCAATTTAACAAATGTCACATTACCGTCATAGTAAGCTGCTATCGCCTATTAGAGTCTTATGTGATCAAGTGGTAATTCCATTTATTATACGGGGATCACCATTTGAGGAAATATATAATCATAATAATATGTCTATGTGACGGCTGCTGCTCTGCCGATCAGCGTGAGTCCTCCGCCTGTTTATTCTCCTGATCCAGAGAACATAGAGGTTCACAGCTTCATGCTTTACATCCCACAGCCATGTTTCCCAGCCAGGGGCGCTCAGATAGCTTACAGGGGAAACACAGAGGATTAGGTTGTTTACAAATTAAATGATTTTAGTAGCCTGGTTCTAAAATTGTCCCGTGATGAGATGAGATATTTTTTATTGAGGCCCTTCATTTTGAGTGTAACGTTTTTATATTTTAGGGCATTGAAATCATTGTGCAGTCCTGTGTGTTCACTTTGAAGTTGTATGTTATTGTTGTCAAATTTTGACTACTATTCTACCATTTTGACTTTTACTTTTAATATGTCTTTTTTGTTTTCATGTAGGATTTGACGTTTATTCTCGTTGTATTGTGACTTTTTTCTTGAAATAAAACTCTAAATCTCATGCTTTTACTTTTTCAGCAGTGGCCTTAATACCTCCTACTTCTTAAATGTTGTGCACTACTCGCTCATCAAAGCCACTCAAAGGGAACACAAGGCAGAAAATGACTTAATAATCACTTACCCTCCAGACTGACACACCTCAGCCCCTGCTTGCACTGCCTAGTTTGTGGAATTTACTGTAAATATTTGACATTTTCTGAAATTACAGACCAGGCTAATAACCGGGGTGTGAACATTTTTATGGCTTCATATAAAAGTTATGGCTCATCTTCAGAGGATAGGAAGGGTAATTTGAGCTACACCTTTTGCACACAAGTGACTTTAACAAACTCTGATCCCTTTATAAGGCAAATACTAAACTTTAATGCCTTCCTTGCTGGAGAGGCGTGTTCCTTTTATGACCTGTTAACCTTCTGTTTCCCTCCACAGCAGTACCTCCGCTGCCCACCAGCCTTGTCGGGCGCTTGTTGCTCAAGATGATTGTTAAGTATCAATTTCCTGTGTCACCTTTATGGGTTTTATTTATTTGTCTGCTCCTTGGTGTGGAACAGAGCCGGAGCATCACTCAGGTAGATGGATTATAACTCAACTGCTACGACTCATCAATCTTGGAAATTTGACTTCCTGAATCTCGTACAACTGTTACTGTCATATTACGCCACGGCATTATCAAGATCAATGACATTTTAAATGCTTTCCAGTTAAGGATGATCGGTGACGATAAAAAGGTAAGTTGGTGATGAAACTGTCGCGGCTGTGGTGCGCGGCACCGCGCACGCTGAGGGAGTCACAGTTCCTCCAGTGAAATGAATGAACTTGTAATCACAACAGTCACGGCTAAATGTCACATGCTGATCATTATTGATCACTGAAGAATTATCACATGCAACGGCTTCATCACATTCACAGTGACTTTGTTTGGGTTTAGTTTGGGTTTATTTGCTCACCAAGAACAGTTAAGGTAAAACAAAATGTTGTGCAGGTTGAGACAAGAAGCAGAAGATTACAACCAAGTGAAGCTGCTGCATGTGGAGGTGAAGTCAGGTAGAAAAGTGTGAGGAGAAAATGATACAAGAGCTAAATACATTTTTCACTGTCTCACTTCCTGTTTCTAACTTCATGAGGAGAGGCTTCATTTATCACAAAGCTGGCTTGGAACTTGAAAAGAACTTTGTTTGTGTTAAAATATAAAAATATAAAAGCAGCAGTTTAACTATTTAGTTAATTTTATTGAGCTGTATTTAGTTATTTACTGCAACTTTGACATACTTGTGTAAAAATGCACACGATTGAAAGTCCGTGCCATGCAGAGTGACAGAACAAGCTCCGTAGATCCAGATTTATGTGGGTTGAGTCCAAGCACCTGTGACAAATGTGAAGCTCAAAGGACTGAATTAGAGACAATATTAATCTAAAAGGGAAAGCATTCTGTAACTTTATATATTAAATTGAAAATTGACCTCAGGAAGCCAGATGATGGTCTGGGGCCTGTAACCAATATTTGCAATGTAACTCAAACACTGCCACTGAAAACTGAAATTAAAGGACCCTGCTTGATGAATCTTTTAATAAAGAGAATTACAGCATCCGACAACTCTATAATTCTAAATGAGTCATGTTTCCTGATCTTGTTCTACGTTACATTTCAGAAAATCGAGGATCATCATTTTTTGGACAGCAAAACTCTGCATGTTGTGCAGCAAATCCCAAAGTTTGCTCAATTTTCACGTGGGTATTGAATAGAAAAAAGGTAAAAGTTAGAACAGAAATCTGGTTTTCTATGTACTTTATCTAAACATATGCTAAACATAAGCTATTGTTGTCCCTGAGCTGGGGGCCCCTGCAGGCAAATGTCTGCTTTGCCTCACAGTACAGTGCACCCCTGTTTGCATGCCACAAACATTTTCATAACTGTACAAAGCTCATGGGATCCAGAGATGGTTTCACCGTTCTTACTCTGATGAACTAAAGGATTCATGTGAAGTGTTTATGGTTCTATAGGCTTTAAATAGATGAGGATCCCTGGTGTCCATGCCTGTCACCATGGTAATATATGAAGACAACGGGATCTTGCTCAGTTGGGCCTGAAACATGCCTGGACTGTAAACGCTCTGAACACATATATATGACTTACTTACAGGTCAAACTGTGACTTGTCTGTGATATGTGAGCTTTAGGTTTTGTCGAGGAAGATCCGCTTTGGAAGTTTAGTTTAGTTGAAAGCTTTGGTCCCTGTGTGTAAGAATGTGGCTTTTATCATTTTTCAGTTGGTATTTTGCTGTTCTGATTAACAGACACAGCAGACGTCTGATCTGTGCTGTGAACATGCAGGGAATCCAAAACAAAAAAGCTCAGATCCTCCTCTACCTCCTCCGCTTTCTCCTCTTCCTCCTCCTCCTCCTCCTCCTCCCTGCAGTGAGACGAAGCTGTATGAGGGAGAATATTACACTGTGTGCAGCAATGATGAACATTTCCTCCTGTTTCATGTTTAACCCTGCTCATTTCCCACAGTAAGAACTCCGGAAACACACAAGTGTGCACAGCAGCTCGCGGGGAAGATGACTGATGGCTGGTTGTCACCACGTTTGGGATTGTGCCGACTCCGAGCCTCTTGGCTCACTGAAGCTGTGAAGCTGCAGCACTACAGGCTATTGTTGATAAGTCCTGGTATTAGGAAGGTATTGCTTCATTGTCATATGGTGGCGCGGGTGCAGAACGCTCTCACCCTGCCCGTTTGCACAGCGGCTGCATGGGATTTATGATTATGGCTCATGTTGTGTGACACATTTCATACAATTCAACAATGAAGCAGGTGTGGATTTGTTGCCGTGAGCGGATAAGTTTCTATTCCCCTGATTCTGTGTGGGCTCGGATGGCCGCCGAGCCAAACCCTGAGCGCTGACATCACCATTTTTCACAAATGTCAATATTTGAAAAACACTGACACGCTCTATCAATCAGCTGGATAGCCATCTCTCAAACGGTCAATGTGCCACACTTGAATATCTGTGTCTGTGCCTCACGCCTGACCTTTCCTCTCTCTCTCTCTCTCTCTCTCTCTCTCCCTCTTTCATTATTTCTCTTTGTCTCCATCTCATCAAGCCATTGTTGCCTGTTAATGAACACTTCACTTTCTCTAAAGAAATGAAAATCGCCACTGCGGTGAGATTTCTTGAGACTTTTCGATGATCGAGCCTCTAATTTACTCATTTCTACTGAAGCAATCAGACTTAAAGCTATTTGACACATTTCCATGATTTTGGGGTTTACATCCAAACTACAGATTAGTGACGTTGATTCTTGGTAAATTGCAGCATTATGGAGACACAGTATCTGTTGTGCTCTGTACCAGCTGTGTAGTCTGTGTAGAATGGACCCTTATGGATCTGAAGACCACACTGAACAGCTGAAGTCAGTATGTTTACCTAGATGCAAATATGTTCACTGTCTGTCTGATCATTATTTGAAGGAAAATTGATTTTACCCGTCTTATTTGATAAATCACAAGATGCATTCTGCCATTGTTGTGCCTTTGAGGACATTGCAGCATGGATCCAAAGGAATCCATTGAGAGAGTCAAATACCTCCAGGATGATGTAAATTACAACAACAGTGACGTGCTTGGATGTACATTTTTGCTAAACCTGCAGCATCTCACTTGAACCTGCTGTATGATGACACCGTGGACGTGTCGTCTTCTCCTGCTGCATTCACAGCATTGACCTCCCTGCAGCCGTCCGTCAGCGGCGGTTTCCTTCGCGGCCTGGTGAGGGTCAAGATCTGACAAGTAATGAGGCTCGGCGGCGTTGGAGGTTTGGACGAGGGTCTGAGGTGTCAACTGGCAGCCAACGCATCATTACCAGCCTCTGTCAGGGAGGGGGGCTGAGGAGGGGTGGGGGGGCACAGAGCTAATCCCAGGGCCTCCTCTGTCTATTGACACACATCAGAGCATGGAGGCAAACAAATTAGCATCAGTCAATATTCTGTCACTCGTCCTGACGCAGCCACCCGAGTGCTGCCATGTTCACCTCCAGTCACAACAACGGTGATGCTGATGGAACACGGCTGCATCCAGCTCCTTAAGAGTCTGTTTACGCTCCACTCACAGCTTTAACATTGAGTTTATATGGAATACACATGAAATTATCCTTACATTCCATTTTATACCTTTTATTCAACAAAAACTTGCGGAAACAATGGCAGATATTTGACCCGAAACCTGGCATTTGAAAAAAAAAACCTGTTTGTTTTTAGCAGAATTTGCACAATTTTCTGTCAACAATCATGGCAGCACTCAATCCATATTCATATATTATGAAAAGAATAAAGGATGTAAACACCATCATAAACATTAAGAAAATAGATTCAGTTGTTGTTTGCTATTGAAATTAAATGAAAGAATGAATCTAACAATATATCAGTACAGAAAACAAGTATTTGTATTGAGAGTGTTTCTCATTGCTGCAATTAAACGCAGAAAAAAGGATTCGATCTTATACATGGAAGGAATCACTTACACTTACATGAAATGTTGTGTAATCGCAGTATAATTGAATTTTTTAAGTGCATGTAAACATACAGACAAACAAAGGGGCCTCATATCTTCGGCCCTCAAACTGCTGAATCCGCCCCTGCATCAGGCTGCATTTGGCTGGAGGCGAATCAGAACTCAAGATTATATTTATGGGTTCATTTCCCTCAGTGGAAATGATGTTTTAGGGGATGCAAGCTGTCCAGAGGAAGAAGAAGCCATAAGATCAATGTGATAGCATCACCACCTCCACTGCTGCTCAAAGGTACCGGGGCAGCCATGCGGAAAACACTAGGAATATATGCTAATCGAACATATGGCAGCGGTAGAATCGGCAACGTTCTATTGTCCTAAGAGATGAAAAAAATAAATAAAGGTGACTTTGTTTTTAGAACGTGTACTAAATGAAACCCACATCTTTAAACATGTCTGTGCATAACGGTGATGCACAGATCTCTCACACCCTCCTCCTCCTCCTCACCCCCCTCACCCCCCTGCCCCCTCCCCTCCCTCCCTCTGCTGAAAGCCATTACAGAAATACAATTTCTAATACCTCCGCACAGGTCTTCGATCGACTGCAAACAAATTTATATTCAGGCGGTAAACAGAAAGCTGCAGAGATTTATTTATTGAGTGTGGAGGAGAGAAACAAGCGGGCGCGTGAACCCTGAGTAACCTCCCGCGCTGACACAAGATGGATCAGTGCGCCATGCAAATGCGCGGCGCGGAGGGACGGATCGCACTCCGTCATTCAGCACGTCGCTGCCTGTAGAATCCCATTAAGGCCCGCAGCTGGGACCATATTTCTGCGTTGTAAGAATGCAGTTAGGAGTTGTTCATTATGCTGAATTATTTTGTAATTACTACAGACTTAAAAGAGATACGAAATATGATTAAAATGATCCGATCACAACAACAACAACACGCTTCTGTGGAGTGTGTGTGACGGTTTACTGCAGCTTTTATCATTTGGCGTGTTATTATTATTAATTGTAGTATTGAAATAATACTAATACTACAAATAATAACAACAATACACTCATAGTAATAATAATAATGATAATAGTAATCTATATATTTTATATTTTGGAGTTAATTAAATGTTATAGGAGCGTTTTGTGTCTATATTTTTATTTTATTGGATTTATTTTAAATTGTACATAAGCAGAATGAATGATTGAATTCTTATATCACGTGTCACATTTCTGTCTGAGTCGATCGTCTCGTTATTTGCGAAGAAGAAACGAGGCACATGAAAGTGAACCGAGCCGAGTGTCTCCACATCAAACACTTTGATTTGATCGAGTTCATTTCACAGATTTCGAATTTAGTTCTGAATTAGTTAAGGAATCTCATATTAACGTGATCAGATGGAGAGATTAGGATGTTACTTGAGAATTTAATTTATCTCCAATGCAACTGGGAGTGTCAGGCAGGTGTGTGTGTGTGTGTGTGTGTGTGTGTGTGTTATGTAGGTCAGCTAACCTGCTCTGCTCTGCTGTAGGTCTGAGCTGCTGAGGTAAACACAGACTAATTTAAGTGCACTGGAGCTCCATCTGGGACTCAAACTCATCCCCCTCCAACACATCTGAGCGAGCTGGACCACAACATGATCTCATCCAGAGAAGAGTCACTCAGTTAAATCAGTTGTGTGTGTTCTCTGAAAGGAACAATCTATGAAAACTTGATTTTATTCTGAAATAAATCATCAAATCTCCTCTTGTTGGTGCAGTTTAGCAGAGTTAGTTTAGCCCTAATGTCTCCTCTCTGTATCTAAACTACGTCTTGATCTCTGGTCTTCGGCCATTTTGTATTTGTTCGAGGCTAATTACAAATCTGCTGCCACTGAACTTCTTAATACCAGCTGTCACGACCTCTGACCCCATTAAGTGTGCCTTTCACATGACCTAAGCCCTCTGCTAAACAGGGCCTCTGGGTTTCAAGAAGCCTCCTCACATTTACATAATCCATTAGCTGCATCAATGTAGTCTTGTATTATGTTAATTCAGCTTTGGGAGTGAAAGTTTTCTTTGTAGCTGGAAAAATAATCGTATATTAGGAATTATGCGTTGGTGAGAAACCTGTGTGACGTCATACCTGTGTGAATAGGTGCTACAGGCCCCTAAAGGCCCCTAAAGGTGTCCCTGCTTCCAGACCTGGACACCTTTAAGACCCTGACCCGGGGTGAGTTCACACTTGTGCTCTGTTTAATCAGTGTTGTCCCCCCCTGATGACAGAGATGTCCGGCTATTGGCGGAGACCAAGAGGGCACGTCATCTTCATCAATCAGGGACTGCGTGCGTCCTCCTCTGAGGAATGTCCCCGTGCTCGTCCAGCCGCCTGACCAAGCGTGCAGGGCGCAGGAGAGGCCGGCCATCAAGCGCACCCCCGTCCAATGATTATGCAGGGAAGAGGTGATAATGACTTCCTATCAAGAGTTAACGGCCGAAGGGGAGAGGAGCCCTGTGTTCGCGGTCATAAAGCAGGACCTGAGCGGCAGGACTCATCTGCAACTCGGCAGTCGGCAGGAGGGGAACTTGGACCGGGAAGTTGCCTCGGGATTTTCTCCGCACCTCCACTATCAAAGTGGGGGTCTCCACGCTCCGGACAGCCCTCCTATCCCCCCTCCTCCTCCTCCGCCGTGTGGGGATGAGGGATTCTCCCCGCCGGCCTGCCCCCACTCGTCCCGGGTCCCCTGGCGGCGCGGGGCGCGGGGGCATGACGCTCCAGGACGCGGCGGCACCGGCTTTGGGTCACTTCCAGAGCAGACCCGGGCTGTGTCTCATGGTGCCCCCCGGGTTCACGCCGCGGCAGCGGCGAGAAGTTCAGCCAAGTTGGACCGTAGCAGAGCAGATCCGGACGAAAGGAGTAAAACTTTTGAGTGGATGAAGGTGAAGAGGAGTCAGCAGCAGACGGGTAAGTTTGTTTTTTTTGTTTTTTTGGGTCCAAACTGCAGCCTGAGGAAAAAAGTACAAAATGCTTCAATTTTACAGCTCTATTCGATTATTCGGCTTAATCGATAACTTTCACTCATAGTTGGGGCAAGTTACAGTTTTTCCTCGAAGTTTTCTGCACCAGCTGGGAAAAAAAGAACAAAGCTGACGCGTCTGTGCGTCACCAGGCTCCACGTCCTCCGTCATCAATAAACAAAAAAATATTGTAGGAATCATCTCCACGCGTTTTTTTAACCGCAAAAAATTTAGAAAGGCGCCCTAACGGTCCTCTGGGCTCCACATTTGAATATGCACATGAGGCTTATGGTTTCCTCGCCGGCCCGCGTTGCAGCTGCACTGTTAGGCTGATTAACATGTTTGCTCCCCCTGCTGTTATGAAAGGAATCGGGATGTAAGGCGCGTTCAGACGGAGGTAAAGGTGTAGTAACAGGCCTGCTTAGTGTACATCCAACCCGGAAAACCGATCAATTATTTACCCTGACCAACCAGCAGCCTCTGAATAATGCAGCAGACTCTCAGGAAGTTGAGTAAAACTTACTGTTGTGAGCTGCACAGCCCTCCTGATTATTGATTAGTTGTCTGTTTGTGATGAAAGCCCTCAAGTATTGATTTCAGTTTGCTGCAGCTTTACATGTGTCCATCTTTTTTAACATAATTGCTGTCACAGATCATCTTCCCCCTGACTGATGAGACCTGGGCAAAGAGCCTGACAAGGCTGCTGGTCAGCTGCTTTAAAAGAAGCAACTCTAGGCTGCTGATGAGTGTACTTTCATCTAAACTGATCACCTATCAATCCCTAATTATCCATGAGTCAAAGAACAGGGGTGGACATGGTGTCTCAGGGGGGCCCAGTCAGACCCCAGGTGAGGTGGGGTAAGGTTCCTCTCTCTCTGGCTTTTCCTAAATGAAGATAGTGTTGATGTTTGAGGTCGAATCTGCAATTCAGATTTCTTAGTCAGTTAAAATGAAGGATTGGTAGTTTCCATAGTGACCAAATTGATGGAAATAGTAAAGAGGCTAATAGACAACCACGCATTTAATTCATTCACATTCTCTAGTGCCATTTTACACCAGGATCTTTACAAAAAACTTTAAAATCAAGAATCTTTAGGTGGATTTTCAGCTAAATTCACACAAATTATCAAACATCCGAATATTATTTGTTAAATTTTAAGTTTGGGGCTAAATTTGGGACATTTTCATAACTTGTAGGAAATAAAACGTAAACTGTAACCAACAATAAAAGGATGCTTTCAATGGAAACATAATGTAGGGGGGCCTTCTTAGCTGGGGGCCCAAATCCCTCCCCTGCTTATATCCGCCCCTGTGAAAGTATCATCAATTAATTATTGTAGCCAATCAATATGTCAGTGGGCTGATTGGCTGAGTTTCATGCATTTGGATGTGTGTTTCCTCCACAGTCCTGCTGGTTCCTAACACAGTCCGTTAACCGTAAGAGGCCCAGGGTTCATATCTCGCTGGCGTGTTAAACGCTGAACTGAACGCAGCAAAGCAGCACACACGCGCTACAAAATACAGATTAGAGAGTAAAACGCTGATTTAACGCGCGGCTACACGTGTTTACGACGAGGCAAAAGGTGACAGGAGCACCTCGGATTTGTCTGTGGAGACGTTAATATTTATGACATAGCAAATGACACTCATCCCAGCCAGTGCTCACACCCACACACCCGCCCACACACACACAGACACAGGTTAGCTTGGTATCCCTGTAACCTCTTCCTGTATCTCTCTGAAGGGGATCATGTGGGCAGGAGTGAGTCATTAGTGCTACTGTGTAACTTGTACGAGTGTCATTAGTGAAAGTATTCTTTGCTCAGGAGGTTGTATTGGTTTTGGCACCAAACAAAGCGCGGCGTATTCTTCCACGCTGAAAGGCCTCCACAGACCTGCTGTAACCTGATCTCCTGGCTCACTGTATATACTCCCAGTGCGTCATTCTTCAATTATGCTTTGACAGCACCTGAATTACTGTGGGCTGGATGCCCAGATGACTGAGGCAATGCGTATCGATCCATCCCCCTTTTCTTCTTCCCTCTCCTTGGCTTGGGAGGCCCACACGCTCCCTCTGCATGCTCGCCCCAGCTATTTTTAAGCATGCAAGTCATTCCTCAAATATTTAGTTTGATTCCTTTATGCCTGCTGGCCGGCATCAATTCTATTATCTTTGGAGCCATTAATCAGGACGTGCGTTGCGATTTGCACTCCTGAAAGCGGCGTGTTCTTAATTACGTGCAGCTCCCGTGCGTTGGTTTCTTCATATTGTCTGCCCTCTAATTCCCACACCGGGTTACCTTGACATTCATTTCCTTAAAACACAGACGTCGACATTTATCCTGTCGCTGACCTTTCCATCTGCTATGCTTTTCCAAGTGGCTAGAGGCCTGTTAACCTTCCTGGCTGTGAGTTGTGGAGGCAGACGCTGCACTACACCTGGCACGCTGACTCCATTATGCAGCAGCAGCAGCAGCACATTTTCTCACAGGCAAAAAGACACACTGATGACTGCCCACAATGTCAGCGAGGAGGAAATCAAGATATAGTTTCACTTCCTGTCATTCATTTCACATAAGCAGCGCAGATGATCCTTTAATGTGTAACCCAGAAACCTCAGAGGAAAAAATGGAGACATTCGTCATTAACGCAGCACTTGAAAGGATTTGTAAACTGTTAAACTGTCATTGACACACAAAGACCTAAAGGCAAATTATTAATGATTTTGATGAATACAGCTAATGGACTGTAAATGCTGCAGAAGTTGTTTTGGATCAGCGTAAATCGCCACATATCTGCATAATGTTTTCTGTGATATGACAAACTTGTTCAGGATACGTTTTAATATCAATAAAATCATAATAAAAGAACACCTGTACAGTATAAGAGCCCGGCGATAAACAGGAGCTTTGTGGAGCTCATAATGTCACAGAGGGGCTGATTTTTCTGCATATTTCCGCCTCTGCTCATCATATTCTACAGCTGTTCCTCTTATTCTGTCCACCCTGATGCACAGTTACACCTGTGTGGATGCTGCCAGCTGCCTGTAGGCTGTTAAGGTTGATACCTGTGTGAAATACGTCTCTGTTACTCAGACAGGGGGAGAGAAAAAAATGTCTGCAGGGTGAAGAGTTCCTCTCCAGTCATTTCCATCAGGCAGGAGGCAGGCAGCCAAACCCCACAAATCAATTTATGGAAAATAATTTCTCTGACTGTTTGAATATTTCTTGACATTATTTCATCACAGAGATCTGGAACATTTGTTTGTGTTGTTTTTATTTAGCATGTTATAAGCAAAATGTGTAGCTTCAGTACTTTATTTGTGAGCTTTTAAGTCAAGTATCAAACAGTAAACTGGTTTAAATAAGATTTATGAAAGTTTAGTATATAAGAAATATCTTTATTATTTTTCCCATCACGTTTCCTGTTTTAAAGTGTGAATGATTTTATTGTGAAAGGGTTTGTGCCGGTGTGTGATCCGGCTGACGGGTGTTTCCGTGTGTCCCCAGCCAGGAAGTACGACGCGCCCGGCGGCTTGTCTATGTTCGCCCCGGGCCTCGGCACCGTGTGTGCGGACACCCACCCGGACCCGCATCCGGATCCGCACCCGGACGCTCCTACCGGCGGCGGCGGGCCGAGGAGCAGCTTCAGCACCAGGCAGCTGACCGAGCTGGAGAAGGAGTTCCACTTCAACAAGTACCTGACGCGGGCCCGGCGGGCGGAGGTGTCCGTGGCCCTGCGGCTCAGCGAGACCCAGGTGAAGGTTTGGTTCCAGAACAGACGCATGAAGCAGAAGCGATTACAGAGGTGACGCGGCGGAATCACACGCGTCCGGCCCGGCGAACACTACGGCCACCTGCCCCCCCCACCCCACCCCACCACCCTATCACCCCCACCCCTCACCCCGCAGCCCCGCCTGACCCGATGACCTCCGGCGCCGCATGCCAGCAGGTTTTGACTCCGGGTTTGCATCGCCTTCACTCGGGCGTCTCGTTCATTTGCGTCGCCAGAGCATCCAGAGTTCCTTTACGGCAACGCGGCTCAGGGCGATCAGTCATCCCGCCTCCTCTGGCTGCTCTGCGGCGGCGGCAGCAGCAGCGACTCATTTGAATAATAAAATTCAAAGTCATTCAATTCAACAATGTAAACGACGAAACAAAATTCTATTAATTGTCCGTGAAACTGTGGCAGCTCATTTGTTTATTTCTCCTCCAATATTTATCCAGGACTTTGGACTGGGATTTATTTATTTATTCAGGCTTTATGTGATATTGGTACTTTGTTTAAAATAACTCAAAGGAATTATTTCTGATTTATCTCAGCTCCACATTTCACCATATGTTATTTTTTGAAGCACAGAGAGAAACGCGCTTCTATTTATAAGATCTACTTTTGATATCACACAATCACGCTGCTGCTTCTATCCGCGTGTTATTTGTTTAAAAGTTCCAGTTTTATTGAAATTTTATTGTCTAACTCTTACTGAATTATTTAAGACTTCAGAATGTGTTTCAGCACTTATTTAAGGGCAGAAAAGTCACGTGTGCACCTGTTGTGGACACGTGTATGTTTGCAGAAATTCATCGATTAATTTATTCGACCATCAGCTGATCTATATTATGCTTGATTTTCACGATCCTCCGTCCCCCGCGAAGATTCCACATGGCCACAAGTGACTGATAGATTTATCGATCGCTTGTATTAAGAGTATTGATCCGTGCTGATCCATCCTATTCGAGGGACAAACCCGGGAGCGTTCGCATACCGACTATAACTGCATATTAATGGATTATAAAAACTCGACGATCGGCAGTTGTCTCGTCTTTTATTGCGCCACGCATCGCATCAGAAAAAGATCATTTAGCTGGAACTCTTCATGCGGGAGAAGAAGACAATAACACGCTGCCTGGGCTGTTTTGCGGATCAACCAATAAATAGTGTTTTGGAGGGGACTTTTGTGTGTTTGTGCTGTAGACTCACACACAGTCAATGATGCTACAGGCCCGTAAACTCGCTGCTTTCTGACGTTAATGCCACTTTTAATATGGAGGCAGGAGGCGAGGAGCTGCATTAATTTGATCTAAGTGAATATTTGTGTGCAGGTTGATAACATTACAGCACAAAAGATGGATATTAACGACAACAAAGGAATTAAACTTAACAGCTGTTTGCTTAGAAATTAAACTATCATCAGAGTGAACACGTTGTGTAGGTCAGTTATAACTTTGCTCTGTGCAGTTTAAATAAGAACAATAATGAGGTAATTGGACGTGACATGCAGGCAGCAGGGCCAAGCTAATGTATGCACTTACACCGGGGTTCACCTCTCACCTCTTGGCCCCTGTGTGGCCTCGGGCCGGCGCTGACCCGGTCAGAGCTGCAGTGGGAGAGATGCTCCATTATCTCTGTGACCTCCGCGTCTCTGCTCTTTCTTTATCATTCTTTCTTTCTTCTTCTTCTCTCCGACCAGCAACTTGGAGCGCTTTTGTTCTGCTGGTGCACGTCTCCATGTCCACACAATCATATTTCATCTATAGAAAAGGCGAGCAGGCCATATGATAATTGTTGGTATTATAATTCCATATCAGGCCATATAATGTGTTTTTTTCTGCAGCTGTAGCTAACCTCATTTTTACTCTATCTCTTATTTTAATAAGCCAAAAATGATGCTCCTGGCTTACTTTATAAACTGGATGTAAGAGTCTCCTGCTTTTTCCAGCCAATGGATTTTTAGATATAAACTAGAAACCTACTTTTAATAGCAACGCTGACAGATTAAAGTTACTGCAGAATACTTAACACAACGCAATAATATCATTCCATATCAGAGACAAAGTATTTTTCATTAGGTGCCCACTGCCTTTATATTTCAAAGTGTACGTCTGTGTGAATAAATTAAAATATCCCGACATTATTTAATACAGGAAGCTGCCTTAGTGAACTGCAAACTATATGTTTTATAATGTTAATCTCATTCATTTTATCTGGAGAGATTAAAAGAGTAAAAGTTCACTCTTGCGACCCACTTCAGACATTTTCTACAAACATCTTTTACTTTTATTTACATAATTGATAACCTTGATTTTTCTTTTTCAAACCTATATCAGTTTAACTTGAAAAATGCTTTGAAGTCAATTTATTTTTAATTTGCACTTTAAGCCAAACAGGCAAAATTATGACATGAGGATGCTTAAAAAGCGTCCAATGTGTAATTCTTTCTAAATGCAAATAAGGTTAAATAAGGAGTTATGAGGACTGGAGTGACACTGATGATGATGAGACAAGGTGATGATGAAGGCTGCTAATAAAAACACACTCTCACGTGTCCACTGTGAGTTTGACCTGATTACAAGCTCTTATATTGGGTGCAAACTTTGATTAAAATCCAAACCTCTGCTTTGCTATGATGTACAATACTTCTCAAAGTGCAAACACACTCCTACAGATTTCCTTAAAGTGTGTGTGGAGGGGTTCGGAAAACTTTCCCGTAAATTATACGGCTGAGGCGAAGGTGAAAAGAAGGGGTTTGATTTATTTTGGGCGAACCATCACTTTAATTTCATTGTCTGGCAGCTCCAACATTTGCCTCTCAATTGATGAAAGCAGGCGTGCATTGTTTGTTTAGGCCTGACATTTAGTTCCAAACGCCGTCTGAGTGTGACTCTGCTCTGATGAATCTGTGCTCGTCTGTAATTCCTTCCTGAAGATGTACGGTTCGCTCGTGAGACTGACAGCTGTGCAAACACGACCACAGGCCTGCAGAGAAAAGGCAGAATAACTCAGTTTAAATGTTTATATCTGCCTGTGTAGGAACATATATGCAGAGGGTGAAAGGTCTCATTTCACTGCAAGCTTTGTCATTTAAAATCAATTTGAAACAAATCTGTGCACACATATGTACAAACTCCAAACTGCTGTATTGGGTTATGACGTGTGTGTGTGTGTGTGTGTGTGTGTGTGTGTGTGTGTGTGTGTGTGTGTGTGTGTGTGTGTGTGTGTGTGTGTGTGTGACAGCCTCTCTAGCTTCCTGTATTGTGTTGTGTTGCAGGTTAGCTGATGTGGGCAGCTGTTCCAATCCTCCTGAGGTGCACTTGGTGGCATTGAGCAATGACAGAACATATGCAGCTTACAGAATATCTTACATTACATTTTAATTTAACACATATAAGTAGGTGCCTTTTTGTCGTGTGGTATCCTAACCGGGGCTCAGAGGAGTAAAATCAATTGATCAAACTAAGTTCAGTCTGAGTCGTTGCTCAGCTGCAGAGAATTTGAATTTTCCTCTCAGGTTTTCTTCCTCTGCTCGTCTGATTTCACTGTTTTTCTTTATTTGCTCTGACTTTCATGCACAATTACTCTTTTTCTCGATCCGTCCCATTCACATATTTGACTACCAAACAAACTCTACGCTCAGGAAAGTCACAATGAAGTGCACCTGTGCGTACGGCGCATGTGTGTGTGAGTGTGTGTCTGTGTTCACATTTGTATGCCTTGTGTACAATTACACAAATGTGCGTTTTGTTTCCTAGGTGCTACTAATAAGGCGCGTAAAAAGATACAAAGCACCTATTTGAATAATTGTTCACACGCAGGCGAACATACACACACACGCTTACACACACACACACACAAGCACGCCCACATACAAATCCATACATAACATATTGTGACATAGCTCCACTAAACCACATGCACGGCGATCCAGTCCTTGCCTCTCTCCTCTCCTGCTCCACTCCAGGGAGCAGATGTTTGGGGACAGCTTACAGCCTCAGCGAATTTCCGTGTACAAAGCAAACAGCAGCACTCAGCACTTCTGGCTGCAAAGGGAAATTTGCTCTTGAAAAAAAAAAACAGGGGGGTAGTGGGGGGGCGAGGGGGGGTAGGGGGGTGGGGTAGGCCTTGGAGTCAATGTAAGGTATCATGAGGATGGGCGGGGAGGGAGGAAGAGTGAGATGGGGTGCATGCAGAGGTGAGGCCGTGTCAAGGTTGCTTGTCTGTTGCATAGGAAAATCCCCCCCCCACTTTTTTTTCCTGGAGACATCTGGTGGTGCGCATGTATGTGTGTGTGCGTGTGTGTCCAAGCCTGAGCCGATTGGCTACGGGAGGGACGGCGTCTCGTACAGTACAGTACACACCTCCCCGTGGTATGGTGCAGCATCAGTGAAATCAAACCAAGGTGGCCCCGCTTCATGGCTGATCGCGTGGAGTCTGTGTGACCTGCCTCACCGCTCGCCTCAGATTGCCCTTTCAAAAGTTGCAGACAAGCATAAAGCCGGCAAACAATGCGATGAGCCTTTAGCAAGTTTGCTGATACTGCATGTGAAACATCAGATAAGCCTCAGCTCTGCTAATGATGCCATTGATATCATCCACTGGTTTAATGGCTCTGTGCTCGTAAGGCTGCAAGTGTGGAAAACTGCAATATGACTTCAAAAATCTTCAAAGTGATACCTCAGCGATTTTACAAAATGTACCAATTTTCAGGGAAATTAAGTCCCAGACACTAAGTTGGAGCATTTGTGGTGATATGCAGAGCCACAGTCTGTATGATGAAGCAGAGAACACGTGTAGTTATACATTGAGTTAGACACTAATATGTTAACCTTTGCCTCAGAAAGTGTTATAGTCAATTTCACCTAAAATATTTGTGTTTCTCATGCATCACGATCACTTAAGTAAGTAACTTACTGGTGAGAATGTTGCAGCAGGGTGTTGAAAATTGGCTTTAAAGGGTGTTTTTCATCTTTATTATTGCTTCTATTGGTTCAATTTGTGAATCCAGATGTGTAGCCTTAAATTGTAACGTGTATAACTTCTTTTTTCTTTGCATTGTTAAAGAAGTAACGGAGGACCCGGTAAGTATGTAGCAAACATCACCAAGATGCTCCAATTTACAAATCTTTTTTTCTGTGACCTCAATGATTTTATTTAAGAATCTCTTAGAATTTAATAAAATTGCCCTTAAAGTCTCACATTCTGCCTGATCTCTGAGGTTGCGTGATCATTTCCAGTCTTTTTCCAGCGTGTACACTGCAGCCTTGCCGCATGTGTTTGGCACACACTCGTATGTAAATAGGCTCAAACATATACATACAGGCGTGCATGTACACACACATTTTGACCTCTCATCAGTGTATTATAATCCCTAAACAAACCATCATAAATGAGCCCTGCAATGCTTATTTGTCTGAACGAAGGCAACCCCCTCCTCCTCTGCCCCTGGGGTGAGGTTGCCATAGTGACAGATTCATAGACATATGGAGAGAGAGAAAGAGAGAGGGGGGGGGGAGCCGGCATGAAGGGGAGGGGCTGCATGGGTGAGGTGGCGGTGGCGGCGGCGGCGGTGGTGGAGGTGGTTGGGGTGGGGGGAGGTGAGGACGTTTGCTCTCTGTCTTTCAGATACGTCTTTGTGTTTCATCTGTCAATCAGCCATCCATGTCGATGCTGCGCTCGATGAGAGAACAGTTCATGAACTTTTCTCAATCACGTCTCTGTCAGCCGCCATCTTGCCTGTATTTCATAGAGGGGAGATTGATTCTCGCGCCGCCTCCATCACAGCACGAAGAAGACAGTGTGTGCCGACGCTCCACATAGGCGAATATTTCAGCGGAAAAAAATCGGCGAAAACAATTCATTTAGGAGAGTGTGTGCACGTTTGGCAATCTTTGGTTATTGAGTCGTTCGGGCTAATGACTAATCAACATTCGAAATGCAAATTTACTGGCGATTTGCTTGTTTACAATTAGATTCGGATGATGTAATCGACCTTTCAGCCAACCTGAGGACAGCTTGACAATGGCCAGGGAGAAAGAATGAGAGGAAGAAAGGGAGGAGGGGTGCGCTCGGGTTGAAACGGCCATCAGGAGTGGCCTTGCCGCTATAAAAACACATTTTTTCATCAGCCATTTTATGCAAAAGGGGAAGACCAGGTGCTCAATCAAACCCTCATGCCTACTGTTTTATTTTTCATCTTCACCCCTCCCAGTGCTCCTCCACACAAACCTTCTGTGTGCCTTCCCTCTACCCTCGCACCATTCTTCTCCTCCTCTTCCCTCTTTCCGTGTAATTCGTCTTCCCCGCCGCCTCTCCCATTGCCTGCTCTCCGACTGATATGAGAGAGTGACCCGCGGGCCCTCGGGGGTCAAGTGATACAAGGTCATTGGCAGGTCATCTCTGCTGACTGGCTGACCTCTAAAAGGACTTCTGGAAGGAGCCAATCAGGTCTCGCACCTTCCCCCCTAAGGCGGATCCCCCCTCCCCAGCTCATCAGCAGCCTGTGTCACATGACCAGGGCGAGGCGTCAGAGGGAGGATGATTAATGATGCTTTTAGTACCTGTTTAGAATGAAGCTGTCCACACCGCACTGTAATTACCCACTCCCAGGCGGCAGCTGCCCAACATAATTGCTTTTTGTTTGTTGACCTGGTTTAGTGCAGAAAAGATGGCTTTGGCTGGGTAAGATGGTGCTACGTACGTACAGCATACAGAGGTGATGAGGTGTGTATGTTTAAAATTTGGGTGACACTGTGTGTGTGTGTGTGAGAGCTATCAGTGTGGGGACGTCTGGCAGGCGGCGCTCTGTGAGCATCAGTCTGCTTCATTTAATGCGTATATGTCAGAGAGTTTGTAGCTACAGCCACGACATCCCAGGCATGCAGCTCAGCCACGTAAGGTCAAAGACAGCAAACAGGCCTGACAGTGCACAGGTTTACTGCATTCCACTGAGGCACACACATATCCAGCATGCTCGGGTTAAGGAGGGCTACACTCTGTCATGCATAATTTATGTCACCAGCTCAGGAGCGCGGTCGCTGCGTTGCTCTGAACATTCAAAACTAAGTTCAGAGGGTCAATGGAATTCTGCACCTACAGCTCCCCCCCCTCCATCTTTGGCTACATGCCTAAGGAAAATATGAAAATTTCAGTACCTGCAGCACAGTGCCACGGAGACAGTGACAATGAAACTCAGATAAACAGCCCCGCGTTTGACCTATGGGAAGCATAAATTTGCCGCCCATAAATCCTGGAGTGTTTCAGCTCCGTTTGGCACATTTGCTGTGCCTCTCTACCCCGACACAGAGAGGCAAGTGTCGGGTATCAGTGCTGCTGTATGAGCAGCTTTCATCCTGCTCCTGGTTCTCACATAACTCAGTGCTGCAGCCTTTATCACCGTCTCATAAATAACGAGGCTATCGCCTGATAATGTCCGCTTAATGCTTAGTCAATAAAGCCCACAGTAAGAGGGGCCTTTTTTAGCCTCTCTCCTGTACATAAATATAAACAGTGCAGTAGATTGATGTGATGGGCAGGCTCTTTCCACACTGGGACAAAAAGGAGCAGCGTGTGGGCCCCGGAGCTGAAGGTGGGCTGTGGGACTGCAGGTGTTTAGAGGAGATAGTGGGCTGTAATGAGGGGGCTGCAGGAGTGGAGCTGAGTGGATAGCCTTGACTGATCACCTGTGAAAGGCACATACGCACATATACACACGGGCACAGACACTCATGCACAAAAGGCACATGCGCACACAGTTGCACCCATTCACGCACCTACACACACATTCAGACGCACTAATGCCATCATTAGTTAACCCATTGGTGTCGATGCCTGCTGCACAAGAGCTCATCTCCCCTATTTGAAGGGCATTATGATAGAGCAACTCCCAAATGAGATGATTTTGTATCTTGTTAGCGGCTTCCTAATCTATCGAAGGCATTTGTAAAAGGACACCCTGCCACACCTTTGATGCCACACAAGTGTATCTGAGCCTCATCGCGTCGTGCACATCCCAGGCACAGATATCGACCATTCGCGCCAGTCATCACGGCATCCAATTCCAGTGTGGAGCCAGGGGGCAGCTGGAGTCAGGGTGATGGCTGTGATGGGATCAGGCCGAGCCCCGGGGAGACAGCGCAGACTGACAGGGATGTTGCCGGGTGAACGAGGGGGCTGATTGTGATCCATGACTCAGTCAGCTCGGCGGCACCTGGGCTTGGAGCAGCAGCTGGGAGAGAGACGGGCAGGGTGACACAGTGTGGAGTCAAAACGAGAGGGATGATCCACTCCTTGTGTGTGTGTGGGTGTGTCTGCTGGTTTAGATGTTATAGTGTTGATTCTATTGGTCTTCAGATTGAGGCAACATTTATCAGACTGAGCACAGAAACAGGAAAATCATTGATAGGCACGTTGGGAATTCTGTTTTGAATTCCGGATTTAAATCAGGGTTTGAAACGGCAAAATTATGTTTAATATGGACTCACAGGGATCATCTGGAATGTAATATTTCTCTCTTACCATATATGGTGCACTAATGAAGCTGGCCGGGCCGCTGAAGGTGACCTTTGCCTCACTTCACCTTGGTTATTCTTGCCTAAAATACACTAGCTGCTTCTTTCATCTCTGTGACTTTGTGTCTCATTGCAGCCAAACCTGAAATTCCGCATTGAAGATTTCACACAAAGGCAAATATTTTGGTGTTTGCTTTGAAATGAAAATGTGTGAACCGAACACTCACAATCTACCTCCATACATCTGGTTACTGTACTGTGGTAGTCCTATACTTGCACTATATGTACAGTTGTCCCAGTTGTTTTGTTTTGTATATTCTGTTTCATCAATCGTTATGTACAGAATGACAATAAAAGACTACCTAACCTGACTCCTCTATCCTGATTCTGTTAGACAATTTACAAGTCATTCAGAATGGAACAAGCAGTGTTAAACAGATCCAATCATCTGCTTATTGTGTATGATGTGATGCTAATCTCACCGTATCGTGTTTTTAATGTAGGTTTTATGCTCTCCTTCACTCAGGGAATACAGAGGAAAATTAGCTATTTGTTGTCTCTGGTGAGATATCAAACTGTGCATTTCCCTGCTAAATCAACCAATTAAAAATTAAAATGAATGCTCTGAGAAGTGTTACATGAACAATCAAAATAAAACATCAACAAACAAACAACTATTTCATACACAGACATTACAAAAAGGCTAATGTTCATCTGTGGAAATAGCTAACGTTACCTGGCTAGCTAGTGCCATTTTGAGCTAACTAGCCAGCTAACAGACGATACCGTCCGTTTGTTGGTGTTCTTTCTGTCTGTCTGTGTTCTGTGATTGTGGTTCATACTTAGGTTTACGCAGCTGGTGTGGAGTCATTAACGATAGGAACAGTGTAACACAGCAGCGTTTAAAACCACACACAGCCTGTATAATTACAGAAAAATGTAGATTTGATGGATCTCTGAATGCACTTTGACCTTTTTACTCCTGAGTGTATCAGCATGCAGGGTTACCAGCAACAACCACAACAACAGAAAGAGTAAAACTATTTAGCTGCACCATCCAGGAAAGCATAATGAATTCATAATTTATGCACAGCGTGTTAGGCTGTGTAATCCAAATTAATGAGTGACCACCCAACCTTGAAGTTGCTGGAAGGACTATTTCCTCACTATGGAGATGCTAGTTGCTCTTAGCGTAGCTTCCCGTTTAATATGCTGGAGAGTTAGCAGCAATGCAACAGCTATTTTTCACCAGAATGCAGAAAGATGGGATTATTACAAATGAGTTTGTCTGACTCGGAGTAAGTAATACAATAAGCTTATTAAATAAAATGTGGGCTGTATCACTTTCAAAGCATTAGCCAGCGTGTCTACAAACGCATCACTGTCACCTACCACTCACACCAGACTCCATTTATCAGTATTTCCTAACACAAACAGCATTGGCAGATGCTAAAAAGCAAAACAATAAATGGGTGTGTAAATGTTTCTCGACGCCACATTGCTTAAGTTTCCTGTTGTTTGCGAATTCTGGGACCATTTGGCAGCGTCAAACTTAATAAAATATCGTATTGATTTGATTGTGAGTTCTCCAAAAACAGATTCAGGCTCTCAAAGCTACAGACAAGTTCAAATGTTTCTGTCTCAACAAATGTGTGTTTCAACCGCAGCTTATTGTAGCCATCTGAAGAGGACTGAAGAGATGAAGGTCCTGAAGGTGAGAAGGGGTCGGGGGTCAGGGGCCAGGGGCCAGGGGCCAGGTGTAGGCAGAGAAGGTGAGCTCGCAGGTGCCCACCAAACTACTGGAGCCGCTGCACTGGAACACTGCGGCAAATGAATCTCCCGGGTAATGGAGACGGAACTATTGCGAAATTAGGAGAGACATTAACTGGGGTATCAATAAATAAACCTCTAATTAGGAAAAAAAGAAGCGGAGCGGAGCCAGAGCCAGAGCACAGGGGGAGAATATCAATGGCAGGCTCACATCTGTATGCAGCCGCTGCTCTCTGCTGAGGGGCTGGACCTCATGGGGGCTTCACCAATGGCATTGCTTCGCCCATCCATCGCCGACCCGCCCTCACGGATAGCGTGCCCACTCTTTGACTGTGCAGTGAACCCAACACAGCCTCCCCCTCCTCCAGCAGCTCCCAGACCTCCACCTCTCCTCTCCTCTCCTCTCCTCTTCTCCCCTCTTCTCTTCTCTTCTCTTCTCTTACCAGCTTATCTGCACGGTGCCCCGAGTGTGCCGCTGTGCTCCGTGACTTCGCCATGATTGATTGTGGTGGGGGTCCTCCACTCCCTCGGTGAGAGAGAAAATGGAGGAGGGAAAACAGGAGAGAGAGAGATAGAGAGAGAGAGAGAGAGAGGAAGGGGCAAAGCAGTGAGGGGCTGTGATGGGTAAAATGAAACAGAGGCGGTATGTGTTCCTGTATGTATGTATGTATGTATGAATGTATCACCATCTATATTTGTGCACACATTGCAATATATGCTTACATAGTGTATGTGTATGTATGGCGTGCAGATGTGTGTGTGTATTCCTCTCACTCTCACTCTCTATTTTGCATCAGGATTGCTTTGATATCCCAGGCCAGCAGGGGGATATGGAGGTGCAGCCTATAGGTGTGTGGGTGTGAGGGTGGAGGGTGGAGGGGTGCGTGGCGCTGACCGCTCCCCGTCTCTCCCTCTCTGTTCCCTGGAGGGTAATAAAGACTGATGACACTGATGCTGTGCCATCCGGCTCCACAGTCTCCACTGCACAACCATTTGCGCCATCATTTATCCCGCCGCCCGCTCCCCCACACTCCCCCCCCCACCCCACACACCCACACCCCCCTCGCCCGCCCCCCCCTCCCCGCTCTAATTCTGCTTTAATAACCGCCAGCTCCATTCATCAGCGTATTGACGGGCATGACAGGCGGTGCGGCACACACTAACTCCCTGCCCTTTACTCGCTCACTGCCGGGGTCAGCGCGAGGTCACACAGTCAATAATCACAGCACACCTCACTGTCACCTTGGAGAGACTGCATGCCCTGCATATCTATCCCCCCACCCTCACGCATGCATGCCCGGCGCCTTCTTCATTGACTTTTCTGCTTAGCACCCAGCACCACGCACATTTGTTACGGTCGCAGAGTTTGGAGCGCGGCGAGCAAATGCACGGCACAGACTGTTGATGTTCCCTGGCCGGCACCGCTGATCCAAATATGTGAGAGGAGAGCCAGAGGTGCGTTTAGCTGAGTCGGATTGTTCCGGTCCTGCAATGTCAAAAAGATTTAGATTAACCTCGCCGCCCTCCATCACGGATTCCTCCAACGCAGTGAAGTTCTATCTATCGTATATATGAAACCGTAGTCGTGTCGGCCCTCGTCTGGAGCTTTTTGAAGGAGAAGGGTTGAGGGGCGGCTTTGCAGTCATTTGTTACAGGTGCAGCCCCTCTCTCTCTCTCTCTCTCTCTTTTTCACTCACTCTCTCTCCTTGGGCATTCACCTCTTCATATGCAAAACATGTCCTGCTGTCCTCCAGACTCCAGCACAGTTTGCCGCCGTGACACATTTCTTCTTCATTTTCAGCTTGACAGTGACATTTATGTTCATTTGCTTGGTGCAATTGTGAGGCATCTGGAGAGGCCGTCTCCCATTTCCCCTCACCTCTTTTCCTTTTTTTTCTCTCCCCCTCTCTCTCTTCTTCCGACACAATATTAACGCAGATTTGCATGCCACGGTGACTAAGCCCTTGATGAACAGTTGGGATTTTTGGGAGCACACACAAGACAGAAAAAAGGGAAAAAAACACCTCTCCAATTACACGTGGCAAGAAGACGGAGCAGCGCGATGGCGTCCGGTGTTTTTAGATAGATTACATCCAGCGTGATGCACCAGGCTCCGTGGTACTGGGAACCTGCACCAGTCCATGAATCTTGTGATGCTGGCTGCTGAATGTGGTGGTGCTGGGAGTTGTGGTGCACTGGGGAGCTGAACATGCTTCACACTGCGCTGGGCCAGGTGGCACCCACCCTTCTTCTTCTTCTTTCTTCTCCATGGTCACATGATTTTATTTATTTATTTATTTATGTATCTATCTCTGGGCTCCCACGCAATCGATAACTACTTTACTGACCCCGTCTGTACGATAGAGAGCGACCAACAAGAGGCCCTGCTGGCTCGCCACATGCAGGAACACGCACAAATAAAAACGAGGCAAGGAAATTACATTTTGTTGCCTCTGTGAAACACGCACACACACACACACCACTCATTTACCTCCCAACCCCCACCCCAACCCCACTTCACCTATGCTGGCCAGGCAGCAGCAGCCAGGGGTGTGCGAGTGCTGAGGGCTCTAATCCGCGATGCAGGTCCCATCGGCAAGGATCATTGAGCTAATTAATAACGTGGCACAGAGAGGGATGGCAGTCATTAAGGAGCCACGGCTGTGTGTGCTGTGATGCTGTGGGCTGCTGCACGGGAGTTGGTGTGTGTGTGTGTGTGTGTGTGGCTGGGAGGAGGGGCCACTGCAGACACAGGGACCCACTCCGGCATGCAACCCTTTGATTCATAATTCACAGAGGCCAAGCAAACATGAAAGCACAACGCACGCCATTATGTAGCCAGACACGCATGCACATAGGCAAACACACCATACGCCATGTGTACAAATGTATGCACACACAAACACATCATTTAGTCTGGTGAAACTTCAATAGACTCTGAGCTCAGGCTGAATTGCGGGTCAGCCAGAGTGCAGGCGAGCAGGATTTCCTCCTCTCTTTGTATCAATGAAGACAACTCTGTGTATTACTGTAGTGAGATCACACTGTAACTCACACACACCCTCCGTAGGGCTCTGTGTAAAACACTCCTCTACTGCTCTGTTGGGGTAAACTAGTAAGGACTATCATTTCCACTCTGCAGCTATACGTTAGGAGGCACTGTATACATGGCCAATATTTACTATAGGCAAGGGGACCAGAAGCCTAAGAGCTCTTAGTTGTGTGAGGCAGCCCAATAGCTCAGCCTGGGCTAATGAAAGGAAACAACAGGAGCAATTAGCAGTGTAAACAAACAGCTCGCTGAGGCCCCAGTCTCCAGCTTCCCCCCTGACAGCAAAGGGACTGGCAGCCTGGAGAAGGAGGTAATTGGGGGAGCTGGGAGCCGAGACAAAATCAATGGCAACGCATGCACAGACGCGGCGTGATTACTCACCACCCTGCGTTGCAGCCCCGGGGAGTCCAACACGACAAGGTATTGTAGCAGGTTTGACCCTGGCGTGCTTACACTCACCGGGGTAAAGCGACATTCAAGTGAAGACATGCACACACACTCAAAGGGCCTCCTGCAGCCTGCTTACTGTCAGGAAACACACGAGCACAGCACACAGTAATAGCTGACACCATATACCATACACACACATCACACTTTGATGATTGGCCATACAGGGGCCTAACAACCCTCCTCTCAGCCTAATTGATCTCATCTTGGTGCCATTTATGTGTCTGCCTGTACACTAATGTCTTCTCCTCGGCGTCTCCAGTGCGACCGTGTGGCTGCGGCCTGCAGACAGCCCTTCTGCTGCCCGGCCCGTGTGTGTCTGCTGCCTCTCTCTGAGTGGAGCCGCGGGCCAGAGGGGCATCACTTATGCAGGAGACTGGCTGGGACTTCCACTCTGCAGGGCTCGTTGGGCTACAGGCAAGAGGCCTCTGCTGTCTGAGTGCTGGCACAGATGATAAGCAAGGGACTTTCCTTCCTGCAGAGTTTTTCTGAAGTATGATAGGAGTGTAAAGTTAAGATCCCGTACTTGTTTTTGGAAATAGTATCTCTATTTCTTGTTGTGGTGGGATGCAAAGTGGATTAAACCAAATGCTTGGTTTCTTTCTTAATTGTTTGCTGGTGTTTTATGCATAAATCTGCAGAATTTCAAACTCCTCTGTGAAGCTTCCACAGCCACAGTATTATTATTAGTACTGAAATTCTAGAAATTCAGACAGCGGTTATTGTTTTTAAGACTGAAGAATTGACAATTTCTTAAATCGAAATTTCAGCTTCAGTAAAATAATGAATTGTATGTTCATATGTTCATATCTAATCTCTGCTTGAGCTGCTTTCCCCACATACAGATTCCATACTGGCTAAAGATGGATGATAAATAGTGGGCACAGGGATTCACGCATCGATTGAAGCTTTGTGTTGGTGGACATCTGCCCTGCTAATGAGCCCTCACGCTGTCCTGTCACCTCAAACTCTGACCTGCCTATGGAGCAAGACGGAGGTGTCGAGAGTATTAACCTACAGGATTCAAAAAGTAAGACACAGAAATCTACTTAAATTTTTTATCATCATTTATTAATCTTCATTTCTTCTTTGGTATTGCAGAATATCAACTTTTTCTGCTCTTATGTTATAGTTCACTGCATCAGCAACTGTTAAAGGGATTCCACCTGGACCTGAATTTGCTTAATCTGGATCTAACGCACGTAATCTATCATTTATGATACAGAAATCTGAGTGGTGAGGGACGACACTCATCAGCTACTTCAGCTTCATTTCGGATTTAGTGGTCAAACGGATGGATATTACCTCTATTAGTCCTCATTATTACTGTAAATTCTGCAATACCGCCAGGTTGGCTCAGTAAGGATTATAGACCATTACGAGCAGAGTGGAGACAGAGAGACAGAGACACCTTCTCAAGCAGATGCAGTGTGGGCAAAGTGGAGGGGCAGGAAGGAGGAATGAGTCCAGGCTCCATACAGCATCTCGTTAATGCAGGAGCCGGAGTCCTGATCGGGGTGCAGCTCTTCCTTAACAGCATCCTCCACATAACTGCCTCCCTCTGGGTTTGGTGAGCCAAACGTCTGGACACTGGCCCACCATGATGAGATGAGATCTGCACTGGTCAGATGTGCAATCCCCCACAAACACAGACACACACATACACATACACATACATACACTACCGGCCCTCCAAATACCAGTGCATTACGGCCCTGGCGCTCATTGACAGTGCTGCCATTCACCACGAAGATGGATGCACCTCCAGGGACAATTCCAAACCTCCTCAATTGACTCATTTGTTTTGCTGATCTAACTACCTCTAACACTATGCTGAGGTGAGTGCATGTGTGTTTTTTCCTCGGCAGTCTTTGGCGAGGGCGGAATCTGTGTTTTTGTGTGTTTACTGTACCAAACAGTGACCACACTTTCCATTCCCTCGGGTCTTTTTTAAAGCACCCTCACGGGGGCTGCTAACAGATTGTACAGAATTACAAAGCCAGCGACTTCATCTATTCCTCCTGCAAGTTTAAGATAGTAGTGATGCTCTCCCTCATGAGAGGCTGTGCAAGTAAGTGCTGGTGCTCATTTATGCACATTTCCCTCCAAGTTCCTTGATTAAAAACATGTAAATGACGAGCACAAGATCCCAGCTTCCCTCTGCATTATATTATCCCTAAACAAGCCTTTGAAATTTGCATTTTCCTTCAAAGATCCTCCAGCCACCGCTCTCCTCTCTCTGTTAAGACATCTTCATCCCCTATCTTTTTCCCGTTGGAGTGTGTCACGACCATGGACTCGGCACACATGCCGGCAGACAGGCCCGCATTCATCACACACACCCGGCCATGTCGATAGTTGCCAGGCTGAGCGGGTTCATAATGAATTTGAAGAGTTGCACACCTATAGCAAAGTCATTTACTTTATCAGTCCGATAAAAGGAAGCGATAAGATAGTGGCTCTGCACTGTAAGAGTATCAGCCTCTCTCTGCTATTCATCTCACCAAGATCTACAAATGGCAAAGCTCATCCCTCAAGGCAGCCACGCTGAGCTGTTATCTATAGAATTTAAAGAAGGGCTAATATCTCATAAGAATGTGTGCTTATGAAAACCATCATTTCCATATCATTATCCTCTGCAGTGTCTGACTGCCATACTAAGTGGATTCCCGGCCTCTCTGTGTCGTCTCTGCGTCTGGTTCAGGAACTGCAGGGAGAATACAGGTGCAAATATGATTTGGGCCTATTCCTCTTATGAAGTTGACCCCCCTGTAATTGACACAGACACACTAGCAATTTGATTAGCTCTTCCTGCTGCTGGAGGGCATTTGACCATAGCAGCCTCCTGTCTGCTGTTTCATGTACATACCTCCACCTATTGGTGAAATAGTGGAACGACATGTGGATCAGAGTGAACCTGAGCTGCCTGACTCACTCACACTGTGCTTGGAATGAAGCCACTGGGCCTCGTCCAAGAATACCTAAAAAGCCAGCCTATGCTTAAACCACAGACCAACACTAATTAATGATACGTGATAAGCTGTGCGAGACAGAAAGCTATGCTGTGCATTTGGCGATTATTTACATGTTTACCCTTGCTGGCATTTTATTTGAACGGGAAAATCCGACAATAAAACACACAGATTTGTTGTTTGGATTTGACATTTATCTCTTTCATCCGATTGCATGGCAGTGCAGCAAATGTATGTGATTTGCATACGCATCTGTGTGTGTTGCGTGTGCAAGGGTGCGCGTCCACAGCCAGCTTGTGTGTAATTGAGTGTGTATTTGACATTAAACGCAGCTCGGCACTTTATTACAAAGAAAAGTAAGGAGTGATAAGAGCCTCTTGAAGCACTTGAGATAAGCTTCCTGGGTTAAGTGCTCTGACGTCGCTGCAAAACATGCAACCGACAGGAATGCAAGTTAAGAAACTAGAAAACACACATGCACGCACGCACACACTTCAATTAGGCCTCATTCTTGGCACGGAACAAGAATGTGCTTAATAGCAAAACACTGTGTCACATGAAAGGAAAATTACTGTACATCGATTCATCAAGATACATCATAAAACCTGTCAAACATCAAAGGGTCTGTGATGACAGTTCATTCTTGAGAAAGACACCAATAATGCCATCCATCATCTTTGTTTGAGGAATGAGAGACAGGACAAGAAGAGACGAGTGAGAACGCGGGCGAGCGCGCGTTCGAGTACGAGAGCTGGGAAAAGGGAAGGAAACGAAGCTTTAACAGGAGCAAAAGCAGAGAAACTTAACATCTGACAATTAGATTAAAATGAAAGGAGCAGAACATGAAAAAGAGAGAGAGGGAGAGAAAGAGAGGGAGTACAGTGAGCGTTGTCTTTTGAGTGATAATTAATGGCAAGCAGCAGCACAGTTTTCAGGCACCTTTGTTTGTTGTGGGACGACACCTGGTTTGAGCTTTAACCCCCTCAGGCTCTGCACACTGAGCATGCTGGTTCAGAGCTTCACCACCTGCACACAGCAAACACGCTCACAGCACACACGCCTCTATCTGCTGCTCCATCTCACCACCAGCGTCGCTCACTCCTTCACCCTCATCTGACCTGCCTATCGCTGACTCCAATCAAACCTTACAACCGTTCATCTTTTTTGTTTGGAGTGGGGGCAGGGGGGGCATTGCGTTGCTAATTTCTGTCCAAATAATGCCTGTAAAGTGTGTGTCTTTAAAGTTTACGTGGCTCGTGATCGAATGCTTTTATACGTCCCCAGGCTCTTGTATTCTCCAAATTGCTCCAATAAATAACTTCTACGTCTAATTATGAAGCAATTAATTGCAGCCCACATGGAATTGTCATCAATCTGTATAACACGAAAAAGAAAAATACTTTGAGAGTGTGTTTGTGTGTATGTTTATGCGTGAACACTGTGCCCGTGGAGGTTACAGCCAGATCACAGAGAGACAGACAGAGAGAGGGAGGGAGAGAGAGAGAGAGAGAGAGAGAGAGAGCGAGAGAGAGAGAAAGAGAGAGCTCCATCCTTTCCGCAGTCTGCTCTCTCTCTCTCTTTCTCTCTCTCTCTCTCTCTCTGCCGTCTCGTCCAGTTGCTATGGCAGCAGCAGTGAAGGCTGTATCCATGGCCAAAGGAGGAAGCTGGCATCCCCCAATAACAGACCTCCCACCCCTCCCTCGCCTCCCCCCCTCCGACAGGCTCCTGACCCGCTGGTGAACCTGCCTGGGGGTCGAGGGTCAATGGCTCAGAGCTGCCGAGTGACAGTGAGGGATGACGAGGGAGAGAATGAGAAAGAGAGGAGTTACACCACACAGATGGGGAGGAGAGATGAGAAAATGAAAGGATGAGACCAAATTTGATTACTATCAAGGGTGGGGGGGTGGGGGGGTGATGGGGCGACTCCACATTTTAGAAAATGGCTGCTGTTTTGCCAGGGCGTCTTTAAAATGGAGGTGGAATGCAGATTGTGCCAGCTGAATGTTGTGGAGGATCAGAATTTGTGTGTGTGTGTGTGTGTGTGTGTGTGTGTGTGTGTGTGGACAGGGTTTGGAGGGTTACTTTAATTAAAACCTTAACCAATAATCACAATATTAAATGTAATCTGATTACTCTCTGTTACTTTAGGATTACCTCTGTGTCTTGACTTGTGTATTCCGTGAGACGACAGCACAATGCAGGACAACCACAGGAACAAATCTATGGGAACTGGAGTGGAAATAGATCAACTTCAGCCTCCCCTTCATTCAAAAGTTAGCGTGTGAATGTGCAAACTGTTGGCATTGGTTTGTTCTGTATTAGGCTATCTAGCGCCCTTAGCATTTGGCAGCTTGAATTATCATTTAGGCTACTTACACAAGCCACTACCTTCATCCTGGAACACTTCACATTCAGACTAATTGCTGCTTTTGTTAACACCATAATCCCAGCATTAACTTCTCAGGAAAGATAAAATACAAATAACTTATTTTGCATATTATTTAACTTGTTAGCTAACTTTTGACCGACCTGGCTAAGGTCTAGCTAGCTAACGTGTAGGCTAATCTGTATTTGTGGTTGTCTGCGACCACCATAGAGCGAGCGTGGCAGTGAAATGGATGAGTGGCTTGAAAAAGGCATTGTACTGTAAAAATAAGCTGATTTCAGACATGCTTTGGTCCTGTTTGTCTTCTGCCTCTGCTCTTTAGACTGTTAGCACGTCTACACTTTCGCTCTTTGTCAAAATCATGTGTTTGAGACTCTTACAGCGGCGTTCTGACTGTCTGTGTTTAACCAAATAGGCCGAAATAGTTTCTATTGGAAAATCCTGATGATGTGTGCGGTTACAGTGTCTGTTATTCCCCAAACCTACGTGCGCGTGTGTGTGTGTGTGTGTGTGTGTGCGCGTGTGTTTGCTGAGGGGGTTAATGGGCGGACTGGGGACAAGACAAGCAGACAAGCTGGTTGAGGCAAAGGGGAGAAGATGGATTCTCACTTCCACCTTTTTGTTTATTGATTCTCTGTGTCTGTAGTTGTGAGTATGTGTGTGTGTCTGTGTGTGTCTGTGTGTGTGTACTGGGCCACAAAGGAGAGAAAGTGTTTCTCTGGTTGACTGTGTAGACTAAAGGTATGTGTGGAAAGACTTATCTGTATGTGTGTAGTATGTGGTTAAAAGGGTTGATATGGTCGTGGGGGTCAAGTGAGTTGACCCCTCGACCTCTCTGCCTCTGAGAGGTCAGACAGTCTTAGGTTAGCTCAGAACGCAACTTCCTCACCTTGAAGATTTGTGTGCTTTCATACCTCTGGGCCTTTAAGAAATATGCAGTAGTTCATCAGCGTTTGTCAGTCGCAATTTCCCTAAGCAAAGATTTGCTGACATCCGTCTGTGTTTTATTCTCAACAGTGAAATGTGGCTTTAATTTAGTTGAGTTTACCTGAACGCGCCCGCAGAAGAATTATAGTCAAATATCGTTCCCATTCAGCACGCATACGCTTATGTCATCGCAGGGACAATTGGATTTAAAGATCTTTAAGCGAGTGATGGAGAGATGCAGTGGGACTGTGGGGCAGGAGGGAAGAAGAGCGGAGGGGAAACCCACCACCTGTGATGTTACAACCTGTGATAATACATAATGATCAAGCCCAGTGCCAGTATGAACCAGAACATCACCCAAACTGCTGCCTGAGATAGGACACACACTCACTATGGCTCCCTCACACACTGTGAAGATAACAGCTCCCCTTAGTGGTCTGTATTGGCAACTTCACCCTGAAACCCATGAGTATGAGTGAATGTCAACAGCCACACACACAATCCATCTCCATCCACAACACTCTGTGGTGCATAGAGAGGCCATGGACGAGATGCTCTAACACTCGCCGTATTCCATCTGATTCACATAATATGTCAGCGCCCTCACACATAACTATAGGATTTCCTGTGGTCTCTGTCATTATCATTGGCCGGTGTGGCGAGCAGGGGCCAGTCGGTTTAGGGGCTGTCAACCAGAGACCCACACAGTAGCCCAGAGGGCAAGAGAGATGGTGTATGTTTGCTTTCCACACACATACACACACATACGTACACACGCTCTGGGCGCTCCGTAGACACTTTCAGTCGCTCTCTCCGCGCTTCTGCATTCTTTTTCATCTGCGTGTTCTCCAGATGTCGTGTCCTCTTCGTCACCCCGTTCCTTCACTCCACTCCTCTCTCTCCCCCCCCCCCCCGCCCTGAGACTTGTCACAGCCCCTAACTGCATCAGGAGCACTGCTAGATTGGATATACATGATCTGTCCATCCATCAGTGCAGAGAGGGAGGGAGAGAGGGAGCGAGGGAGAGATGGTACTCCATCTGTGAGGAGTGAAAAAGAGACACAGTGTGAAGAAGAATCTGAAAGCATAAACCCACACACGACGAACAGCACCTTTAAAAACAGACATTTTCAGAAGATGTATATATGTTAATGTTATATCCTCGCTGTGCATATAGAAACCAACGGTCTGTGGCTCCATGTGCATCACTGCTGTTGTTGCTCAGTAATATGATTAGAGATCGTTTACTTCTTTGCGTCTGTCTTGTTTCTTCTTCTGTCTCTGAAGCTTCGCTGCTCTTCTTCGCTTTCACCCCCTTGAGCTGAACGGGCTGGAACACGTGTGATAACACCTGTAAAGACGTGATGCACAATGGGCTCAGAGAGCAGAGAGCTTTGGGGAGCTGAGCTGATGCTCTGCTCTGCTGTGTGCATGTGTGTTTGTCTGCAGGTGTTGCAGCCGTGCAGGATTATTCCCTGTTGTCATCCGTGTTAATCAAGCAATGTCAGATTCTGCTCCGGACGATAACCTGAACCACGTGATAACAGCCTGAGGACGGACGTCTCACACTCCTGAGCTATTTATGACAACTAAAATCACATTAGGTGTGTGTTACAGTCTGAGGATTTAAATGAGGCTTTGATATCATATGACATCACGGGCCTGTCAAGGTTATGAAACATGGTTGTGTGTCTTTGGCGTGACGGTACTCCGTCTTCGTTTGTCATATAAATAAAGGTAAATGCAAAACAAAATCCCACTGCAATAAAAACAGCATTGCTCCTGCTGTGTCTGGCGGCCGTGTTGTGTCTCGTAGCCGCAGACGAGGAGCCGTCATACGTTTGTTTGATGTAGAATATAAAAAAGAGGGTTCAATCCGAGGTTGCCCTAACACTCCATCGTTTTATCTGCTGATATTCATCTACGTCCGCGCCTCTATCTTTTCCATACATTTCCAGGTGAGACGGCATCTGTGTTTAAGTATACATCATGAGCACATCTGCACGTCTCCTCCTTTTCCTCTCCGTCTCCATCTTGCTTCCCTTATTCTCCCGCTCTCCTTCCCTCTCCCCTCTCCCCCTGTTTTTCCTCCCACCTTTACCTCTGCCTTTTCCTATCTTTCCTTCCATTTTCATTCTGACACCCCCCCCCCCCCCCCCCCAACCAACACACACACATGTCTCTCCCTCTCCCTCCATCCCTCTCTCTCTTTCTCTATGTCCCCTCTCCTCTCCTCTCCTCTCCTCTCCTCTCCTCTCTCTCGCTCTCTCTCCCTCGCTCTCTCTCCGCTGTGCTCTGATGAATTGCCTTCCCCTCCCGGTGAACTCGACCGATAATCCTGGGGAAGCAGTAAAAGACCATCGATCAGCCTTGCAGACAGGCCCACAAGCCACAGCACAGGAACAACACGCTAACAACAAGCCCCTGCACTTGGCTCTCAATGTATGTATATATGTGCACGTATGCAGGAGCAAGCATATGTGTGCATGTACATGCATTTCCCTACATGCAGCTATGTAGACACGTGTGCTTGTATGTTAATGACTGTGTGTAAAAAGGGGGGGGTTGTGCGCATAACTATCCATCCTGAGATGGGAGATGAGCGAGGCTTTGTGTCTGTGCTTGTATGTTTTCGTCTTGCATGTATGACTCACACACATTAGATTTGTGTGGTATTGGAGTGTGTGAAGCTTTTCATACATTCTCTATGTTTAGCAGCATGTGTCACTGGCATGTGTAGCGTTGAGCAGCTCCCTCTGTGCTCATCCTGCATCCTCACATGCTCGCTCCCCCTGCTGTGTGCACTGTGTCGTCCACTTGGAATGTGTGCATGTGCGTATACTGTACGTCCCAACACGCATGTACGTATGCATGTTGGTTGTGTGTGTGTGTGTGTGTGTAGCCGTGTCAGTGTTGTGTGAATGGAATTTGTATATGTATGCAGCACACACAGAGGACATAAATCATAAAGCGTTCTCCGGGCCATCCTGGAAGAGAAGGATAGAGAATGCACATGGTCTTGGGCAAAGCTTGATGGCTATGAAATTGACCAATTGATTGATTGGAACAATTAATTATTTTGCACCGTGCTTTTATGGCTGAAAAGCCAAGTGATCATTAGTTTACAACAAGCAAGGGAAGACAGCAGAATTGTTTTATAATTTCAGCAGAAAGCCAGCAAAAGACTCACTCCTGCTGCAGGCTTATTGTAATGATAAGCTACTGGCTATTGCTTTAAGTTATATGACATGATATGATAGCTTTGACTGTGCAGAGTCATGTATGAAGACCATTCGTCTTCATCTTCAATTCTGCACACAAAAAATAAGCCAAGTTGAGGGATTCAAGTACACGGCAGCCAATACTCATTATTCTACCCCCTTAAATATGACAAATGGAGGAGCGCTTCTATTGAATCTCATTCTTTACATGCCACATTACAACATACTGCTGTTCGCCAGTGTGGAGGAGCTTGACCATAAAAAGCCAGTTGCTTGGAAAATAAATCTCCACCTTGACAACCGGTGAACTGCTTTTCATTGAGGAGGCTCACCATTCATACTTTATCTCCCTTTTTATTTTGGAAGTGTTTGTGAGTTGTCCTTCAGCGCCTTCCTCTCTGCTGCCTTTGTTCCTAATGTACTGGCAAGGCGGACTTCATTAAGCCCTGTATGCGGCAAACACATTTATGTCCTATTTTCATTTTTCCTATATCATTTTGCTGTGATACACCACAGCACTGCCACCAAAGCGGAAAATCAAGCCCCTGTCAGTGTCTGAGTTGTCTGCTGCTTGAGAGTAAGGTGACACCTTGTGGTAGAAGCAGGGAACCGCCACAGCAGCAACCACAACAGGAGGCCTGCAGCTGACACACTGGAACTGCTATGCAACTGGTTTCCAGCAGCGAAACAATTACTGGCAGCTCCAAGAGAGAGAGAGAGAGAGATACAGCCTCACCAAGAACGAGAACATGGCACGAACACCAACCCCCCCAAACCTCAGAAGACACCTGCAAGCAGGTATCTGAGGAATTTCACAAGTATGAGGAGGCGTTTCAGGCCCTGATTCCTCTAATGCTTGGGCAGTGAGAAAATGTAAGGGCGTGTGTGAGGGTGCGTGTGTCCCTGTGTGTTTCCCTCAGAGTGAAACACCACCTCAGACTTTGACAGATCGCAGGGGATCGTTCAATTGCAGGTTGTTGCGTCCTGCTGTCATTGGGCTCATCAGTCACAGGGCGCAGCTAGCTGGGAGGCAAGGGGAAGGCATGAGTGAGGGGCGTCTCTCCTCCTCCCCGGAGCTGATGAGCACGCCAGGGGTCCTGCCAAGCAGCCTGCTGGCCCCATCTTGCTCCTGTGGTCCCTGTGAATTCTTCTTCTGAGATGATATCACAGCTTTGATAGAATATAGACGGCGGCGTGAAGAAGCAAGGGGCTTTCCCCACTTGAATGTGACAACTCTCTAACGCTCTTTGGCTCTATGTTCTGGCCATGGCGCTTTGTGGAGTGCGCGGAATGTTTGTTGAGATTAATTTGGCAGAGCCGCGGATTATTTTGGCTGGATGATGAGACATTTCTCACTACGAATGCCACACAGACACTCCTTCTCAGAGATGAGTCAATACAGGAGCACAGCAGGAACATGACTAACCTGACCTGCTCTCTCTCTCTCTCTCTCTCTCTCTCTCTCTCTCTCTCTCTCTGTCTTAGACTCTAATAACCTCTCTCTTCCCCACCTAGCCATTACTTCCTCATCCTTCCTCTCTCCTTTGTTTCTTCTTCCTGTGTAGAATTCGTTGTTGTCACCACAAACCACATACACTCACACACTCACTCTCACACACACACACACTCACAGGGGCTTCACTTTTACACATGCGCCCTCTACAGCCAAGGCCAGGAAGTTGCTCTGTTGTTACATGAGAAAAGATACAAACAGGAAGGCCAATTACAGCCCAGCAGTCATCTATCTGTCAACCATTTGACAGGAACATAGCAGAGCCAAATATATGACTGCCTCATAAATCACACCATATCACTCTAACTAGCCTGTCTTGTGTGAGTAATTAGGAGAATCGTGCAGAAGCATTTTAGCCTCCCAAAATACCATTAGATCATTTTACTTTTGATTTTCAGTCACTTTTCTCCAAAACCCACACACTCAGATAGCCAAATGTTCTTGAAAATTATATGCATAAAGCTGATTTAGGAGGCACTCAGGGAATCGATCATGCAACAAAATCGTTTAATGTTTGAAGAAGGGCCGTGTGATTTGTAGATGTTGAAACAGAGTTCATATCCCACATTTAAAGATTAAAAAGGGGACCTTGTATTTTCATAGGGAGCCCTAACCGCCTTGTACCCCCGTCGCAGTGGTCCCACCCTCAGCGCTCCATTGCTATTGCAGATGCTTTATGACGGGCAATTTAGCTTCAGCTGCTATCTGAGCCATCTCAGGAATGGACGCGCTTAGAATCAAGTGCAATAAAGCAGAGAGGGAAGTGGAGAAAAGGGAAGGGGGGGGGGGGGGGGGGGGGGGGGGAAAGAGAAAATAAAGAGAGACAACAAGCTCGTCTGGACAAACCCTCTGGACAAAAGGTTGGGGGGGGGGGCACAAACACTCACAGACACACACAAACACACACACACGCGCACACACACACTGAGGTTTCCCAGGCGCTCGGCTAGACAAGAGAAGCATACCTGTTTGTTTTCAGCCTAGTTTCCAAACAAGGCCAAGAACATACAACCTTCTCCTTGTATAATGAGCGTACGCCAGGTGTCCATACAGGTCTTTGTTTCTGGATAGGTGAGTGCATCTGTATGTTTGTGTGTGTGTTTGTGTGTTTGTGTGTGTGTGTGTGTGAAACATTTGGTCTTCCAACCCAGCTAGGCTTTGTTGAGTCTGCAGAGCTCCAGGAAATCTCCTGAGACGGGGGAGACAGATTTACGCCCTGCCCCTTGAGAGGGCTTTACAGCCTGGGACCCAGCAGAGCGGCTGTGGAAGGAAGGGCCAAGAGCACCAAGAGAGGGGGGGGGAGAGAGAGAGAGAGAGAGAGAGAAAGAGAGAGAGGGGGGGGGATGGAGAGAGGGAGAGAGAGAGAGAGAGAGAAGGAGAGAGAGAGGGAGAAGGAGAGGGAGAGGGAGAGAGAGATAGGGAAGGATGAAATATGGTGGAGGTTGGGAGGGAAAAATTGTGATATCGATGGAATGCAAACATGGTTGCTGTTTGCTTGCAGCCCTTCACCTTTACTCACACACCCTGTTTCTCCACTACTTTGCGTCTCTTACCCTCATTTCATCCCTCCTGCTTCTTCTCTTGCGGTCACACACACACATACACACACATACATATGCACAAAAAGAGGTCATAAATCTGCCAGTGAGTGCTGCTGGGATAGAGACACTGAAGACAGGCCTTTGCTGTGTTTGGAGGGAATGCAGATGTACCTGCCTCCAGCACATCATCCTCTGTCCCTCTTCCTCTCCCTCCTTCTCCTCCTCTCCACCCCTCCCTTTTTTTTTTTTGGTAATCCTCTCGATCTCTCTCCAAAGTTTTCTGTCTCATGTTCTTAACCCCTTTCAACCTCGCCTCGGCTCGTCTCTCTCCGCTCCCTCTCTCCCTTTGGTCTCACGTTAAGGACCGACGGCTCTCCCACTTAGGAGAACAAAAACGCTCCAGCCGAGTCTCATGCCGTTGTCGTCGAGCGAGGACGGACAAAAGAGCAAGCAGACGGGGCGGACGTGGCTCACTCCATAGGTGGCACCTTGTAGGGAAATAATGGTAACAAATACAGGGACTATGCAACCTGTTTGCTGCAGTTCCTCCCTGTGAGAGACAGTAATCATCATCCACTGACAGGTCCAACTACTTACTGACTGATACCTGATGTCCACAGATGGTCCACATTCATAGATACAAAGCTCTATATGATATTACTGGAATAAAAGCAGGAAATCACAAATGACACTGAGCAATACTCCAGTAGGTTTCATGTTGACTCGTGTTGTATAACACTGACAGCAGGTGTGAGTACTGAGCGTCATCAAAACTAAGTGTATCTAGTGTTTCCAGTATCTGTATCAGCCTCTGTGGCCTCCAGACAAACACATGGGCAAACACATGCACGCAGTCCTACAAGCGGCCTTGTTTTTGCAGCGGCACATTAACGCCTACGTGCGCATCCTTGACATGACCCTAACCCGGCTGAGACGAGTCTCGTAGCAAATACACAGACACAAACACATAAACGCACGCTGGTCCAAACAGACGCGGCCTGCGTGACCTGATTTACAGTGAAGTAAACGATTTAAGCCACACATCTCACTCCAACACCTAAACACCTGACAGGCCTCTCATAAATAAGGCCGGCCAGAGACTCCCACATAATTTACACCTTTGCTATCTCCCAAGCTAACTTGTTACAGGCCTCCGCTCCATATTTCACCACCCGGAGCTCAACGCTGACTGGAAAAGACGCGCAAAAGTTTGGCCAACAGTTGGGGGCAGGGAGAACTTCAAAAGCACAGAGATAGGTTTGGATTTTGAGATGTGGTGTGAGGATTTAAGCTCTTTGGACCTAGAGTAATGTGTGTGTGTGTGTGTGTGTGTGTGTGTGTGTGTGCGCGTGTGTGTGTGTGTGTGTGTGTGTGTGTGTGTGTGTGTACAGCCCTGGCCTGAGGCATAGCCTAGCCTAGCCACAGCCCAGCTCAGATCAAGGCCCACAGCCAGGAGTTCCACTTCTATGTCTGCCATAAATTATCCTGCCTTTGTCTGTTCTCTCTTTCACTGGCTGAAACCTATCCTCTTCCATTAAGAGTGATGGATCAGCAGCTCTCAGGGCGTAAGAGACTCTGAGGTTACAGGTCCTTGCAAAGATTGCACTTTACACTGCAAACGTGAAAGAAATATACACACAGAAACACAGTACCTGACACCTCCACCACACGCAAAGCTCCTCAAAAGGAAACATTAGACATGAAATACTTTTCGGTTTGGCTCAAACAATATTACAGCGTGTGATACGTTGGCAATGTTACATGTGTGTGAAAAATTTAATATCCTTTTACTGTTTTCAGTTGTAGACTTAATGGTTTTCAATTGTCAACAAGCTCCCTTGGATTTAGCAGCATCTGTGCGCCCTCTGGTGGCTGATCTCTGCCATGACTCCCTTATTGTATGCCATGCGGAGATCAAAGTAAATGAGCAAACAAGACATTTGGCATTTAATAAGAGTACTGTAATGAAACTTGCACTTATTGGATGTTAAATATAGGACAGTGAGCAAACAACATGTACTACATCACTACAAAGAGAGTGATCGCTGAATGCAAAGCAGGATTTTCCCAACCACAATAGTTGGCTGTAGTATGAAAGCCGGCCTTTTCCCACAGCATGAGAGAAATGTTAGTTTGGCAAGAGATGCAACAAAGCCTCACCACATGTTACAACAACGACCTCAAACCGGCAGCTGTGTATGGATGAGCGTGTGCGTGTGTGTGCGGGCCAATATTTATTTTAAACTTGTATAACACAGTAACGCCTGACATGAATGCCTATTTTTCAATGTATCCTGGTATCACACAGGGTAAAGACAAATAATGATTAATAGCTCAGAAAATATCACACTATAAATTCAATAGATATTTATTATTTGGATTATATGATATATTGATTTTAATCCCTGAGAAAATGTGAACTTTTTGGGCATTAGAGCAAAATAACACAGAACTGAATGTAGACATATTCGAAGTTAAATGTCTTCAATAGAATTCCGGGCAAACATTGGAAAAATTGTTTTATAAAACGTAAATATGTACAGTTTCCGCTTTTGACCGGAAGAGGCATGTAAACGGTCCAATACATAACGAGTGAAATAAATAATATTCCTCATACACAGTGTTCACGGTACATAGAGTGTTGCGTTGAAACGGGAGGCCGGCTGAGTGATGTTGCCCTCAGGTGGTGAAAGTGTAACACAGCAGCAGAAGAGCTGAACTCCATCAGCGATCTGAAAGATTCACTACTGATGCTTCATCTGCTCGCTTGTATAGTAGCCCATTTGTGTTTGAATGAATAGTGCTTTTGATTTAGGTGTGTGCGTGTGTGCGTGTGAGCGCGCGAGGAGGACGAGGTTGGATGTGCGCATGCGTAGTGATCGGGTGAGCGGTGGCCTTTGTCTTGGAATGCCGGCCCTGCTGCGCCTGCGCGTTGCCTCACTGGACAGCGGAGGCACATAAAGCCTGGTAAATTGCACCAGGGCAATAAAATGGCAATAAAATGACAACAACAGTGCATTAATCCATCACCAGGGAGCGCTGGAGGTACTGTAAAGAGCTCTGGCTGGAGTCGAGAATGATTTCTCTGGTTTATCAGCTCAGCGGCTGCAGCGCTCGTTCAGCAGGCCAGGGGGCAGTGAGGAGCAGGACTCGGCCTCCCCCTGGACTGGCTTAATATCAGGCAGGTAGGAAACACTAATAAAGAGATGTGCCAACTTTATATTGAATAGTCTTCTTTTAATTAGAAGGCAAAATTAATATAGCTAGAATGGCGCTTTGAGCAGGCAGGGGGTCGATGGAGCTCCCAGCCCTCTGCTTCTTTTAGCACAGCCTTATTTGGAGCAGTATTTTCCATGACATGTTCTCACAAGGAGGCTGAGCTTCGCCGATCCAGCAGTGCGGACCCTCAAGCAGCCCCCCCCCCTCCCCTCGGCTCCCCGCGGCTCCTGGAGAAAGAACGCTTTATTCAGGAGCACCTGGATTTATGTGGGGGAACCAGAAGCAGCAGGTGATGGAAACTGCTGGCCCGGTAGGTTGGCTGTGGCCAGGGGGTTCTGCCAAGGTAGTAAGTGGACCCAGTGGGTCACCCTGTCATTTCCTGTTTCTCTACCGCCTTGCTTTCTCCTTTTACTGTCCCTCTACCTCAGCCTGCCTTCATCTGCTGCCGCTGCCTTCCTGCCAGAATCACTTCCTCCAATAGGAAACAGATGAATCGCAGGGAGTCTTGACTTGGCCGTGCGTTGCCCTTCCCATTATCAAGGAAACACATCTGACATACATTTTCACATAGTTTGGGCTAAAATATGCCTTTAAAAGTTGTCATTTTGAAGTAATGCAGTCTTGCTAATAAAAATTATCAAAGGTTACTCGTCTCGGCCTGTAAAAGGAAACATGCAGTTTGCTTTTTAACAACAACTATGATCCCCTTCAGGTTTAAACGTGGATACAAGAGCCGTGATTGCTTCTGGCTTACAGCAACACCGAGATCTTTGATTTGATGCCTGCGCCTCAGTCTGACTTGACAACACTTTTCATGGCAAACATATGAAACAGCATCTATGGCGTGAACATTAAAGATCTCCGCTTGCCAGATGAAACCGCGAGCCGATGTGCCGTCAGCTATTCCACACAAACGGCGTTCTAAACTGAACCAGGTGTGCACATGCCAGAGAGGAGAGGTCAAAAGTGGAAACACATGATCCGCTCTTTCTTCTTCTCTTCCTGCTCTTCTTCCTCCCACGGCCGCTGGCTGATAAAAAAAAATGCTTTGTGCTAAAACGGACCATTAAACCTCGCAATGATGCTTATGTAATGCATATTTTGGACATGGTCAACAGATTTGAAAAGCAGGGCACCGCAACTGCATTGAAATGAGAAAAGGGGGAAGACAGAGAGAGAGAGAGAGAGAGAGAGAGGAGGTGTCTGTGTTGTGGAGAGACATCTGTTTGGTCTGCTCTGCCTCACAGATTCTCTCACGTTTCCTGGACTGCTGCCACGCCGTGTTTTTTTTCTGCCTGCGTTTATTTCTGCCCCAGCAGTTGTGATGGACTCAATGTTTAGACACGAGCTGTTTGGATAAATTGGCTCGTATGTGTTACAGATCCTGCCAGTGAAACCCTGTATCACCCCGAGCTCACTCTGAAGTGTGACACCGGGGACGCCTCGTATTTCACCCGGATTCTTCCATGAATCAGTGCCCAGGCCATCTTCCTCTATTTCACCAAGTTTTATTACAAATATGTTTACCGCTAATCAGCGTAATGGGCTACGATGTGAGCGCTCGAATGTGTGTTTAACGTATATATCCTGGAGATGACAAGCCCCTTATAAGGATGATGGCTGTAATATTGAATTATAAAACCTATTGAGGAACCTGTCAAGAGTCCTTTATCCAGCGTGGTAAAGCACCTACGCCTGCTTTTATGGGTCAAATTTGTTATGCAACACAGCTTTATAAAGTATTTATCAAGGCTTTACAGGCCACTAAAAGTCTAATCAGTTGGAGGAGCTTCCTTCAGCAGCAGACCTGGCCGTGCTGATGGAAACCCTGGGTCCCGATCGAGCCTCGTAGCGCCGTAAGCAGAGCCAGAGCTTCTCCTTGTGGATCCATTAATATGAACTTCAGTATGTTCTGTTGAAATAAATACCACCACCGAAAATCCTGGGGATTTGGTGGCCTCTCTGAACTCTAATCCTGGATGGAAACAGAGAGGACTTACACTGCATGTTGATTGGACGTTCTGCTTGTGAAAGGTAGCATAGTTCTACTGTAGACAGATGTGTTTTTGTCCCTTTGTTTGCCAAACTGAAGCTGTCACAGCTGGACTTCTCTCACGCGGTTATTAGCCTTGCATATTCTGCCTCGAGTGTATAATACTTCACATCCATAGACAGTGTAACATTAGATAATTTACGGTGTTGTATTATGTCTGGGCTGGCCCAGGCAGCAGAATGTTATGGTCAGCGGCGGGTCAGAGATTGTCGGCGCTCACGGCTGGCTGAAAGTCAGCCTGCGTTCGTGTCTCCTCTGCATGCTAATGGATTAACGCTCACCACACATTCGGCTACGCTGGGAAACACAAGATGACTTTTAACGCGAAAGGCCGCCAATAAGTCGCCGCCATAAATTCAGGGACACATGCTGTCCGTAGCAGCGTGGTAGAGACGGGCGTGTTACCTTCCAGGAGGCCGGGGCGAGGGGGGGGGGGGGGGGGTTCTGTGTCGGGTTGGCTGACCTTGGATGTGATCAGAGAACGCTGCCAGCTGGGTAGATTTCCACCTATACAGGCTGCTGTGAAGGCACGGAGATGCTGCTCTCGCTTTCTCACAAAGAACACACTGCACCCTGTATACTGTGTTTTAAAGTCAGACCCTGCTGCTTTTGTATTTTCCACCCCCAGAGAAAGCCATTGTCTTCATCATTTTGCTCTTAATTGCTTGGAGCGGGTAACTTGTGCTTGTCTAATGTGAATTTTCCACATGGCAAAGGGAAAGTGCAGCAGTGGAGCTCAGGCGGCGCTGCGACAGCCTCCATCACCGCCTGTAATTTAACAGCGGGGGACAACGAGCTAATCTCGCAAAAGAGCATAGTCCCAATTTAAAATCAATCAAGATGCATTTGGTTTTATAAGACCTCCACTTGAGCTTTGCTGTAAATAAAGCCCATGTTGCAGGCAGACAGATAGCGTCTGACTGTGCGGCGGCTCGTTTTAAAGGCACTGATAGATTCATTGCCGATTTCACTACAAAGTTTCACACACATTTTGACGTTAATACGCCCCATTTTTCCTAATCATTTTGTTGCTGCACTGCAAGTAATTAGGTATAATTACGCCAGCGGATGATTTCTAGTCATTTATTGAAGAACTGACTTATAAGCAATCATTAGCAGCAGCATGGTTTTAAATACTCAAAGGATAAACAACTGACACATGCAGGGCCGGGAAAGTTATGGTGTTGGAATTTGTAATCCAATTATCTTATTCCCGTGATTAAAACACAGAGCTGCGGCTTCCTATGATTTTCTGTCTCCAACCATGGAGGACTTACTTAATGCTTTCAATCTTTTTTGCTCTCTCTCTTCTCTACAAATTAATTTATGGTCTAATTACAGGACAAGCCTACAGATATGAAGGAACACAAATCACTGGTCCTTACCAGATGGCAGAAAAACGGCACAGGATAATTGAAAATCTAGAAGTGGATCAATATTTAGAAGCCCAAGGTTACACGGAGTATGACACTACTATTAACATGGAAATATGATGCATTACATCCACAGGCAAATTGGCTTCTAATATTTGTTGGTGAATGAGTAAAGACTGAAACGCCGCTGCTCAATAATGAAAGACTACATTTGAGATCTATTACAGTTTAGCTGCTGCCACAGACACACATGAAAAATGTATGTTTGCGGTCACACACATAAACATGCACACTTACATACCCACTGTTGGTCTGCAGGTCTGAAGCCTCAGAACCGGGCCGTGTCACAGGGTACCTCTGGCCCCGCCCCTCTCTAGCATTTACCTCTGGCCTGTTAAAAATGATATCAGCTCATGGAGGGCAAGCATTAGCATTTGCATTTTATTGGAAGCATGGAGATTTAGAGCAGAGGATATATCAGCTCTGAGCAGACAGAATTAGTTAACAATGCATTACCTGCCTTTTATGGCAGCTATAACTCTTTCCCCCTGGTGGGGAGTGGAGATGAAGGGAGGAGTGGGGGGGGGGACACAGGCTGGTGGTGAGAGGTGTGGCGGCGGTGGAGGTGGTGGGGGGAGGGGCGTTGAGAATGAAGAAGCTTTGTCTCTGATGCTTTACTGCACATTAAGTGTGATAGCCACCCGAATTAGAGCATCACATCGCAATCACCCTCACACAGATCAGTGCGCCGAGCCGGAAGACCATGCAGCAGACGGACACTGCAGAACTTTAGATGTGGTGCAACGGGGACACAGAGAGAGAGAGAGAGAGAGAGAGAGAGAAAGAGAGAGAGAGAGAGAGAGAGAGAGAGAGAGAGAGAGAGAGAGAGACTCAGCTGTTGGACGGCCTTGCCAACCTGGTCACAACACAGGAAAGCCAATACCAAATGACATCCGCTCCTGTGATCCATGTAGCTTATAACACTCAGAGAGAAATAGCTTTTAGCTTTTCAGAGTTTCCCGAGGACAAGCTGCCCACTCTAAATATATACTTTGGTTTGTTAATATATGAGGTAATGAGGCATTTTGCACGTGCATATGCTCGTTTGTTGGTTTTATGTCTGAGTGCTTGTTTGTTTGTTTGTTAGGTCATTATTTGGCAGCATAGTTGGACAAGCTGTATAACACTGGGGAGGCCCACTGCAGCAGTCTCTCTCTCTCTCTCTCTCTCTCTCTCTCTCTCCCTCTCTCTGTGTGTGACTCCTCACCACAGCTGCACACTCGCTCCCCAGGTACTCATTTGGTGTAATTTCCTACAACAAGACTCACTTCTGCCGTGGGCAAATACCCGGTGGAACTCATTTGCACCAGACGTTACTGATACTGCAGGGAGTGTGGTTTGAAGACCGGCGAGGTGAGAGTTAAAGAAACAAACAAATACATAAAACCTTACAGAAGGACAAACATGACAAATAGGTGCATTTGATATGTATGATATTATTAGATTTGAAAGTATAATGTCAAAATTCTATACATAAGAGGCTGAAGACTAACATAACAAAATAATGAGCTGAACGCGGCCCATACAGCTGCACACACAGCCTGTAGCAACAAAGCTCAAATATGACTTTTCATCAGCCTTATAGTTTGGATTTGTAGCCTGAGTTGAGCCTCACTCTGCATGTCTGCTGACCATGTACCAGAACCAGCCATACATCTGTATTTGCTACACACATCACAGGCACAGCTCCCCTGAGTGCCACTGTGGCTTTCTCACCCAAACCTCCTGGCCTGGGTTTGTCAGCAGACAGCTCCAGGCTCCATAAAACAGCCCGCTGCTCGCTCTCTTTTGCCGGGCTTAATGGTCCCAGGGGCTGGAAATTTACTAGTGACCTTTGCATTCCATTTGGAGTGTAAAAGCCTTTTTTTGCAAGGAAAATTCCATCACCTTAGAGGTAGCTGTGCAGCAAGGAGTGTGTGTGAGAGAGAGAGAGAGAGGGGGTGGGGGGGTGGCTATGCATGGCAAAGCAAGAGAGAGGATGGTAAAACAGGAAAAGGGTAAGACTCAGCCTCTGCAGGTTTTCACTCTGCCTGCAGTGCTATAGGTGCCATAGCGAAACGTATTGATATTGTCTTACACATGCTGGAGTTGTCCTCATAAAACCTGAGAGAGGAACTCCAGAGTTAAAAACCGCATAAGACTAAAGTCCAACAGAGGACGATGTGATGCTGCAGGAAGTCAACCTGATATGAAACCTGCATTTTTAATTCACACAGTCAAATCTCTACATTCCTGGAAAAAGCTTTGCATGTGGAGTAACAGACTTTATCTGTATGGCGTCAACCAGCCCCACCTGCTGGATGACTGCAGCCAATGCTCTCCAGACTTTTAATTCAAGGAAAACATAAAAACTGGTCTGACAGAAACATCATTAAACAGCATCTGTCTCCTGACACCGTGACATAAAAGTATTATTATTCCCCTAATCTTATTACAATGTTATTCCCCCCTCTGATTTGAGCAAATGTCCTGGTGGTTTAGGGTAGTTTATCACATCTTTTTCACCCAATAAGTCATTTTGACAGTTAACTTTCTCCCCAAATATATTTCAGCCTGGGATGTTAAACTGATTTAATAAACTACCCTAAAGCCTAAACAGAAATTATGTTCAGGCTTTAACAATGACAGTCAGGTGACAGAACTTTCAACATTGGAACTGTTTATTAAAGAGTGATATTGTACACATATTTGAACATTTTCAAGTCACGTACTAAGTAGCTTACTTTTAAAAAATTCTGTTGCATGGGCTAAAAAAAGAAAGGAAAGAATCAATGGTGAATTCAGTAAAGAACAAATGATTGCACTCAAAGAAATGACACTAAAATCTTATTCTAAGCGATATGGCCGGTGATAAATAGTGTGCATATGATTTAACAATACATTTTGATGGAGAACATGAAAGGGGAGGTCAGGATTCATTTTGTGTATCAGATGGGCAGAGAAACAGCACCATAAAAATGTTTTGCCCTCATCCAAACCGTTTAACAATAAATCCCAGATGGTCGGATAAGAAACTGGTTTCAGCTCCTTTTAATGCTTTAACTCAGTATAACAATGATGCAGAACAAATACTCCAATTTATGAGTGGGTCTCACCACTTAACACCGTTAAAAAAAGCTATCAAAGTATCACTAACATGACGTAACACCATTAAAACTGCAGGGTTGTCATTAAAGAGATTGGTCACACCCGTCCAAAAAAGAGAATAACTCAAGAGAATCTTTTCGACATTTGGCCACAAGGTGGCAGACTAACTGCCTGCTCGTGAATGCTGGTTTCATTTGTCTATGATTAGTTACATGAAGATTGTCTCACATGTCAATGAGAGGGAGACTGGTCCAAGGTCAACACTGCAGTTAAGAGAAAAAGTATAAATTTGAATACATTGTTTTATTTTGTAGTTCTCTGGAATTGTGAAAGATTAAAAGAAGTACAGACACTTCATGTAAAAACAAAGGCAGGGTAAGAAAAGCTCAAAATGAATAAGGTAACCCTCACTACAATCCATTTTAGATAGAGTTGGCTGTTTTCATATACAAGTTTACAAGATGACAGGATAAACTGGCTAACACAAATCTACAAATGAAAAGGAGGTGATAATGTTTCTTGTGTTTCTTCCTGTTATCCATGATGAAGCCTGAAGCTCAAAGGAGAAACTGTGTGTAGCGTTTGACCTCTGATAGGGTCTGAACGCCCACAGATACAGCATGGAGCCATTTCTCAACTAAGACTAAATTCAAACAAATGGCCACCTGCATTCAAAAATTTACAATACAGTATTGAAATAATCACATCTAAGAAGCTCTAAAACGTTGCATGATTAGACATTAAAAGAAGATACGGATGACAAAGAGAACAGCAGAAACCCTCCCCAGCAGCATGTCACCCATGTCCGCCGCCGCTTCGTCCCCTCACACACTGGATGTTTCTCAGCAGTTTGGGCTCGTGTGTGTGTGTGTGTGTGTGTGTGAGTAAGATGAGGCATACGTAGATGGCGATCAAGCACACTGTGTGTCCTCTGTCGGGGGTTTGCTATTGGACATGGTAGGAGAAAACATGGAAGGTTTGGGTGTGAAAAATGTCTGAACCGAGGTTGTCCCTGCAGCGGAGGAGGAGGTCCCGTTTCCTCCTGAGGCGATGCACTCACACACTGACAGCGTCCTTCTCCTTTTTGTCACTGTCTTCGTGCCAGGTGAGGCGTTCTTCATAGAACGCTATGACAATCTGTGGGCACTTATGATTGGCCTCCTTAGCTAGGACGAGATCTGCCTCATCTGAGTCCTTCCTGCAGGAGGAACACACACACATCATTGTCAAATGAGCCGAGAACACAAAGCTGTTATGACAAAGCTGTGCAGGGGTTTTAGACACCCACACACACTTTTCACACATGTGGTTGCTCTATTCCTGCACAGACTTGACACATTTTTACTACAATCTGAACTTTACTTTGGACTGTTGCCACACTGCCATTTGACTGCAAGTCAAGTGTTTATAGTTCAAAGTATCACTATCTATCTAGCTATCGGGAATATGAATTGTACATTTTTGACACTTGCCAAAAACATTGTACCAGGTATGTTGTAGCAACACTTTAACAGGTGCAACTCTCATTGTTCTTTATTTGTTCAAAGTGACGGGCGCCGCTGCCACCTCGAAGCATCTGGCACAGTACAGTGCAGACAAGCAGGCCGTGGAAGCGTTTTGTCGCTCTGCCAGTAAGTACATGTGTAGATGGGTATGAGATGCTGCACCTGTGTGGCCCTTTGACCTTCTGTTGAATGAACCTTCACTGTATGGCCCACACATTTCAGAGTGAAACACAGAAATAAGGACAAAATCTCAAACGTACCACTTCATAAGAAACATAAGGTCCCCACACGAGTCAGTAGCTCCAATGATCTTCTCCGGTTCAAGTCCTCTCTCAAAACCTCGTGCGACTAGGACCTCCTCCTGCAAGACACGAGACAAAATGTTGCATTTCCGCGTGGACAAAGAACTCCAGTGCAACATCAAAACACCAACAGCCAATTAAGCACCAACATGTGACTTACTTCCTTCTTCTTTTTGGGCTTACTCCCACCTTCCTCATCATCTGAACCTTTCTTCTTCAAGCTGCTGGACTCTTTGGTACGTCCCACGGACCCTGTGCTGGACTTGCTGGCCCCGCTGCTGGGTGTGGAGGTCCCACTACTGCTTTTCTTGTAGGTCTTCATGAATTCAGATATGAGCTCAGGACAGTCAAGATTCTTCTCTGGCTCCCATGTATTGTGTTTACTGTAAAGAAAACAAAACAGTAGATAAAGTCAACACCAATATATCAACAATAGCAGTTTCTGGTCTAGCGTGGTTATGTTGATTATGTTAAATACATTTAAATGCTGAAGTACACTGGCAACATTATGAATGAACGTCAGGCCTAGGCACTCATGTAAACGCAGTCCAAACAGCATCAAAGCAAACATGCAGCAGACTGGCTGAGTCGCTCAGCTCGAATATCGAAAAGGTAACTATCAAGAATGCAGTCCTACTTACTCTGAATAGTTCTTCCATTTTAGGTAAAACTCAACTCTTCCTTTCACCACTCTCCTGTCCAGCACCTTCTCCACCACATATTCTTCCTCGTCGGAGGATGAGGCGTCTTCTTCACGAGACTTCTTGCCCATGGCAAAAATCTAGCTGCTCAACTCTTCACTCTGGTAGACAAATGGCTTTTCCCTGTGCAAAGAGCAACGACAGTGACGCTAAATAGTGACCAAGTCTTCGCTATGGAACGACTAAATTCAGAATAAGCACAAAGCGCGCAGGACCTTTAAGACATCCAACACGAGCTGCTAAGGCCAATGAATAGCATCCATTCACTGTCGTATTCTGGCCCCAGTGAAGCATGAAACACCTCGCAAATGGAGAAGTTAAGTAACTTGATACTTACTTCTTGCTCACCGGGTCCTCGATAAAACGAGAACAGATTGGAAGCATAACGAGAAACAATGGTCGCGCTAGCTGCTACCTATTAGCTACGCAATTGATATGAAAGGCAAGTTGCCGGAGCAAGTAGTCTACAAGCTAACACGCTAGCTGACGCTGATGCATAACGACCCAAGGCATTAGTGGCTTTAGACAAAAACATCAAAGTGTGTAAATATTTCTTACCCTTCGAGTGTGTGGACGACCGGTTCTAAGCAGTAAGCGTAGCGTTAGCGCGACTTTGATACGTACGCTACGGGGGAGGCCGGCGTTGAGGCTAATGTAGCATGTAGCTCGCCTCGGACCACAAAAAAGCTGCGGTGCGCCTGCTTGTACGTAAAAAGCGCGCGCTGGTGAGCACAATAAATGGCCACGCCCCTAGACGCTGATGACCTACATACCTCAGTCACATCTAATGCATCCTTCATCTAAATACATCTCAAGTCAAACTCTGTGATGCAATACACACCGAATAAATGTATTTTTAAGCGACATGGGTTTTATTGATGGAATCAGGTAACGATACGATTCTCCTCTTTAATCGGAAATATTACAAGAATATGATGTTACAATTGTTAACCGCGTTATCAGTCGATTATATTGTTGTGGTAACGCGTGTAGTGTTACGTGGAAAGTCATCAAGGTGTTGTCTGTAGTAAATTCTTCCACCGTAAATCCTCAAGATATTTGATATTTATTTATTTATTCATATTTCACGCCTACTGTCGAGTGATTTGACGTTGGTTTTGATTGATTGTCTTTTTGTCCAATCAGGCTTTGGAAACAGATTACGTCGCGTCCAGCGGGAATAGCCGCCCAATAGCTCCGCGCGAGAGAGGCGTATCCGGTGCTATTTATTCTACAGTTCGACCCCGAATCCGGCACGTCTGTCGCAGATCGTTTTGCTCGCCCCGTTGTTGAAACAAAAGAACATCGACGGTTCTGCTGCAACATGGCGAAGGACGTAAGTACTGATTTTGTATGCAATTAGCAATGCAAATAGTAGTTGAAAACAAACCGTTTATTTCTAGATCGCATCGAGGGCTCGCTGTGTAAACCCGTCCTCACCCAAGCTATCGCTGCTATGAATACTGCGAGTCCGCCATCTTATAAAACAGGCCTCGTGTCCTTTTGTTAGTGCAGCCTGCCACAGTTACGCCGAAATAAACAAAAATGATCACTGTGTTTGAATACTGGCGTTTGTTTTGCAGCACTACACACGATGCATGGGTTCAGAGACCATAGTTGGATTGAATAGATCGTATATATGCGATCGAGATCTGTACACGGTCCCCTAATGGCCGCCGTGTCTCTTAAATCGTCCTCCTGATGTATCTTATTACGCAGAGTCGCAGTTGTTCTCAGTTCTCTGTAGCTCTTACGGAGAACGGCCGTTCAATTCGAAGTATGCGATCGTGTTTGAATAACGCGACGGTTGATCCGGTTTGTCCATTGTGTAGGTCCCACGTGAGCCGGAGCAGCTTCGCAAGCTGTTCATCGGAGGTTTGAGTTTCGAGACAACGGACGAAAGCCTGCGAGCTCACTTTGAAGAATGGGGGACCCTGACCGACTGTGTGGTGAGTGTGCAGACCTTGTATCGAGTGCATGTGTTTTGGCATGACATTTGTTGAAATTAAATTGCTCCAGAAATGTAGGTGATGGCACGTGTTTATTTATTGGTATGTTAATTTGATCCTCTGATTTCAGGTCATGAGGGATTCACACACTAAAAGGTCCAGGGGCTTTGGCTTTGTCACCTACTCATCGGTGGAGGAAGTTGATGCTGCTATGGATGCACGTCCGCACAAGGTTGATGGACGACTCGTAGAACCCAAGAGGGCGGTTTCCAGAGAGGTGTGTGTGAATCTGGTGTTTACATAGTGGTGTCCCGAAATGGAAGGTCGGTTCTAACTAATGTTTTGATCACAGGACTCAAACCGCCCTGGTGCCCATGTGACAGTGAAAAAGATCTTTGTTGGAGGTATTAAGGAAGATACTGAAGAAGGCCACCTGCGAGACTACTTTCAACAGTTTGGCAAAGTGGAGGTGGTGGACATAATGACCGACCGAAACACTGGAAAGAAGAGGGGCTTTGCCTTTGTGACCTTTGATGACCATGATGCCGTGGACAGGATTGTCAGTAAGTAGACTCCACTTTGCACTGTCACAATAGTGGAACCAAACCTTGTTATGCTGCCTGTGTGTAATGTGTTTACTTTCACTCCTACAGTCCAGAAATACCACTGTATTAACAGCCACAACTGCGAAGTGAGGAAGGCTCTCCCAAAGCAGGAAATGCACGGCGGAGGTATGGGGATGGAGGGTACTTTTAAAGTCCTCCATATGGCTGCTGTCTTGGGGTGTGTTGTACTTGACCTAACTGGGTTTTTTGATGTGCTTTAGGCAGCAGCGGTGGAAGGCCATACGACTACGACAGAGGCTTCAGTCAGGGTATGTGGATTTTGCTCTTTCTGTCTTTGCACCGGTCTGGTAGTGTGGAAGCTTGACTTGGCTCTGTCTGCTTCTCAGGTGGCAGAGGTAGATATGGCGGAAGTGGTCCTTACAATTGCAACGGAGGCGATGGCGGTAAGTAATCCTAGGTGCTGGTTGTACTGCAGTGATCTGTCGTCTTTAAGATGACCGGTGTGTTTAAAGCGTTTTGTTTTTCATTTCCAAGGCTATGGCGGTGGCGGCGGCAACGGTGGCGGTCCAGGTGGCCCCGGTGGCTACAACAATGGTGGCAGCCGAGGATACAGCCAGGGCTACAACCAGGGTGGCGGCGGAGGAGGAGGAGGCGGCGGCGGTGGCGGCGGCTATGGAGGAAACGGTTATGACAATGGTTATGGTACGTTTGTGGTTCGGTTCAAGTCTTGCCCATTATTTCATTCTCTGCATGTGGTGACCAAATTAATCTTGTCTGTTCATAGGAAATTGTGGAGGTGGCAATAGCTACGGTAACATGGGCCACTACGACCCCCAGGTCTCTAACTTTGGCCCAATGAAAAACAACTTCAGTGGCGGCAGGACCTTTGGTAAGTGACACGGGCGTGTGTGAGCAGTGACTTCTGTCATAGGTAGGTTGACTTATTCAGTCTTTTGTTTTTGCTTCCAGGTGGTTATGGAGGCTCCAGCAACAGTGGATTTGGACGCCCTGGAAGATTTTAATACGTGCAGCGGTAAGTACATGCCTGCTGATTTTGCATCTTAAAACTAGAGTTTGTAGTCGCAGGGATTCGTCTTATGGTACACATCCCATATATTTAAAAACAAATTCACTGGATGTCAGGTCATACAGTCAGTGCACAGTTAATAATGTTGTTCCGTATTGTTCAACAGGACTGAGTACTTAGGAGAGGAGAGCAAGGAGAGGAGAGCAAGCGAAATGACAGGGCAGCCGCAGGTTTACCTCCTAAATCTGCTCAGCCAAACTGTTGTGGCAGGTTACAGCTGCTTCAAGAAGAGATGTACAGTAGAGAATCAAGGGTTATCATTAAATTTGTGTTTCAGAGGATTTTTGTTTCTGGAAGGCAAGCATTCCATTGAGGTTTTATGTAGTTTTTTGTTTGAGTCTGGATTTTATTTGTAACTGCTTTCTTTCAAGCTGAAATAAACCATCTTTCAGTTTTTTTAAAAGTCTGGTAGCGTCTTTAGGGGTTTGGGCAAGGGAGGGTTAACAATGCATCAGGTGCTGCACACAGTGGGAATGAGGGCCAAGTGTATTGGTGTGAGGAGAAGGTAAATTACTTGGGGAAGGCCCTGGTAGTCTTCACATGATGCTGAAGTCACAAGTCAATGATGCCCCGCGGTATAATATTGGGTGCGGAGTATGCATATTCATCAAAGAGCCCGTCACTTGGTGCACACGCTACCCTGAGTTCTGGAAAGATCATCTGGAGGATGCTAGCTTACAGTCTTGAGGCTTACCATGGAAGCCAGCTGAGGGAGAGAAGTAGGAAAACCAACGCCAGAAGCATTGAAGCAGGGGAGAGTGAGAGCAGAGGCCTGAGGCTAGCAGACAGCAGCTGCCTAAAGGCTTTTATGTTGTCTGTAGGTAAGACGAGACTTCTCAACTACTGATAGTACCTTGTTTTTGTCATTGCTGCTAGTGAGTTGTGTAGCCCAGTAATGAGTTAAGATATTTGTGCAAGAAAGTTTTTATTATAAGCCAAAGTTGACTGGTTAAATGGGCCTTTTGATAATGCACACTGGTCCCATAATATGCTGCATGCTGTGAACAGAAATGGCCCACACGTCATATTGCCCCCTTTACTCATTTGCTGTTTCTGCTTTCTAGGATTAAATCTGCGATTCCACTACTAAATTCATTTCAGTGACAATGGCTCAATCAGGTAAGTCATCAAAATGTTACACTCAATCAAACTAAATGTTCAATCAAAGTGTTTCTATCTAACCCAATCTGGTCTTTCACAGGTTGGCTGACCAGTCTGCGATGAGGAATTATAATGAGACTGCTGTGCAGTTTATTTTTTTACTTTTATAATAAAAGTTTTTAAAATAAAACTTGTCTGGAGTATATCAGTTGTAAACATCACGTACACATGGGTTATATGCATGACAGCAGTTGACATGAGATGAGTTGTCATAAACATGTTAACAAAGGCATCTGTAAGTACAGTTGGCACATCAAATATTCCACAGCTCTGCACTGCGATTATCAGCATTGTTTCTGCATAGCAGCGTGAGGTACCAGGTATATTTCGCCATCGGGGGTTTGTTGTAAGCAGTACTCTTCTATTGAATATGGTTGGCCGTTTTCATCTCGTAGTTGAGAAAACACTTGAGCGTATAGGTCTGACAGACGACATTTAATGAAGGCCAGGCTGCGCTGGAACTCGAGTCTCTCCTGTGCCAGGTGCTCTCTTTGGGCCTGGAGCTGGTTCAGTTCTCTCTCCAGGTGGACGATGCTCTCCAGCTTTCTTTTTCTGCAGTTTTGAGCTGCTACTTTGTTTTTCCCTCGCCGCCTAATGTCCCTGACCAGTGCCAGCTGAGTCTCCGTCAGTGTGTACTGAGTGAGAAGCTCGTTGAAGTCATCCACAGGCAGATTGATGATTTTCGACATTGGAAAGGGGATTTTCAAAGCTACTGCTCGGCGCTCATCTCTGCTCAGTGCGAGCGCCCCTTGTGGTTTCAGATACAGGCCGTGCTGGGAGCTCCCTCTGCTGGATGCTCTACAGTCATGGTAGAGGTCATTCATTGCTCCAGTCTGAGCCTGCTGCTTCACTAACAGGGGGCTCAGTGTATTAGTCTGTGCATGAGATGAAGTGGATTGGGATGGAAAGTAAGACTGATGTGCCCCTGAGTATGAATATGGCTGAGATTGACTTTGATAGTCTGTGTATTGAAAGTTGGCTCTTCTGTTTTGTTCAGTCATGGTCTCCGTTTCACCATCACTATACGTCATGCCTACATCTGTGTTCAGGTAGCCTGACACAACACCAACTGCATTATCTGGAGAGGCCAGAGGTGGAGTAGAACCTAGAGACAGCCCAGAGTCGGACTCCAGATCGTCGGCTGAGCGAGTGTGAGGGTTTTGTCCATGTGTAGTCCACAGCATGTGTCGACTCAGACCCTGAGACAGCCAAGCGTTGATTTTTCTGTGCCCTTGACTGGTACCTGACATGTAAGTCTGCTCCCTTGTAGCCAGGAATGGTGGATGAGATTGGGAGGAGTTTGCTCCCATTCTTTGATTGAGGGGAGAGTCGCTGTGCCCGTACATTGCTTCTGTGTTGCTGCCTAAACACTGACGGACCGGGTGACCTCCATCGTATGCACCGGCCGAGTTGAGGTTACAGGCTGGCGGCGGCGGCTCAGGGTGTGTTTGAGTCATACTGAACCCTCCCATAGGGACCATAGGTTCCATTGGGGCATACTGTGTAGATTCATAGCAGCCCTCACTGGGAGCTTCAAACTCCTGTAGCAAGATGAAAATCGATAAAGTTAGGATTTGAAATATTAGTGTACAGTAAAAGCAGTAATTAAATCAATTGATTTCTTACACTTGCAAGCTCTCAAGATATTTCAAAAAACAGTTTTTCACAAGTCATCTGGTTCACTATAGAACACAGCTTGCCCCCTGCTTCAGCATGCCGCTCATACCCTATGAAGGGCTCTCATAGATGTGGTCAAGTTTCACCTGGAAACAGATGTCCATTGTGCCGTGCAGGGGGCTGCTAGCAACATACAGCACTTGCTCCCTCTCCCAATCTCTTCATCCTGCATCACTCAATTGGGTCATTGTTGCCCACTGCCTGCCCCACCTGAGTGTGTATTAACTTTTCCACACCGAGCATCACTTGAAACTTGAATAAACGCCAAAAAATCTGTATTTTGGCCCACCTGAGTGTATATTAGTTTTTCTACAGTGGGCATCAATTGCGCCTTGTAAAATGGGTTTCACCTCCACACAATGTTTTCTGTTAGTAATCCAAGTATCTTCTCTTAAGGCAAGTAATTTTGCTCTTCCACTTAATTATTAAATGCTTAGAAAAGACACGTTCACATAGGTTGAATCCACAGAATCACAACACTATCCTGATATTCATAAACATTTATACATTTGATTGACAGAGCAAGGAAACGTCCCAGAATTATGAACTCGTGGTTGAGTATTGGGAGACTTTACCTGCAGCTCTGTGATGGCCATCAGCTCCTGCCATGTCAAATCCATCTCTGTGTCCTGGGGGGTTCCATGAGACCGGGGCCCAGGGAAGTTAGTTGGCATGGACACTCCCCCACAGAGTCTGCTCGGGGTCGCTAATATCTTGGAGGAAAGAAGACAATAACCTAGTTAAAAAGCAAAGCATACTAGGAGATGCGTTTTAAGATCAACTCTGCTGTATATTAATAAACCTACCTCACAATTTCTCCTCAATGGGAGAACATAGTTGGCTGAACACATTCAGGACAGGCTCTTGTTGCAAAAAGTCCTCCTGGTGGGAAGAGGATGAGTTATCATCTACTTAGATAACAAGTCAACTGACATATTTCAGCAAAAAAAATAAAGGAACGGGAGGTAGAAGAAGGTGTAGAATCCATCAGTCAAGCGAGGTCTCCAAGCATACAGTCGCTACATACAGTATAATACATATCTCTAGAGCCGCTAAATAATTAAGTGCCTCTGGATGTCAGAGCTTTGAGGACACATGCAGCGTTCAGTTCCGTTGAATTGACTCCTCCTATCAGCTGTTCTAGGGTGCAGCTATGCCAATGCCTGATAAGACAATCTGCGGGGAAACAGCATGCTCCACAAGACACACTGGGGCCTGATCGCTTACAAACTTTGGTGTACAACCAACGCATCAACACTAAATCTTAAGACTCTGGCAGAGATCAGTCTGTCAGTCTGCATCCCTCTGTGGCTCACAGCTCTGGAGAGAGTGCAGTGAAGATTTTTCAACAATGACATGTCGCTTTGGTCATTAAAAATGACATTATGTGACACCTCACTGACAAAACAAATGCTTTTTTGGAGGCTGTGACATTGCCTGTTGAACTGAGAATAACCACAAAATGAGAATAATTAAGGTAATTTCCATGAGATCTCGCAGTTTAAGCCTTTTAGTGGAGTGCATCCATAACATCCGTGACAAAAGTCTTACTAAATAAGATACATTTTAAAGTCAGTCCTTGAATATTAGATCCAAACCTTTTCACAGGGAGGTTTTCCTCATTTCTACTCTTAATATGGTAAAACTGCTAACTTGTTTGTGTATGACAATCTTAATGACTGTTGCTGTGATGGAAACTCACAAGGAAAACGCATTTGTTTTGCTGTCATCTGCTACATGTAAATAATGACATGTTGGTGAGTTAGGATGTTTCCTATTCTAGATGAAACCATAATGCACTATTTCCACTCAATAAGAAGTGGTTATATTCAATACAGTAAAGTGGCAAATTATGGTGCAAATGGATTGTTAAGTATTCGGCAATCGGCAGTAATTGGCAAGTAATCATTTATAAATTCACAGACCGTATCAATTACATGTATATTAACACCCTATTTGGCTTGTTACAAAAAATCATTACAAACTATCAACATGGTCATTCATGAGAAAACTACCAACCAAAACTGCAGTCTGGAGATGTAAAAGGACTCACCTGAGCAACTTCATCTTCAACAGGTGATGAGAACAAAAACTTCAGATGTGAAATTTAATCCTGGTGGTAGACGAGAGGCAGCATCAAATCTATTTCTGCACTTTCTGTTATGTGTATGTTGAGCCGTTGCTCGCTGTTAACAGACCACCAGAAGCCAAACAAACACAGCACCGCTCGCTCGCCCCTCTGTCTCTCTCTGTTCAGCTACAAATACAGCCACCGGCATAAATGGGATGGCTTTGTGCAGACAAACGCAATGTTCCTGTAAAGCACCCACACCACTGTTTTTTGCACTCTTGTATCCTTAATAGCACACTTGCACCCCTGCCTCCAAATTTCCCTTTTCCCCACATGACAAACCACAAACCAACACTCTGGCGTACACCACAGCAATCATATTGTCAGCCTACATTCAAACGGATGGATACAAATTGGAAAAAAGCCTCAAGCTTTTGTGACTTTAATTATCTATTAATGACAATACGACTACAACAATTAGTTTAGGAGTGAGTGAAGGTTAGCTGCATGGATGTCTCTGTCTCTGTCCTGGCCAAACCGTACAAAAGTGCATAGTGTCCTTTTTAATCCTCCCAAATGAAAGGTATGAGGAGTGTGATGAGGAGCACCTGGAGTCAGAGCTGGCGGTGTGGCGAGGGCCCTGTTTGAGCAGGGGTTGGGTTTGAGGCTGGATTGAGATTTAGTTTAGCGGGGATGGAATGTACACCCTCCAACAGGTAAGAAAGGCTACATTGTTCCTCTATCTGGCAGAGCAACCGCCAAGGGAGAGAGAGGAGCAGGGGGAGAATGGAGGGGAGCGTGTCTTACATAGCAAGTGACCATTAAAATCCTTTTGCAAAAAAAAAAAATCCCCTCGAAGTCCTGATCTGAAGCATTGTGAGCAGTGAACTCACAAGGGCGACGTGTTGTGCAGAAACGGCTTTGTGCTCTTATGGGACTAATGTCGTATGTTTATTCCCTTTTGTGTGTAATGCATATTCATTGTCATTGCCGTGGTAGATCACAGCATGTCTGACTCACGCTGACAACAACAAACCCACGAACAAACCCAGCATATAAAATATTCAAGCCCCTTCATGCTCTCTACCCCACTGTATAGATTCTATACAAAACAGCACAGACTTCTGAGTATAAATGCATTTGCTGGTGATGACATGAATACATTTCAACTAAATCAGCTACTGTGGCTCCAACAATCTGCAAAATGAGCTGATGCAAATACACTCAGACATGAAATTACCTGCATAAAAACTCTTCCTGACCCATTTCATTCTTGGAAGAAAACACATCTCCACAATCACGAAACGGCTTCAGAGCACAAACCAGTGCAAGTGTTTGCCGCTGGAAACTACTTATTCAATTAAAAAATTCAACCACAGATATTTGAGAAAATAGAAATAAATGTTTTACCTCTTAAAATCAAATGTGTCGGAGAAGAGAGTATATTTGGAGGAATTGGTGAAAAGGTTTGGACTGAAAACATGTAACATTCAACATCAAAATGGACTTAATCTTAATAATTTCAGCAACATTTTCAGAAACCATGATAAATGAAAGGTTTTGTCTGGCCCATTACAATATCAGATCTCCACTGAAGCACAATTCACAATGTTTCTCTGTCATTGTTCTGAGATGGAAAAAGAAGGTGGCTGACAGAGTCAAGAAAGGTGCACGTCTACCAGGAATCAGAGAAGGGACTTCCCAACCCAAGTTCCTAGCACCCAGCCCCTGACTCAACCACTGCCAAAGCATGCCAAAGAGCACCCTGTTATTACTCCGACCACAGCGGTTTGGGATCTGGACACAGTTCCCAGGTCAACGCCCACATGCTCTGTTTGTGTTTGTTTGCTTCAATTAGTCTTTGACATGTATCCTTTCCAGCTCGTCAGGCTTTTCTGCTGGTCCACCTTTGTGTTGTTAGGCCTAGGCGAAACATCTCACCCTTGAATGTACAGTCGAGCTGAACTTGAGTTAGTAATTAATGACACTGTTGCAACTCGTTAGTTTGGATGACGTCACTATTGTAACTTTGCTAGTTTGACAACATCACTATTGTTTATTGAAGTAGCTTCATAGTCTGACACTGTAGTAAGCAACAGTGTTTTTTGATGGTAAAACACTTACAGGAAAGTTGTCGAGTCTCTTACTCAAGCTGTGGCATATCTATGCTGAAGAGGAAGCAAGATGAAACGTCTCCACACCCGCCAAATTATCCCTGAATTTGCTTTTCTGGGTGTTTGTCCTTGTTTCCCATCATTTCCATAGCATGTCTTCATTAAAGAAGGAGGAATGTGGCTCCTTCAGTCATGTTTAAAATCTGGAAATCATACCACATCAAGTGTGAGTGGAAGAAAATCAAACACATCTAAACAAAATGACTGCACTCTTTTGTACAGCAATATATGGAGCAAAAAAGGATTAAGGAGTAAACATAACAAACTATCTTGTTCCCCACCTAGAGTATTTAACATTTCCAGGCATTTCCATTGGCGTTTATTCATTAAGGATGGAGGAATGTGGCATCCTTGGTCTTGTTTTAAAATCCAGAAAGCATGTTCTATCAGATGTGAGCGGAAAAACGACCTCACCACGAGACAAAATGAGTGTATTCCTTTGGTTGTGGTATCAAGAGGGGGAGTATTTTCGGAGGCGGCTTCTGGGAAAGGAGAAAGAAAATAGAGAGAGGTCAGAGAAAAGGGGCATTAATTGTTTTTTATTCCGCTTTATATTGATATATTATTGAGAAAAGACAAACTTCATCTGAAACGTATTTTTGGTATGGTAGAATTTCTCTTGTTGTTTGGTTATTCAATTATCTTGTATTTGAGTGGAGCGCAAAGACAATTGAGGGCAACGACAATGTTCAACTGTACAAAAACTCAGATAACGTTTCCATCGTTGTTCCGTTAAATGAAAAGCAATTTGAAAAAGAACAAATGAGGAACCTGAACATGCAGCATCACTGTTCTGACTGTCTCTTATCTTAAGATTTCTAGATAAAGCTAAAGTTTTGCAACTGCGGTATCGTATTTCTTAATCATGGCCTCATTATTTACATTCATTTCATTTCTGTACTGGCACATCTCTCTTTACTGGTGCTGGAACACACAATTCAAATCAGAAATATTATAGAAACAAAGTCATATTTTACAACAGTGGTATTGTGTTTCCTTGTTATGGTCTGATAATTCTGGCTTTTACCTTTGTTTCTATAATTGACTGTTTCAATACTCTTATCATTGATGTAGAATTTTTTTTTAAATAAGTATAATAAGAGAAAACTATTAAGTAGATATTCACCCCCTGAAGTGAATGTGTGTCTGTGTTTGTTTCACATACATACATGATCTATGTGTGTATGACAATTTCAAGCTTGGTGAGTTGTGCAGAGGCAGAGAGGGAAGGCAGGGAAAGAAGGATGTTGGCGGACGGAAGCTCTGCTGAATGCTGATAAAAGGAGCTGGTAGGTTTCTTAGGAAGGGAACTGCTAACTGCTGTGGTTGCCGGCGTCAAGTAGAGGAGAGCAGCACATATTAGCACATTACCTAATCCGCTGTAGTTACAGTTGTTATTGAGGAAGTACATTCTAAGCAACAGAATAGGTAACGTGATTATCTCTTCTCAGCAAGCATCAACGGGGTCTGAATAGGAGGGAGAAAGTATCATTGAATATGTGAATATAAAGGGTATCAATTATTTTTCATCTTTTGTCTACACAATACAGTGTTTTTTCATTCCATAATCATTTAATCATTGCTATACTGTGAGTGCCGTATAGCAGCAAAGTAAGAATCTTAACAGGATATTTGTATGTGTAGTGTATGTGTCATTACAAATTATTCCAGTCATCATCACTTTTAACTTACAGTTACTAACAGTCTGACCTGTAACATGAGGTTGCATAACAGTGATATGTACGAATCGTGTTCAACGCGACATATTGTTTCCTCTCAGTCAGACAGAGGTAATTTTGAAATCTTAGTGGCTGAATTGTGTAAACATCGTTCAGGATTGCAACATTTCGTGGTTGCCCACAATACTGTTATGAATGTCAAAATAATTTTTTTTCCCTCAGAGAAATAATAAAAAGTAATAGCCATTGTCTGTGTTTCTTCATAGGTATAGGTTTTCCTGTTTTATTTGAGCCTCGAGGCCCCAAGTATCTTACAGTAAGGCCAAACAGTGATGTAATTTATGGAGTGAGATAGAGGGAAATCCCCATCAGGCCGGCTTTCCAAATCCTTCCCAGAAGTAGGAGCTAAGATAATTGGAGTTGGTTAACTGTAGGAGGATACTTTAAAAAGATGCTGATGAGTAAAAGAGGCTGGAAATGGCAGGAAAATTAGATTGTAGTTGCCACACCTTACATTGAAAATAAATGCAACCAAAAAAAAGTCATTCATCACTAACATGTGGTTGGCTCCCCGGGTTTGGACCTCAAAATAAATCTCAGTCTCATGATTATAATTTCATTCAGAGTACGTTACATGTTGTCAGAGTAATCACGCCAACTGAAATAACTAAATAAAACAATTACATTAGTTAATTTGTGATAGCTGATATGAGGAAATAGGGTACCGTTATGTAACAGGCTAATTTTTTTAAATTGTTTTTGTCAACATTCATCAGGTTGTATTAAAGGGACAAACTACATCCTTGTGAAAATATCCAAACGCTATTTACGTTTGGCTATAGAAGATAAACGTCTGAATGAATGAGAAGCATTCTGAGCCAGGGCGCGTACTTTCCCCCCTACCCGAGGGGCGACAACAGAGCGGACGTCCATAAGTCTGTAGCCAACACGGGGAATTTGCGAATTTCCCAACTTTAAACATTGTAGTGCATAAGTTATGGCTACAGGTAGATTTGGGAATAGGGTTATGTAGCTGAACATACAACTATACGGCCATATCAGTATAAAACAGCGTACGGCGTTGTTGTATCATGTGATAATGACTGACCAATCACAGCAATTTTGTCACATTTCGAGTGGAGAAAAGTAACGCAGTCTGGGCGCTCTGTACTATGAACTGTGGGTTGTACGTAGCACGCAACGTGACGCATCAACCAAAGAGAAAGCGACGCATTCACGGTACGCGTGACGTCGACTACTGCTAGCAGCCTGTGATCTGTCTTGCTAACAAGAGTGAAGATGGATTCCCCCATACTGGTAATTTGTCTAGTTTATTTAATTGACGCAGCTGTAACATTTAAACAGATATATATTACACCAACCGTTAACGGGTTTAGCTTCGTAAGATAGCCCCACTAGCTAGTTATCGGGTGAACTCGATATGTAGCTCACGTAAACCTGTCTGCTGTATTTGCTAACTAGCAAGCTAGCCACCGTAAAGTTAACTTGTCGTGTACGTGTGTGTGTGGCCGATGTGGAAGTGTCACGTCTACCTGTTTGGCGTCATGGCGGGGCTGTTATCTCTATCGTTCAACCCATATCGGTGGTTGTAGTCGTCAGCCTTTTGTTTACTGAATCCACCGCTAACCTGTGCTAGCTAACTCTTTGCTGCATTACAAGACATATGTTCGATTCATAGGTCATGTTGACGAACTAAGACTCAACCTTGTGGATGTAAATAACGACCGATATCTTCATTTTCTCTGCCAGGAACCATCCTTGTATACTGTCAAAGCTGTCCTCATTCTGGACAACGATGGAGACAGGCTGTACGCTAAGGTATGAGCCTCATTAGAGCAGCAGTGTGACTTTAAACTCCATTCATTCAGGTTCAAGCCCGTTGGGTAGTTCGCTACTTCTCCATACTTAAACCTACAGACACCATTCAAACATTGATCAGAATATTCAGGAAATTATTGCTATGACTTTTGGTGTTCATATCTTTCACATTTTCCAAAATAGTCAGCATTTTTGTGAGTTTACAATTCTTTAGATTGGAAGGATTTCTCAGCCTTCCCTGTGTGTGTTTGTGTCTTGTTGGTGAGTGGCGGCAAGTTGAAGCTGATTGGCTGAGAGCCTTACACTTTAAACTCAGCTGCTCGACATTTAAACTTCAATAATGTGTTCAACTCAAAATAACATCCACACATTTGTGACTTCACAAACAATACATGCACACACATAGGAATGTTCCTCTTTTTCAGAATAGAGCCAGTTGTTCCACGTGTAGTTTTCTTCAGACTGAGTCATCTTTGTCTTTCTGTCTTTGGCTGCACCTGTTTTATTCAACACAAACAGCGGCTTCTAAGGAGTTGAGCTTTAGCTGTCACTCAAACTTCTATCTTCTTTATTCAATCAATCAATGAACAACCTTCTCCTCCTTTGTATTTTGACAGTACTATGACGACACGTACCCCACAGTGAAGGAGCAGAAGGCATTTGAGAAAAACATCTTCAACAAAACACACAGGACAGACAGTAAGAGAGAAACTAATCGCCGTATTAAAACAGTGTGTTCCTGTCCAACACTGGCCTGATGTGCATGGGTTCTGTCTGTCCGTGTGCTCCTAGGTGAGATCGCGTTACTCGAGGGTCTCACCGTCGTCTACAAGAGCAATATTGATCTCTTCTTCTATGTGATTGGAAGTTCGCATGAAAATGAGGTGAGGCTCATTTTAGGATATTGGTAAAAGATCAATATTATGTAAGAATTGTAAGTTACGAGGTACTCAAGAATCTGTTGTCTCCTAAAACATTCTGATTGTTATTTGTTATTACTGGATTGATGGTTTGATTAATCAGAGATCAACTTTGACCACCAGCATCTCTCCTAATGTGTCTCTATCTTTATCTGTGCGTTCTCTTGTCTACATGTCGCAGCATTTTTGTTGTTGTTTTAACCAACTGTGACCTGTGACCTGGCATCATAAATGAGCGTGCCTGTTAAAATGTTCATACCTTGTGTTTTGTCTCGACAGCTTATGCTTATGGCTGTACTGAATTGCCTTTTTGATTCGCTCAGTCAAATGTTGAGGTACGTTCTGCACCTTTTGGACAAAACCGATGTTCACTCAAACACTTCTTTGACCCTAAAGAGCTTTGGCGATATTTTTCGGCACACAGAAAAAATGTGGAGAGGAGAGCTTTGCTGGACAACATGGAGGGCCTCTTCCTGGCTGTGGATGAGATCGTAGATGGAGGGTCAGTCCTATTTTAGCATCATCCTATCGTTGCATCTTCCTCTTGGGCCTGCTCCTAACTTGCCTGTTTGTTTGTTGCCTCCAACAGAGTGATTCTCGAGAGTGATCCACAACAAGTTGTGCACAGAGTGGCTCTCAGAGTAAGTCTCCGCTCTTCTTCTCTCCTTTCCTTTCCTCTCTTCTCCTCTCCTCTCCTCTCCATTGTCTTGAGCTCTAAACACTCCCTTCTCCCTGTAGGGGGATGATGTGCCTTTGACCGAGCAGACCGTCACCCAGGTGAGAGACGTTCCTACCCTTCTCCTCTCTCTGCTATCGAGTGTAAACACTGTTAGTTTGGTAGTTGAATCTCATTACTTTCAGTGTATTTTTTTCCCCTGTCCTTTAGTTGTGTGTGTGTGAGAGAGTGCGTGCGTGTGTGTGAGAGAGATCGATTTGATTAATGTTGTCATTTAAAAGGCCTGAGACAGGTTATCACCATCCCTCCTCTGGCTGTGATTAATAGCAGTCCCCCATCCCTGTGCTTTATGGTTATGATTTGGCTTTCATTCAATGAATTAAAATGATTAATTGGATCTGCTATATTTCTCTCAATCCATGATTGTTCACCCTTTGGTCAAATACTGTATATTTAACCATTTCTTACTTCCTTAACCAAATATCATAGTTTTAATTCTCTTTTGCTTGTTTGTATTCATTGTTCCCCCCCAGACCCAAACTGTACCAGCCAGTACAATTGTTGTTCTGTTGTGGGAGTGCTTCTCTTGCTCAAAACTCATTTTACTCCACAGGTGCTTCAGTCTGCCAAAGACCAGATCAAGTGGTCACTCCTCCGATAGGGTCACTCCTGCACCGGCGTCCAGCGCTGAGCCGCTGTTCAGCCCAGTCATCATGGCACTGCTCCACCTTCTCCTTCTTCCTCCGATTTCACTCCTTCATGCAAAGCTGTGAGGTATACAATGGGCTTCTCCCAGGAGTCGTCCTACTTAAAGAAAACTCTCTCTCCAACATGTTTCTCCTGTGTGTGTGTCTGCCGGTTTGATGTTATCGTTGCATGGTTCTGATAGGATAATGGTGTACATTCCAGTACCACGGTCTGGCCCGTTTCTCTTAATTTCTCATGGCAGAACCTCAGCGTTTATTGAAAGAGCACCTTTCTCTGTAAAACAATCGATGAACCTCATCACAACCTGCCAGAACATTCCACGTGTCTCTTAGAAAAAGACATTTATCCCATTTCTCCACTAGATAACTGTTTAAAGCAGGGAAGCGCCGTCTCTACCATTATTAGTTCTCCGTAAATATTGTGATACCTGTGCGTATACATGTGAGTATTGTGATTACGCAAATGATTGCAGTTATGTTTTGCATTTGTTTTGTCTGGGGATCATCATTTACAAGATCATTTGAATAAACATTGACACCACAATGTGAATAGTTGTAATGTCACAGATCACTTCCTGCTGCATGTTAGAAGCGCATGTCGGCTCTTTCGCTGTTGTCACCGCCCGCTGTCGCAATAGTCTCACTTTCATGCAATTCTATTTGCAACAATCTCGCATCCAATTTTTGTTAGCTTTCAAAAGCAAGTCAATATTATATTACTGATTATGCATAATGTCAAACAGTTGCACAAAGAGACTTATCTGGTTTTGCTAATTAACCGTTCAAAGTGTGTTGGTTTTCCAGAGCTGCTGTCCTCTGTGCCCTTTGTTCTTTAAGGTCTCATGAGGCGGAGATAGTAAAGTAACGGCTCCATCTGCTGGCGTCTGCAGCAAAGTGCAACACGGCAAACCAGTAGAAAAACAAGTAGATGTGAAGCTCATCCACGCACCGATGATGAGGTTTCTCCACTGTGCTGTGTATTGATGGGAAGATAAGTGTAATGGAGTCATGCTTGATTCATCTGTGCTCTGCAGAGCCACTGTGCAACATGAGTTGTGTGCTTCCATGTTTGCACCCCCACCTTCACGCGCTCACCTCAGTCACATTCTCATGCAAATGAAGCGCACCCTCCAGAGAGAAATGGATGTGACAATAGGCACTACATCACGCTGGAACCTGATGTATGTTACAGTAGGAGAAGTGATCCATCTGCGTTTCCCCCCACCTAGGTGTCCCCATATGTTCTCGTGCTGACCTCTTAAAGGTATTTGTTGCAAGCTGGGATCTGTCGTGTTGTGCAATAGACAAAGCCGCCGTGCCTAAATTGAACCATATTAGGGTATTGGGTCTCATTAAAGCCTTTGTCTCCTCCAGACTTCTCCCCTTCTTATCATTACCATTAGACCCTTCCCCATTAGAACCAGAGTTAAAAGCCATTAAGCCTCTGTTTACGGCATTTAAGTAGTTAAGATAAATCACAAGCTCAACTTTTCTATCTGTTGTGCGTTTTTCTTCATTTGGCACAAGCATCAGGCAGAGAATGGGAACCGTCTACATGTTGGCTTGTCTGTGGCCTGGAGCAGCTAATGGAAGAGGATCACACACATTAGTGCTACAAGCTGTGTTTTTAGGTAATGTACCTTTGATTTGTGCAATGGGAAACTTCATACCTCTTGCCCTGGCGTGGAAGACATTCCTGAACACATGGTTTTGAACAGACCTGCAAATCGCATTTGCAATTAAAATCATGTTTCATTGAATAGAATCCGAAAAAGGTTTGTAGTATCCTGGGGAATAATAGTTTAGGTCATGGGAAGACATTTGTTTGCCAAGTGTGTCTGTCAGTGTTTGATTACAATCTTCGTAAACTCTGCTGTATTTGGAAAGATGCACTTGCCAGGTCAACATTGTTAGTATTGGAGACTGCTTGAGCGTGATTGATATCAGACGAGGATGAGTGTGTGTGTGTTTGTGTTTTGCCTGCCTACACCCACACACAGGCTGATGCTCTCACTGAATATCCTGGACTGTAGTCATGAAGCTGTTATTGGTTTTGACCTGTGGGCCGATCGCCTCGGCTCGATCCAGACCTTGAATCTGTGTCTTTATGGCTGCAGAGACGGCATGAATGGAAGCTGGTGGCTAATCGTTTACTATAGAAAGAGCAGGAAGAAGGCAAAGGTAATAATTATAAATGGATCCATTATCGCCCCAGTTTATTGTTATCACTCCAGTTTGCTGGTGTAATGAGTAGAGCTTCCGTCTCAGTGTGTGGTTTCAGCGAGGGGGAAACATGAAGGTTAAAGAGGACGACGTTAGCAGAAGCAGACAGCAGTAAATGTGATTATATGAGATCCCAGCAAGGGCGCGGCGGGGAGGAGAGGGTTAAAATGGATCCCACCCAAGGTGCCTGTCCAGACCCTCACTTTTCATCTAGATAGCCCGGCAGCACCATCGGGCGCTCAATGACTTGCTTTCATCCACTAATTACAGTTGCACCATCGTAAAAAACCAGCGAGGTAATTTATATTAATTATACAGGAATGAGTATAACAGTTTGAAACGCCATGGCTTGACACGCTGTACATAACATGCAGTAAAATTGTCAGAGACGTGTGGGCTGGAGCCTTGTAATTGATCGATGCATACAGTGAAAGAGCCTGTGTGTGTGTGTGTGCGTGTGTGTGTGTACTGTGTGAATTAAAGTCAATAAATTATAATCATCTGTAAGCCTACAGAGCCTTTATGACACAGTCAATGGGGCTGAGCACCCGTCTTGCCCTGGTAAAGGGAAACAACACTGGAGAAAACAATGAGCGTATGTTGGGTCCGATGCAGCCAACATATTAAATGGAGCGCCATTATTATTATTTGAGCAGGACAAAGGTTAAGACCCAAACATGATATTTAATGACCCACTGTATTAAAATTAACAAGGCCTTTTTTTAACCTCTCATGCTTTCACAGTGGAAGCCTGAAAAAGATATTAACATAATTCTGAGAAAGGAAACATGCCATGGAAACATGTAGTTCCTCTCCAGAGTGATCAGTAAACGTGACCACAGCTCCTCCGGTTGTGTATTCCTGAGCTGTATCCGCTCAGCTTTCCAAATCAACAAAAACATCAAATTTATGGAATCCCTGCAAATATTGAATTGTGAAATGGGTCGTTAAAGGCTGCTCAAATTAAGTGTGTGTGCGTGTGCAGGCATAGCGGAGGAGGTATGGGCCCAGACCTGCTCGCTCGCTCGCTCACCACCTCGGCAGCATTTCGGCAGCCTGACGTGGTTTACGACCGCAGTTGCCCTCTCCGGGCCTGTTTATGGATTCCCATAGAATAGAGAATCATGGCTGCTGGAGGAAAAGCCAGCCAAAAACAACACCTCCACCATTGCACTTTCGCCCGCCTCTGCCATAACTCAACATGCTATTTATGTTTCCGAAGAAGGGGAAAAAAAACGTATTCATAGTAATGACATAAGATGACTGTAAATTCTGATGCTAATGTTTAATTTTTTTTGTTGATGCCAGATAAAAGTGTCACCACAAATGCGGCTGGTTTATCGGATGTCGTTACAGGTTGGTGAAAAAAATTGTAGGGCTTTGTTAGGGGAAAGCTTTTTTCTTTGGATTGCAATAGCATTGCCTTTGCAAGACTGGTTATTTTACGATGGCTGTAAGATTGATCGTATGAAAATGTTCATCTTTGATAGGATAATGAAAGTGCATCACCAAGGGCATTGTTAATCGAGAAAATATTCTACCTGATGTGTTTTTTTGCTCTGCGGTTTCCCCCACAGTCCTCTTGGACCCGTGCAGTCCATTATTCTTTACTGGAAGCACACTGAAGACGTCTGTCAGTGGATGCAATCTGCGTGTGTGTGTGTGTGTGTGAATATTCAGATTACAGTGTAATGTTTGGATGGTCAGGTTTGATGTGTCACCCTCTGAAGCTGCACATCTGGTTTGTGCTTGACTGGCTGCAGGCTGTAGTCTTGCAGGGCAGCTTATTGTCAGGCGCCTGCCGCTGCACACTAACTGTACTGTATCCTAACAGTCAGAGGTTACTGGGTTACTGCTGTTATCAAACAGTCAACACAGAGTTTTGGACTGGTGATGATGCAAAAGAGCACTAAAGCATCGCCATCACTCTTTTTCACTGCAGCTACGCCGGCCGTAAAGCTTTATGAGTGTTTCTCCTGGTGTTATTCAACTCCCTGTGCATCCCTCAGGGGGACATATGTTTCTCTTTTTTTGTGGCCATGTTTAGTCTTGTTTTGCTCGGAAAATTCCTCCACATGCCCTGCCACTGTTTTACTACAGCATGCGTGTGTGTAATTTTTAGCAGGCTGGGAGAATGCAAACGAAAAGTGTTTTCTGCTGCATGCCTCTGAACCTTCAGTTTGTTCCCTCCTCCCTCTGTCATCTACCCTTTCTCACTTTCTCCCCTCCCTCCCCACGGATTCCCCAACCGCACCACAACACTGTTAACAGACGCAGCCCGGACAGATTTACTGCCATCGTCTTTCCATTGGCCGCCAGTGTGACAGCGGAGATTTAATGCTGTATTCTCATTGGCCAAGACCTGACAGCTTAATTTATGGCTGCACTGTGATTTGATGCCTTATGCCTTTGAAGTGAGTTATGGCTCTGTCGCTTATAGGACACAGAAATGGTGTCAGGTTGCAATCGTAAAATCTTATCCCTGAAGGGAGGTGGCGCTGGAGTATAATAGTCATGACGTCATAAGGGGAAAAGAGACCTTCTCGAGAGCACACAGGAAGCAGCGATACGATTAAGAGCATGCCCATGGCTAGGTGTCCATCCAAAAAGGCTTAGAATAGTTCACAAGGTACATGATTAACGCTGGAGACAGGAATCCACTTTTCCATCCAACACACACACAAGCACAGTCTCTCCTGAGTGGAGGAAAGGAAATATAAAATAATGTGTATATGCACGATCATGCGTAGTATTTGCATCTCCCAGCCTTAGAGATGTAGCCCCCCTCTGTCTCTTGCGCCCAGCAGGATTTCATTTGACTCGCAAGCGGTCAGAGGATCTTAAACGACTGAGTAAATCACTGTATCGCATAGGTGATCAACAGCAGCAAACTGCCAAAGTCACTTTGACATGTGGCTACTGTATCTGCTGGCTGCAGCCGCCATCTATCTACAGCCTATCTCTTCATCAACCTGTCTTTCCTGACAAGATCAAGAAGAGCAAGTATGCAGCCCTGAAACAGCCTTGACCCATGGGAATCTCTGCGGGTAAATAGCCCGGTGCCCCTGCCCTGTCTATCAACCCCTGCTAAATTCATGCACCATTTCCCTCTCTTTATTCTTTTGCTTCACACTTTGGGTCGTCTGCTCGGGTGGAAAATTGTTTGAAAATAAGAGGCGCAGGAAAGCCCCGGACTCTACTTGTCAAGAAGGGTTGCATAATTTCTTAAGAGACCTTCTGGTGAACTTGATAAGCTGCAGTTAGATTGAACGCTCCCTGACAAAGTGCCATGTAAGAGAAGGAAAACAGGTTTTACATCTTGAAATGACATGATCCCTCTGAACCTAGAGGAGTGATAGAGAGTTCAGTGGCTGTTTGAGGGGCATAACTCCACAGAGGTAACCACTCCACTGACCTGCTGTGGACTCAGACTCATTTGTATGCTTTTGTTGTGACAAAGCCGTTTATGTTGGACATGTACGTACGTTTGTGAAAAATAATGTGGTTCTCACTGGGAGTCACTGTATTGCTTCATATGTTAACAAACAAAGGTAGTAGTCGTAATTTCATGACATAGTTTTACTTACATGTGTTACAGTGCAATACTAGAAGTAAAATTAGAAAACTCAAAGCAAGAGGAAAGAGTTTGAACTATTAAAAAGTATATTCAAGCGCTAACAACTCTGTGCCTGCCTGCTCTCTGTAGGTGACCTTAGAGCTCCCTCTAATCTGCTCATTAGCAGACCGCAGTTCTGTTTCTGCAGCAGTATCTTGAGCTGCTGATCTTTCTACAGCCAGTATGCCTCCTGGCCTCTTTCTCCTTCTTGTTTGCACTCATCTTGTCTTTTTCCAGACCAGGGAGGTTCAGTTCCTCACTCTCTCAAGTCACTGCTGCCTCTGCAGATCTTACGCCTTCACATCTGCGGCTCTGGAGGATCATGTTATTGTACATGCAGCTGTTTACCTTGCTCTTTTCTGCAGATGCCTAAGGAGTCTCCCTCTCAGAGGCCCCAAGATGCTCATCAGCACATAAACCTTCCTATCCTTTTCCACCACCTTTAGGTGACCCTGGGTTCAGTTTTGTATGAACCAGTCGTCCCGCATGGTGACTCAAAAAGCTCATCGATGCAAATAATTATAATTTTTGATCTTCAGTTTTGTTAGATTGACCGCTAAACATAGAGAACAGCTTAAGTTGTGCTTAGAATTCAGATGACATCACTGACATTCCATCACCCCAATAAAGTGTGAAAAGAACATGGGGTTGACTGTTCTGCAATCACCCCAGATTCCAGATGACTTAATGGAATTAACAACAATTTCCCTGCAGCTTCATTAAACTACCCGTCTGCCACTTTACAACATTGTTGTAAAATGAAGAGTCTTGTGCCAGAATCCATTCAGCAGTTGAATATTGACATTATCCCCCAAACTTTACTTGGCCTGAGGAAACTGCAAATAAAGCATAGTTGTAGATTTGTCTCCCATAAAGCTGTCACTGGCAACGCTTGTATGATCCTACAGTTGAGGCTGATAGTCCCAAGCTATATAAAACCTTAATTGTAATGTCTAACTCCCTACCACAAATAATTACAAACCAACGACCTGGATAAACAATCAGACGGTTCTTCTCAGGAGGTTGCTTCTTTTAGGAGCCAGTTAGAAAGTTTCTGAGTGAGGTTCATAAACATGTCTGAGGAGTTGGCATTTGGGTGCTGCCCAGTCAATTGTGGCTAGTTGGCTCTTCCCTGTAGAAGCAGCTCAGTCCAAACAACAAGCATGTCCCAACAAGCTGTAGATTAATAGGGTGGCATAAGGCCATGGCACGTTAATGCATCTGTCGAGGCTAAACACGCCTCTGTTGGAAAGTGATTTTTACACAGTCGGCAGGGCGCCGGGGTGTCCATCCTGTCGAGGGGAATGTTGATGACTCTTGGACCAAATAAATCTAAGCAATGAGATCCTGCACGACTGAAATGGATCTTCGAACATAGATCTGCATAGTGCAAACACTTAGCATAGACGGGTCAGTGTAGCAGGGCTTCATACTTGGCAGCCTCTTGGCTTGCTCTTTTTTTAATGCCTCTTCCTGCCGCAGAAGATTTAGTGTGTGTTTGAATTGAGATTGCGAGTTCCAAATGTCTCTTACCTGATCTATTCTGATATTAAACTCAACAGCTTCACAGCTCAACAGGTTGCCAGAAATGGAGGATGATTTGTTTAACTTGCATACTATGAATATTGTGAAGTACGGCCACCTGAATCAAAGTAATGGTTCAGAATGGGAAGTCTATAAAATGTCAGATGGGAAAGTGAAACTGAAACCTTTTGGCTTTCGTGAGCTATTGAGTAATGTTTAAGGCATATTATTGTGACGTGGTGGTGTTAGTAGTGGATGGACCTGTGTTCCCCTTGCAGAACATGACCGCAATGAAGCTTTGGTACTGAACCATGAAGCAAAAATAAAACATCCCCTCTAAAAGGAAAAGTACAAAGAGAAACAGCAGAAAACCTCAACATAATTCAGGAAACAAAGTCTGTCTCTTAGCAATGGACAGACATGGTGCCTGACCAAAGCACCACAGTTCATTCCAGCTTTAGAAATTAAAAGAGAAACTGTTCATTATTTGTTTATCTTTTCTTTTATAGGATATATTGAATTTTATTGGTATCATGAATTTTATCACATCAGCAGAACTCATTTTCTACTGTGGCTCTAACCTGTTAGCTATAAGCCCTACAGCTGTTAATATTCTACAGAACAAAGCTGCTGCTGTGTTTTGCAGTTGCAGGTCACTGAAAAGGGAGCATGCCTATGTTCCCTCAGCCCTATGTTCCCTCAGCCCTATGTTCCCTCAGCCCTTTGTTCCCTCAGCCCTATGTTCCCACAGCCCTATGTTCCCTCATTTCTAAGATTTTTTTCAAAATTAGGCCCTATGTTCCCTCATTTCTAAGATTTTTTCAAAATTAGGCCCTATGTTCCCTCAGCCCTATGTTCCCTCATTTCTACGATTTTTTTCGAAATTAGGCCCTATGTTCCCTCATTTCTAAGATTAGATAACCCTAACCCTAACCCTTATTAGAAATGAGGGAACATAGGGCCTAATTTTGAAAAAATCTTAGAAATGAGGGAACATAGGGCTGAGGGAACATAGGGCCTTATTAGAAATGAGGGAACATAGGGCTGAGGGAACATAGGGCCTTATTTTGAAAAAAATCTTAGAAATGAGGGAACATAGGGCTGAAGGAACATAGGGCCTTTTTTTCGAAATGAGGGAACATATAGCTGTGGGACCATTGGGCTGAGGGAACATAGGGCTGACCCCACTGAAAATTAGCTTAAACCAGCTGAGTCACACAGGAAAAACAGTGCTTAGAAACCAAAACTGGAAAGTAAATTCATTAGTTACGAAGGATTACCACGGGTTTAGTGAACTTGCTGTATTTGGTAACCTTCTATATTATTTGTTTATGCTTGTATTCTTGTCGGAATATTAGCAGGTGGGAAATTTTGCTAACCTTCCTATTAGCAGTTAGCCAATTTGCACAATGAATTGAATGCTAAGCCTCGCCGTTCCCTTTGGTTTTACATTCACTGAGCCCCACAGCGACACAGAATACCACTTGGAAACGTGTCTTTATAACATGACATATAACACAAAGGTTCAAAGTCGCTGCTTGTTTTTATGCGTTTTTGTCCCCTTCCCCTTTAACCAAACAAACCCCAATAAGTAAATTTTTGAAACGTTTCTCTTCCATTTCACCTCTTTAAAGTTGCAAGTTTGTGACTTCAGTGTAGTTTGATTTTCACGAAATTCATGCATATTCATGATTTGCGTTTATCAAACACTTGAGCCTAATTTAAACTTTACTTTTCCCTTGTTACCACCAGTCAGATACATGATGGCTTTCCTCTTCAGTCTCCTCAGGACTGTAAAGTGATGCTTTGAGGACTGGGAATGATATGCAGGGGCTAATTAATCTTGTTGAGTTACACTAATTAGAAAAGAAGTGGCAGACCTCTGAATATGGGACAAATTGAAGCCTGACGTGACAGAACATTTCTCATCAGAGCCGTTTTGTGAGGCACGTAGATGGCAGACGTCCCCTCTGGTAAGCAGCACAGCCAGACTTCCATACGTTTACCAGTTTTTTGATAACAGCAGCAGATACCAGGGACCCTATGAATATTAAACACACCAACTTAAGGCACCACTTAGCTTGGAGGCCATTTTGTCAAGATTTGTTTCAGGTGGGTGTAAAATGGCTGCCACGTCCCAAACAGCCCTTAACTGAGTTTCTTTCTAGTTTTATGTCAGGGAAGTTCCCATAGTAGTTGGCGCATTTTGCCTTTTAGTTATAACGCACACCAGGGCTCTGCTACATTTATAATTCATTCTCAAATAATGGCCTCCAGTATGAGAGAATATTACAATATTTGGTAATCATTAATAAGTCATGCTCTTGCACTTTCTCAGGTCGTGGTTTGATGAGAACTTCAGATTTATGGCAAATTCATGCATATAATTTGATATAATTTCTGAGCAAGCGTGATAAGTCAAATTGATGCTTTCACGCTCATGATGCCACAGTGAAATGCGTGTTAGAGGACAGTGAATGCACTGACACATTACCAGTAACCATCCTCACAATGCCCAGGTGAGACGATTGATTCGTTACATTTTTAGATATTTTGTTATGGATCTGTAGGTTTCTGTTGGCTGTTGTGTTCTGGTTTCATTGTCATACCATGGTGCCTTAATACTCTCGCTCTCGAGTGTGTGTGGGTGTATGTGTGTGTGTTCACTGAGGTGTCCAGGGAGATGGGAGTAACCGGGACAGAGGAATTGAAATTTTAATGATGAGCAGCACCACCATGCTGACGGCGATGGAACACCTCGGACAGCTTAAATATCACTGCTAATTAACACAGAGAGGTGGGCTGTCACATGCATGATGGATGTTCGGGGGGCAGATCGCTGCTTTCAACCAACCAGCAATTCCTTTATTAATCAAAGCCTGAGATGAAAAGGCTCTCCCACACCTCAGGAAGAGGGAGATAGCAGGAGCCATTGTTGGGAGGGCTTCAATCATCCGCTGTGCGCCTGTGATGTATTTGATCAAGGGGCATCTAAACATTTGTAGGAGACGGAACGTTTCTGCTGCCGAGCGCCTGTTTTTGTAAACCCCTGAACGACCGGCGTGTTGACAGAGCCACAGTTTGCACAGGCGGTGGAGATTTACTGGTTGTTGGGGGAAATTTCAGTTTGAATGAGCCATTTTTTAATCCCCCTGACAGCAGAGGAGAGTTAGCCATCGGTCTTAAAAAGAGCTCCACTCCCTGATAGAGTGAGCCAGACCAAGACTAAGGCAGCACTCCTCCACTCTGGACCGTCTCCCCGATACGTCTGTCTGTTGGAGATGATTTCAAACCAAGATGATTTCAGCACTTTGTGTATGAAGATGGAGTGTTATCTCCCCCGCTCTGATCTCCTCCCCATCTACCTCACTTAAGGAGGTCCATTGTTAAGTGCTGGGGGCCTGTGGGTGCTGTAAATCAGACTGCAGAGGGAGGGGATGTCTCCCATGGGGGAAAGCGCACACTCCCAGCAGCCTTCAGGCTGATCTCATCCTGCCTATCCTAACGCTTTAATTAAAGAACTGGTCAATAGCAAAGAGGAAGGTGCTAAAGGGTATGATCTGCACTTCCTACTGCACAGACAGAATGATGGAGCAGTGTACTTGAAGAAATTCTCCCCTTCTCCCTGAAGAATGTGGGCATCAGCTCTCACGACACGTGTGTTTAAGTGTTTTACTGTCATGGGATTGCTCACCTTGAAAGTAAAATCCTCCTTAATGGCAGCATCTTCGCACAAATCACATTTCTTTGACTGATTTCTTTACATTCCTCCATCGCAGCTGCCTGTGTAAATTTCAAGCGTGACTGTTCTGACTGAGGCTTAATTTATTTTAGATTTTTATACTTTCTGTGGCACGTTCCATGTGATGAAAAAAAAGATCATAGAAAGCTAAACCCCCTCATTGCCAGGGCCAAGACCAAGTTTCCAAGTCCAGGTTACAGCTGAGTGATGGATGAGTATTTATTTTCATCCGTTGTCTCAGTTACAGCCTCTAATAAACTTCTGTAGGTCTCCCACTACTTGAAAAATGGAGAAAACTTTGGTTTACACAGAGGAAATATGTTGTTTCTCAGTCTGTGGCGGGTATTTGAGTGGCACGTAGCCACGGATACACCCCCCTCTGGTGGTGCAAAGAAGGCTTTGTTTAAAGCTGCAAGCGACAACACAGTGCTGAAACCATAATGTCAGGCCATTAATCTGTGACAGTTTTTACAACGGCCACGATCATTCTCTTGACATCGCGTATTAATTCAGAATTCTTAATTAATTAAAAGCTATTTGCCGGTTACTGTCTCTTAAATGTGACACTTACCATTTTGCTGTTTGAAATCATTGTAATTTGGAAGACTTTTTGGATTTATGATTAGTTGGACCACATTTAATTTTAAGGCATGACTGAGCTCTGGTAAGTAGCGATTGTTAGTGTTGGAGTGGAGGTAGATCAGATTGATCATTGTTACATGTCTGAAGTTGAGGCCTTTGTCATAAATAATAACTGCCTTTGCGTTAATTCTATGTGTTTATACTCTTTAGTGTATCTTAAATCATTCCCGTCAAAAGATCTGATGACTAAAATGCTGTAACTATAATATGTACATTTCCAGGTGAACGGGTATGAGTTAATTTTCTTTTTGACATTTCAGTTTCTTTCCTTTGTCAGACTCATTAATCTAATTATAGTTTCCTCTTTGTCAAGTAAGTAGCCAGTTTTATAATAATTAATTAAAGGTGTTTGTTTCTCCCCCAAGGCGTCATGACATCATGTAGAATTGCAGAGAGATAAATTACACACAAATAACATTTTAAAGGTTTCCTTAATAGTAAGCAGTGCAGCAGCTACAGCCTGTGTCTCTCCTCATGTGGTCATGGGTGCCATCTGCTGTCACAGTTGGAGCCCTACAGCCTGGAATGTCTTAGATTACTTGATGGCGGCTCATATCGCTTGGTCTGACATTGAAACTCCTTCTGTAATGATGTGTGTTCCTTTAAAAAAAATCCCCTCTAAATAGAAGGTAGTATACATGAAATAACAAACACGTTTAAAAAGTGTAACAGCTTTATTCAGACTTGGGGGCCCTAAACTCTCCACTCACTACAGGACTGCAGATCATCTGAGAAATGACAAACAAGTGGAACGTACTTTATAAAAAAAATCAAAACAGAAAAACACCTTACCAAAAACAAAATATATACAAGATCCCCTAATTTAATTCATCCTAGAGGATCACAAACACATGCAAAAACGTAAAGAAAAGAAGATGACTAAATGTGGCTGCTACACTATAGAGGTGCAGCTTTTCCTCCAATGGTGACGAGTCAGAGTGAATTTGTTCTAAAGAAATCAGATTAAGGATCAGATTACTGTGAATACTGAAGTGCAGGTCCCATACAAACTACTTCTACCCCTAATACAATTTAAAATATATATTAACTTCATACACAGTAGAGAGCTCAGCCATCAGCCCCAAACCCTTGACCGTCATCTAAAAGTCTGACAGCCACTGACCTACCAGTCTACTATAAAACATTCTCAGTCTAAACAGGGTGACAAGTTATCCACAAACACATTTCCTTTGCAGCGGAGCATCTTCAGTACAGTGTTTACAGACCCATTCAACCATTATTACCTCACACAGGCCTGAGTATAACATCAGGGGACAAGAATACCAAGAGGACCTTCTGCTCCCGTCCACCGAGTATGATTAGTCATCTTCACTGAAGACGCTGAGGGATAAGCTGGAGATGAACACGCCGGGTTTGAGAAGGAGCATCGGCGTCACATTCAGTCAAGAGGTCGGCTCTCAGACTCCACGGGTGAGACCTGAATTCAAATCTCCGTTACGCTGTGGGTCGATATGAGACGTTTTCATGACCCGAGTCATTTGGAATTTCCCATGATAACAGGAGAAGCTCGACTGAAAGTAATGATTCGAGGTCTCGGACGATCCAGTTCCAGTTGTGTGATCACAGGCTTATTCAATCAGGGTCCAGTATGGGGTAGGAGGAACCACAGATCCGTGTCGGGTCATTCACAGGATTTCAGGGCCAAAAGTGACCTCGCTGCTCTCGACATAGACTTAACGAATCCCATTTGAAAGACGGTGACAGAGAAGGAGGATGTCAGAAACATAAACGGTGACTGAGGGTTTCTGCAAGCAGAGACAGAGAACAAAACAAGCCCGACAGGATGGAGAGCAGTTTAAAAAGGATTTAACATAGCAGATCAGGTTCATCTTAAGACTTGGTGGATCCTGTACAAAGTAAAATAGATGTGCAGTTTACATGTTTAGATCAGTGATATCAAAAAGTACATTAAATCGTATTCCAGATGTATTAAGCACACAACATCTATAACATCTGGTTAATGACGACCTCATGGGCTGCACGGACTGCAAACTATGGCCTGTGCCCACACACTGATGGGCATTAGCTGGTATATTAGACTGTAAGCAGCATGAGGGAACCACAATGAGAGGGACTCCAGCACTGAAAGGCCACATCAATCTGTGTGTGTGTCCTTTAGTTTAATGACGCAGCAGCTGACAGTTCTGATGTTGTCCACAGCTGAGCACCATGTTCAGCAGCTACTGCACGGTGTGAGCCAAAAACAAACTCAAAGAACACACACACACACACTTTGACAGCACAATGCATTCTGGGTTCATGTTGTTAAAATACTTGAAACACACTGGCAGTTATAGTCAACCTGCAGCCTTTGAAACTAAACTGACGTGTGTGTGTGTGTTCGTTTGTCGTCCTCTTATTGCCAAAGTATCATGACCTTCAGTCGTCCCAACACACTGCGTCAGTCCTTCTCCTCCTGCCGTTACCATGACGGAACAATTCATACAAAAGTACAAAACTCCACTATCAACTTCTACAACTCAGCTGATGAGTGTGGGAGAGGGGAGGGGGCGGGGCGGGGACTGAAGTTTGGTTGTGTTGTTTCTAAGCTGGCCTGTGTTGAGCATTCGGTACTCTTGGGCTCCAATGTGTGGCGTTATTGAGCTGCTGATGGGTTTGTTGTGGTGGTGGGGGGAGGGGGTCAGACAGTCAGGCGGTTGTTGGAAGGCTGTAAGGGGCTCCAGGAGGCCGTGTGGCCAGCGTCCTGTGAGTAGCCCTGCGCTCGACTGTCGCAGCAGGACTGGTTCTCCTCTTTGCTCATCCCCACTGTGCACAGGCGCCGGTGCCTCAGCAGCCGGTCTGTCCGCGAGAAGTTCTAGAGGCGAAGAGAGACAGTAACGGTGAGCGTGAGTTCAAGTGTTTGATGAAAGGGATGCGAACAGACCGATGCAGACGAAGCTTATCAGGGGTGAGACACATTAAATAACGGCACAGATAGCTCTTCTAAATCAGTGTGTGACTGGATGGAAACAGCTGAACTGGAACTTAAGATACGCGTTACATGATCATAAGGAGGTTTGAATCTTGGGCTGGCTCACCTGATGGCAGCGGTCGCACTGGTATGGCTTCTCTCCACTGTGCACCCGCTTGTGTCTGTCCAGGTGGTAACGCTGAATAAACCGCATGTCACAGGCGTCACAAGCAAATGGCTTCTCCCCTGTCAACACACACAGATGGACCAGATGTTATCAGAGCACATGTGGTGTACTTGTACTGTGTGAGTGGCTTTGTTGTGGTGAAGAGAAAGCAGAGCGGTGTGCTGCAGATGTTCACCTGTGTGTGTTAGTATATGCCTCTTCAGGTGGTAGCTGCTCCGGAACGCTCCGTAGCAGTGGTCGCAGATGAAGTTCTTCTGGACTTTCAGGGAGCCGTCGTCGCTCATGTCCATCTGAGGAAGAATTTGCTGAGAAAACAAAACAACGTCAGCTGAAATGACTGAGCAGGGACAGAAGGTGCGGGTGTTTGGTTTCAATGCGAGCCGTACCTCCACTTTCTCTTTAATTTTGTTAGATGACCCCGACTTTTTGTGCTTTTTCTTGGGCTGCATGTTCTGGTTTGCCTGCATGTCCTTCCCGTCCATCATCCTTGACGAATAATCCCCGTCTTTCCGGATCAGCTTTTGGAGGAGGAAATGACAAACGGTTAGCATACAGTTTTGCGATGCAGGATACAAACAAGCATGTCTCAGATGTTCCTGTGGTGTGTGTTGAGTGTGTGTGCAGCTCTTCTCACCAGGGGTGGGCAGTTCCCGGCTGACTGGTGGCCCATGTGGCTGTGGTGGGGCTGGCCGTGGTGAACCTGGTGTCCGTGACTGTGGTTGTGGCTGTGCTGCGAGTGGGCTTGGTGGCTCTCCGGACTGTCCCTCTGCCCTTGGCCCAGAGGTGACATCATCTTCTTCTGGCCTGGAATGTTGTTGGCCTGCATCAGTGCCATGCTGGACAGCACCGCCTCGCAGCCCAGCAACCCAGCCTGACAACACAAACAAACAGGTCAGACCAGAAAGGGGAGGACGCGGTACTCCTCCCGCAGAGACAGGGAGTCGGGACAGTTGAGCAATGGGGGACATGAACTGGCTCTGGAGGACCGGGAGCACACACACTAAAACCATGATGGTGATACTGGAGATGATGAGGAGACTTCCACTGACCCATTTCATATGGTCTCGGACAAAGTTGTTGGAATGGTGTGTCATCGCCGTGGTTTGAATGCGTGTGTGTTTGGGGGAACAGAGGGGGCTTCACTCAGGTTGAGGGGGTGACAGAAGAGACCACACCCACTCAAATCATCAGGGGCCAAAGCCTGAAAGTAGAGGCATGACAACATAAGGCTCCGGGTTCGGCACGCTAGAATCAGGACCTCCTCGGAGAGTTCAGAGGTCACTAAATCTGGATTTGCCATATAACCAGAAAGTTTGGGCCCGGTGTTATGCAGACTTGAAGAAAGCCCCAATGGTTTGATGGACACACAAAACACACACACGTCTGGGAAAAGGGGGAAAACAAGGAACTGATGGAGAAAAGGTGGACATTCTTAATAACACACAGGCCTGAATCACAAATTAAAGGGAGGAAATATGTTACATATAGTACAAGCAATAAATGGGAGAAATATGTCTTATGCTTCGGGCTGACATCAGCGGCACACTTTCTGATGTGAGATATGCCAGATTTGATGTAAGACTGCCTTGCATTCGTCGTTTTAAGAATAAAAACAAAGCAGCTAGTGTTGTTGCAAACCTTTATTTGCTAAACCCGAGTAAACCGAAAACAAAACAAAGTATAACCAGTTCAAAGTCCTACAGACCTGCTAAGAGAACACCATACACCTCCAGAATGATTCAACTTAGAAAAGATGTTAATTAATTTAAAAATAACTCACAGTTTATCACCGTTTTAATAACCAACCAAATGATCACAAACCATTCTCAGCACTCGTTAATCAGCTTATGTATGTTTTGGAGGATAATGTTCAAATAGTTGCAGGATCCATGTTTTCAAAAGTTGGAATTTGTTGCTTTTCTCGATTTAAATGTAAATCAGACCTCGTGGCGCCGGATATGTCGCACTTTAACATTTTATGTCCAGGATTGACTGAAAAGGAGAGAGACTAGCAGGCTTCGTGCTTCACATTGTCTGTCCACGAATCCCTCCACAAGTAAACAAACATCCCCATTATACTCCTGCCGTGCGTTATATTGGTTCGTGAGGACTTTATGTCGCCGGAGAAGGAGGAAATCCAAACACTGTGTCCATCTCTGCTATGAATAGTTAGCTAGCATCACATCTGAACCATAGCTGCCCTGCTGTGAGCAAAGGGAAACCCCCTTGAAAGGGTGAGCTTTAGCGGGTACACGGGGCAGTGTGCAGGGGGGGTTCGGTGCCTATTTTCAGTTAGTTTCTGTTCTGGGAGTGTGGAGCCTCGGTGAGAACGCGCGCTGAATGGAGCAGAAAAGGCTAAGCAGCTAACTAGCTAGCCAGCAGGCGTTTGGGACAACTCTTGTGTGAGTGTGAGCCCCCACCCCCCACACAACACAACAACAGCCAGCCAGCCAGCCGAGCAGGCAGGCAGGCGGGGAGAGAGGGAGGGAGGGAGGGAGGCAGGGCGTGCGGGGCTCAGCGCCGACCGCAAATAACAGCTCCTGCACCGCCACGCCGCTCACAAACACCGCAGGAAAACATCGCAAACCGCGTTAAGATTCCAGGCAAGCGCGCGCAGACACGCGGCCGTCTTACCTGCAGGTTTCTACTCCGTCCCAGCGCAGCGTTTCTTGTCGCACTTCCAATTTTTTTTCCTCAGTTTACAAACACTGACAGGAAACACTACCGGAAGTGCTCCCCGGGGAGTGTAAGGATTGGTTGCACGCGCAGTCACGTGATTGGAGCAGTCCGTCTCATGTCGGCGGCCATGTTTGTGAGGGAATAGTGAGGGTAGTATGGAGACAGTGATGCGAGGTAGAAGAGTATTAAATACACGAAAATGGAAGAAAATAAAAACTAAACCTGTGAAAGCGGAACTTGTTGTTGGGCACAATGATGTTTCAGATGAGTTTCCCGATGGTTAATGGTTATTTCTGTCTCTCACCACCAACTTTTCAAAGAACCTTTTTGTTTATTTAGCACCACATCTGTAATTTGACCTTTCAGTTTTCTGATTTGTAACACCTCAGGGAGGAATGAATTCATTTTCATTATGCAGAATTACATCTTTGTAAACAAACCCATTTATAATTCATAAAAACAGTCAGTCATGAATTTACGATGTTTGCATTAACTTTCTGCCAGAACATGCAATTTTCCAGTAAATGTTTATTCTTATAAGATATATTATAATTCACTCCAGAGAGTTAGAGTTTTTACAAATTTACAGCAATAAATAGGACAAGCAGTTTAAAAATGCGCAGAAAAGAAGGTCAGTATTACCGAGAAAATGTGTGGCAAACAAAATGACACTACATCTGTTGCTTATTCAATTATTTTAAAATCAATCTATCAAAAACCACTTCATCAAATTTGATCCACGTATTTCCTCATGTTGTGTCATCATCTTATGGCGGCAGAGTTGTTTATTCTAACTTGTATTTGAGTTTCCGTTCTCTGGTTTTTGGGCACAACCTCAAACCTTCAAGCTGGAAGTTCCCGAAACTCACCACAGTGCCTGAACATGACACAATTTCCATAAGTAACCAGGGATGTGTTTGTGCCACACCCAGCCTGTACCTAAAGTAACCCTGGGGTTTGCAGGTTTACACATTTATACTGAATATTCCTCACATAAATCCAAGTCTGTGTTCTGTTAGAGAGAGAAGTGGCTTGTTTGTTATAATGTTTGGCTCATAAACTTTCTATATTTTCACTTAATGTTGCATTCATGGCATTACATAAACAACAATCTCAGTTAATTTGATCAACCCACTTGTGTTACAACGTACAAGAGGATTTTATGTCATAGCAGTAAACAAAAACAATGTAATTCAGAGGCAATATACAATCATACATTTATTTATACAGCAATGTGCTCGACAAAAGTTCTTGTGTTGTGTTTCACACCATAAAGGATTAAGACCAATAGTAATAAAAGTGACAAACAGGCGTACAACAAGGTTAAAACAGACAAGTATAAGTCATTGCTGAGCTGTTTTGCAGGTGTGGTTGCAGCAATTGTGTCCATGGTAAACCAGCTCTACTGTTGTATTTTGGATAGGAAAATACTACAGATTGTGAGGAATGAGGACAAAGTGCATGTAAGGTTACAATGTTAGGATGTTTATGGAATTTTGAACTTGTACAAGCTGAATTTCTTTGACTTTCTGTGGTTTCATGCAGATGAGGTGAATCATTGGGTTGGACCGTATGATCTTAACAGATGGGATATTACCATGTAGACAGATGTTGTTTCTGATATATTCATCTTGATTGATTACAGCGAGATGCAATAAACCTTTTGGCTTGTGGAGTGGACAGTTAGAGAACATCTACTTAGCTCATTGGATGTTCTATTCTCTGTTGTAATATGAGTAAATGGAGGACAACAAGAGATTTCTAATGTTGGTGATTTGATACATTTAGTAGATTTAGTTGCACCAGCTCAACTGATAATTCCATTTGAGAGTGATTGATTTTAGAGTCTACTGGGAGACGAGGATAAAGTGCACAGAATCAAAAGTGGCCCAGCAGATGAAAATGAAAAAGGAACAAATTGGCAAACGGGTCACAAATTCTTTCCCAGTCTCTCGATCTCATCGAGAAAGAAATCCATGTCTGTCTGGGTGACTAGCGGAGAGAAAACAATCACACGGAAAAAGTTGACCTTGTTTCCCAGAGGCTGATAGCCCACCATCATTGTGCCCTGTTTCATCATGCGCTCCTTGATGACTGGAGCGACCTTTGGACCAAAAGAAAACAAATTTCATTTAGAAAATTCGAAATTAAATGATAATAATAAAAAAAAATAGCAGTGTTTGGTCTTTGCGTTTGTCTTACCTTTCCCAGTCTGTCCTGGTAATCTGCGTCTCCCTCCTTCCCCCTCAGACTTGGTGGTATAAACCAGAAGCATAAATTCACAAACTCCGGCTGTCCAGAGAGAGGAATACAGACCCAGTCAGCAAAATGTGACAAATGACAACAAAGGTCCCGAACATTCATTCAGCTGGAGATATGAACTCACCTCGCCAACGATGTGGAACCCCTCTCTTTTCTTCATTTGCTCCACCAGATACCTGCAAGATAAGTCATTACTGTTTCCACATTCTGAATCCAAACTCAATTTTCAAGGTCAACCATTCCATCTTCTACCTCATGAGGGCGAAAGCTCTGTCTACCAGCTCTGCCAGGCCGCTGGAGCCCACAGCTTTCCACATGAGCCACAGCTTCAGGCAGTCCACCTTGCGGCTACACTGAACCGACTTGTCGCCAACGTCCAGGTTCACGTCGTAGAATTTGTCTTGCTGGAAAAGGTACTTGGCATTGGCGCTATGGCACTGCTTCATCAGGTTCTGAGGACCAGCAGAGATCAGTGACCATCCAGGATTAACTAACTAACATGATGTTGTTGTTCTAAAGTGTGAGGTCAAACCGTGGTGTCCTTCAAGAGCAAAGCTGAACACTGCAAGCCAGCCACCAGCATCTTGTGAGGGTTCCATGCCACCGAATCTGCTCTGTTCACAAACACCACATTATCCTCTGCCTAATGCCCGACTCTCTAACTCTCGCCTTCCCCATAATGCATCTTGTTGGTGTGCATATGAATACCTGTCAACACCTTTCATCAGATGTCTGTGTTCCTTGGAGAAAAGGACGCTTCCTCCCCAGGCAGCCTGAACCAAACAAAACAGACAAAGAAACTCAGACACACCGAAAACAATACATGCATCATGAATCAAAGGCTTTTCATACCACCAACAGCTGCACAGTTTACGTTTAGAATGAAGAAATGCTTTTGTTTGGATCCCAGGAGAACTCACGTCCACGTGCATCCAGATGTCGTGTTTCTGGCACACAGCAGCTATGCGGTCCAGTGGGTCAAAGGCTCCCTGCACTGTGGTCCCTGATGTGCAGCTGACAAAGAGTGGCACTGCCCCCTGGTGGACACAAACGGAAGCATGTCAGACTTACACGTAAACGGTTTGAGTTCAAAGCTCATTTCTGAAGGCTTAACTACAGTTTGCATTTGATAATTGTTTGTGTGTAAAATAACATATAATTAAAGATCATAGAGTCCAAGTTTAAAGTATTTCACCTACAAAAACAGAGAAAAGCACCAAATGTTCCCATTGGAGAAACCGATTATAATTATCTGTTGATGAGTTCATCCATTTGTTGATTCAGCACTACACTTCATCGACCTTACTTGAGATTTTGTGAGGTCAATTTTTTCATCCAGGTCCTCTGCACTCATACGGCCTCTGCAAGACAGAAAACAGTACGAAAAAAAAGAAAAGAGCAAAAATCAATAAGCAGATATTATTTAAACGACACACAAACATGTGAGCTGTAATGATAAATAAATTCTTTACCCTTCATCTACTTTCACCAACACAATGCTGTCGACACCGAAGCCCATAAATGCAGCTCCTTTAATAACAGAGTAATGGCTCTAGAAAAATATCAGAAATACTTTCTCACATTAGTTTCCTTTGTAAACAAATTAACACCATCTTCATCCCTCAAGTGTGCACTTTGAGGACTAAGCTGCCATTTCTGACCTCCATGGATGTGAAGATGGTCATTCGTGGGAGCCCCCACAGCCCTTGGGTCTTGGCCTGTGGGAAGGCTCGGTAGCGCGCCAGGTTCATGGCGTACATGTTGGACGTGGAGCCACCCGGGCAGAAGATACCGTCTCCCTCTGCCCAGCCCACCAGCAGACGCAGCTTCCTCAGGACCTCTGTCTCCATCAGCACGAACACCGGAGCCACCTCATACGTGAAGCTGCACACACACACACACACACACACACACACACACACACACACTTAGATACTGCAAGTACACAGAATTGTATTGGAAATCACAAATCTTTCACATGTATCATGGTTTCATCTGCTTGCTGTATATTTTCTCACAGGTTTGTGTTGAGAGTCTCAGTGAGGAATCGAGCAGCCAGTGAGTGATAGTCCACCCCTGCGTACAGCTGATTTAAGAAACGTGGATGACCTGAAAGACACACAAACAAAAAGGCCCATCATGCACCTCTTTGACTATAAAAGGTACAGTCCATCCACCTGTGTCTCTGCACTCTTACTCGTCTTGACGCTGTACTTGGCGACATCTTGTACTCTCTGCAGGAGTCGACCCTTTGGCTCTCCCTCCTCTCGCAGCTCTAGATCCAGCAGAGCGGCCAGCTCCTCTGGCTCCCTCCACTCACACACCTGCATCATCAAATCGCCCAGTGTGACACAAACTCACATCATCATCGTCTTCATCATCATCATTCTCATCATCATCATATGAGTTTGGCCTTCGCACCTTCTCTTTGGTGTCAGTTCCCTTGCGGAGCACCTCTTCCATGATGATGTTGAAGGCCTTTGCCAGGAAGTCTTGTCCCTCTGCATGGTCTGTGAGAGGCTTCTTCAGATCACAAACACCAGCTGCACCGTGGGCTGTGGTTACAGACGGCACGCATGTAAACAAACACAGCCCAACGTCAGCAGTCGGAAGTAAATATTGTGGCCTGTACTCACGTGAGAGTGGAGGTGTGTTTGCCATATCCGCGATTTGTAAACACTTGAAGTAGAAGCAGCAGCCTTTCAGTGCTATGAACGCGGAGTAATCAGACCGAATCGACCTTTATCCCAGATAGAGCTCAGAATAGACACGCACACACACACACACACACGGCACAGAGGGAGAAGCAAGGACCCGCTTTCCTCACTTCCGGGTACGACGCGGGTGGGAGTAGGGGGGTCTGAGAGGGAGTGAACCCACCAGAGCAGAGCTACGGAGACCCGGAGCAGCTTAACCGGGCTGCAGTATTACGCACCTGTTGACCAATCACACCATTTTGGAACGTGACGTCATCATTCCTGCAGGATCGTGTTGAACAAAGTACACAGAGGGCGAGGACACACACACACCGGGGACACTCTGCACCGACGCGACAGAGAAACAGGCTTTATGACGCTTCTGACGCGAAACGAAACAGTTACAGGGAGAATAATGGAGAGTCGAAGGTGTTGATATAAGTATTCAATCAACAAGCTATAGTGATGACGCTGAAGACTACTTGTATTTTGCAAATGGACTCAAATCAAATCCAGCTTTATTTGAAGTGCACAACCGGAGATATTTGTCCTCTCTCAGCTTTGAATGGACCCCTGTGGACCTGGACCTCCATGTCAGTTAGTGAGCTGGATCTGAAAGCCATCAGCTTCAGCAAATGAAGCTCACGTTTGTACTTGCTTTGTACTTGTGCTTGTACTTGCAATTTTGTTTTGGTCGACACAGAACTTCACGTGTTGGCTCAAAATGTGAACAGGTGCTGAGGAAAAAGCTCAATATTCCCAAATCACCTCATTAGATTTGAGTCAAACATGTACATATGGTGTGTGTCGGCACAGAACTTCCCAAAAGACTAAATTTAACTTCATTTAACTCTCTAGGGACATTTTCCTGCTGTGGAACCGCAAAATCACAGGTGTCTCGACCATTCAATCATTTAAAAAAGTAAAAAATATTTATTTATAACCATTTTTAAATCTTTTCCTTAAGCACCTAAGAAAACATCTTTTCAGTCTCTAATAGTCCGAGTGTGTGAAGGCGTCATTACATTACATTAAACATTGTCAGTTAGTCTAACAGGAAGTCGATGCTTTCACATGGCAGTGCGGCAACTTCCTGGCTCAGCAGCGAGTGGAGGTAATCTGCGGTGGCGTTTTCCTTCTGGCAGACACGCCAGTGACGCAGCATGGCGAAGACTCGGTCCATGTGGATGGAATGGTCCTCCTCAATCTGCTCCAGCTTCACAGCGGTTATGTCTAGCACCAGTGTGCCGATCACCTTCCAGGATCGACCGATACCACGAGCCACCATCATGAGCTGCTTCTCACTCACTAAGACTGAGCCTGTGCAAAACAAAAACCCAGGCAGATGAAGAAACTGATTCCCTCAGCTCACATGACATCTGAAGACGTGTCGGGTAGAATAACTCACTATTTTTGCACATCTTCTTAGGTGAAAGGTCAGAATCTTCTTCTCTATTTCTTGGCATTTCTCTTTCCCCTTCAAAACAAAGAAAATGTAATACAAACATAAATTTCAAGAAGAAATTGCTTAAAATACTGCACCATTGTTGTACATACCTGTAGACAGCATGTTGCCCTGCACGTCCTTGAGGAAACCAAGCATAGGAAAGGTCTCCTGCAGGGCCGGGTCCTTCAGAAGTTGCAGGAGGCCCCGTGCAGCTTCAGGTCCTCTCTTGATGATGTGATCCAGAAGAGCCGTCACCTTCTGACTGGGAACAGGGAGCACATTGATCTGCTCGTAGCTTTGAGGAGACAGCAGGAAGCGAGAGTCTGTATGCTGCAGAACAAAGTCAGCATCTGCACTCAGAATGTCTATGAGTTTGACTTTCAGGCTTCTGAGGAGCTGGATTTCTTCTGCCATGTCAATCACATTGGCACCTGAAACAAAAAAGAACATGCCTGTGAATTCACTGCAGAGAGATGATAAATGTAATGATACTAAATGAATGAGTGCATCAATGTTAGTGGTGTAGATCTTAGCAACATGCATTTCTTTAATCCATGAGTCCTTTGCAATGAGGGCTTGTATCGCTGCATGCTATTGAGAGATGAAAGCTGTGAATCTAGTGTACTTCTTGCTGATTGATGGACACCTTGTAAGGACTCTTGGTCTACAGCTGAATTCCCGGAACGAGCTTCATATCGCACAAATGCAATTTTATTACAAAGCCGTTTGACTTTCCACATACCTACTATATGTGGTCGGTGAGATAAGATACTTTGTTTTACATTTTTATGTGACAGCACGCTGAGGCCAATGTACCACTGCATGTCCCTGCGACCTGTTAATGATTGAGCAATTACCACAAAGCTTCATAAGTTGCCAAAAACATCGATATAGCTGCAACTCTTGTAGTTTTTTAACTTTTCTTTGCATTAATTGATTGAAACGTATTAAGAGCATTTTAACATTACTTTCGTGTTATCACCAATAATTCATTTAAGAAGTACAAGATCAACACGACGTCACTACTTCCGGTTTGCTGCAGCGCGACTGATGCATAACCGAAACCGATTTAAAGGAGACAAACAAATCCGTATAAACTCTCGCCGTTTACTCTCACAGCTGCAACAAAACAAGATACACGTTTAAATACTTAAATATGGATATGTTGATAATACCAAAGAGAAGAAGAATGAGTCCACTCCGCTTCCAAATTGCCGCTTCTTTTTTCCTTAATGTTTTGTTTTTTCTTCTTCTTCCCTCATCTCTACCAGCGCTGTATTTGTATGCTGCCCTCATCTGGACAGATCGACTAACTACATCAGTCTGGCAAAATCGGGATATTGCTGACATCTGGTGGAATTCGTACAAAAATCGGATTGTGGATTGGAAATTAGATTAAAAAATAAACATTTATTTTCAAAATGTATATACTTAACATTTGATGGTACATAATTCTAAAGCTTTAAAATGTGTGAAATTGT